>NC_136877.1:5021905-5349405 GCF_949152265.1 Phoxinus phoxinus | reverse complement strand
ATGTTGTTCCGATAGTAATATATATATATATATATATATATATATATATATATATATATATATATATATATATTGATAAGTCACAGTAGATCAAACAGTGTATTGTCACAAATAAAAGACAATAGCTGGGGCCGTTGTGGATTGTTCTTTGTCATTCTTGTTTCCCTGTGTTATTCTAGACTTACGGGCCAGTAAAACATGGAAATGCATAACTCTGTTTGCATAAAATGTCAGTTTGTGGATTGTAGTAAAGAAAGACAATAGCATTGGCAGTTGATCTAGAGTAAAAGCCAATCGTATAGAGCCAGTCTGGCAGATCTGCTCATTAGTCCTCGCACAGAAAAGGAAGGGCCCGTACCACTTTACACGGGGTCCCCTTTCATGGAATCACATGCCTGGAAGGCCGGCAGTGGATTTCTCCTCTGAACCTTTGGAAACGTTCACAGAAGAGAAAGAGAGGTTTCCACGAGTGAGCGCTTGTCTGCACGGATGGCAAAACCACCCAATCTGTAAACTGGGCCTTGGCAAGTTAAACAGCGGCAGGAGAGTGTCTTGGCAGTGATGTCCTTGTATAATATCAGGCACGGCACTCCAGGCGGGCCCACATAGTCTAGTGACACAAGACTGAGAGCATATTTTTAGCTTCGCCAGGGAAAGGCCCCTTTCTATAGTTATGCTGGGAGATATTCTAGTTTTACGTGTTTTGTGCCTGTATCACAGCTGTCGGCTTCATTGAACCTTCATTTGCTTCTGTGTAAGAAGAAGAAAAAGTTGCTGCCTTAAATTTTTTAAGTTCAATCAACTTGGATGTTAAGTCATTTCAACTTATTTTTCATTAAACTGACTTGAGTTGAATCTTGAATAACATAAAAAAAGTAACTTGTTTTGACACGTTAAAACATAAAAACATAGTCAAACCAAAAATTATTCAGACACCAGATATATTTTTGTATATTTTTTTAATAGTGGGTGCAGAATACTATAGTTATTTTTTTTTTGTGTGTGTAAGTGAGGATAGCGAAATAAAGTAAACTGTGACATATTATACCCAAATTATCTTCATACAGTGACTACCAGTAAAATGTATAAAAATGGGGACAAAAAATTATTCAGACACTTTGAACATGTTTTTTTCTTGAATTGCTAATGTCACCTTTATACACCATAGACTGAACAAAATTAAGCATTGCTTGATGATTGGTTGACCTACATCTAACAGCTGACAGATATTCAGCATAATTCATGTGTGAGACAGTCTAACAGAAGGATGGACAAAACCAGTGAAATATCAACTGAGTTCTGGTCATATTTTATTACCGTTTTCTAAACCATAGCAAATAAACTGTGATAATGTTGAAAGTGTCTGAATACATTTTGGTGTGACTGTATGTTGACCTAACTTATTATTGATCATGAGTGAATTAAAAACACACAGACCAGTATGGTTTACATATTTATTAACTTCCATTTAAGTTAGGGTATCATCATGTGCACAGCACATACATCACAATATTTAACAGGACCTGTATAAAACTACAGACAATATTTGGTAAAACGGGATCCGAGCGCACGACTACAGGACTCAGACGTCAGCCCAGTTACTATACAGCTCTGCCGTGGACGCGAACGCAACTGGCGCTTCGTGGATAAGCCATATGGGAATTGACAGAGAAATGGCATATGCTTTATCTCAATACACCACGTACATCCCTGTTCATAAGCACATCCGGAAAACGACAACATTCGGGAAAGAGTTGTGTTGGAGCGGCAGTTTGCCTGAGAGAAGAGGATGTTCTGTTTTTACTAATGGCGTGCCTGTTGATATTGCATTTTTTGGTTAAACAAATCAAGTCCAGTGATTTGTGTGATGAGGGTCAGAGGAACAATTTGCCTTCAGTGGCCATTCGGTCTATTGTAAACAACATCCACACTGATGCAAATCATGTCCATTTGGGTTGGAAGAGGTTTGGCACGGCTGTGAAAAAGAGGAACCCAGACGACCCGCATTAACTCAGTCATCAAGTGAAACTAAACGAAGTGCACGTCCAGGCAGGGCATGTTAAGAAGCAAATTTAGACACGTAACAACTGAAATACCACGGCTTTGAGAAAAAAAGAAAACAATGCGAATGTGTTCATGCTTTTGAGGTCGATCGGTCAGTTTAGCTTCCTTTAATTTAAGCGCAAAAGACTATCCATCCATATTCAGTTCAGCTTTACACTCGGGTGCGTTTTTAGTTTCTTTCAATTGAACGCACCTGCCATTGTGATAACAATAAGGAATGCTTTTTTTTTTTTAAATAATAATGTTTTTAATATGTAAAGATTTAAGCGTGTTTATCCCTGCATGAATGCATCATGTCTTCATATTTATTTCACTAACATCACATAGCCGGTTTAAAGCAGCTTCTTAGTTCTGCAACATATTATGTTTACAAAATATATAAAGAAAAATATAGGGTTACTGCTTGAGCATATAGTATAGGCTAACAGCTGTCCGCAAATATTTCCAACATGATTATCCTTTCTAAAAGTAAATCACAGGGTAAAGATAGCTCAAACGTGACAAGGCGCAACTAGGACGCAATGGCCGCCAGAACTTCACAGAGTTTCAGCTTTTTTTTCTTTTCTTTTTTTTAAAGTAGGAAACTGCATGAGGTAGAAAACGACAAAAAAAAGTGGGCAGTACGCCTCCTCGTAACTCACTGTGGACGTTTGTCAACATTAACTCTGTTTACTTACACACAACACTGTCATTTCTTTGTTTCTGTTTTACCATCGTAGAAAAATACTGATCTTTAACATGACTGGTTTCCCCCGCAGACGTCTCCCCTAAACCACAGCTTGAACTTGGCATTGTAAAGTGTAAAGTCTCTTTAAAGGGACACAGGGGACAGTATCTGCATCGCAATGCCTTTGCATTTTGTATGTATGTTAAAGAAGCTGCTTCTCTCTATCCAGAGCCTTCGAGATGTGACAAAGATTGACTGGAGATAAGTTCAAAGTTCAACCCCCCGGCAGAGCTAAAAACAGATTTGAAGGGGTAGAACTTCAGTAAGCTAGAGTAAGCCGATACTGCTTCAGTTAGATCCGAGCTCCGCACAAAGGAGCTCAGACATTGGACAATTGCTCCAGTGCTAATACTATGGGGGTTGATACACCTTAACCATTGGAGGCTTGACCTAAGACTTATATTCTTTCCAATGAAGTACAAATGGACCTCAGTTAGTTTAAACGCCATATTTAAAGTGATAGTTCACCCAAAAAACGTAAATTATGTAATCGTTTACTCACCCTCAAGTTGTTACAATGAGTATGCATGAGTATGAGTATTGTATGAGTTCTGTTGAACACAAAATAAGATATTTTGAAGGAAACAAAACAGTTGATGTTAGCCATTGGCTTCCATTGTAGGTGAAAAAAAAAAACACTATGGAAGTTCATTACCAACATTCTTTAAAATATCTTATTTTGTGTTCAACAGAACTCATACAGGTTTGGAACAACTTGATGGTGAGTAAATTATTCTATTTTTATCATAATTTATTTAATAAAAACACAATTTTTAAATGTTCCCTTTAAATATGGCGTCTACCCTGACTGGGCTACCTCTCCAAAACCCGTTGCTTTAGAACAACACAAACAGTGCAAACAAAACAAAAAAGAACATTGTAGGAATTTCACTTGTATATATGAACACGTGGTAGCAGCAATGAGGATAAATTAACAAATAACAAATAAATTAAATGTTGTCTTCCACCTCGGAAAGAGGACGTAGTGATGAAATATAAAATCAACAGTTATAAATAGTCTAATATATACAAACATGACACGATACACTTAACCTCACATGTAACTTCTGTAGAAAGTGCATCGTCGTTCCTCCGCCCCTGCAGATGAGCTCAGATTCTAGGCAAGAAATGTGTCATCGTCATGGATGTTGATACTCGATTTCCTTTTTTTGTTTTGCCAGTCTTACTTAGTGCGATGTACATCCCGGGATGTGCCAGCGATTCGTACGCGTTGTAGTTATTCGCAAGGAGGTTTTCTCTGAACTTGCAGTCATTTGTGAACTGCCCCTGAAAGTGACAAGGAAATAGCAATTATTATTTCCCGTGACATTTCAATAGACAGTATCATCATATTAAACAATAGCGACGTTGCAGAGCAATACTTGGAGAGGAGCTTTATGAAACACACATAACTTTTGGCATGTCTATAGCAAAGAGACAGTTTTGCTCTTTCTTTGTTCGTGATGTTTTGTGAGGGACAACCGAGGAATTAGACGTTTAACCCTCTAGGCTACCGTTCGCATGGCGGTCAAAAATTACCGATTTTTTATTTTTTTCAATTAAAAGATTGTAGCCTAGCTACTATATTTTATACTGATTTTATTCAAGATTTTGTATTTTTAGGTGATTTTAAAGTACTAAATTATATGTATGCAGTAGTTGTAATCCATTTATTCACTTTTAATCTGTCTCAAATCTTGAATGCATTATGAAAAATGCACAAAAATTAAATTTTCTATTTTTATATGAAGGATGCATTTTCCAAAACTCGTTTTATAGCCTACTCTAAACAAATGTGAGAAATTGAAACTATTAATCCAAGCAAGTTCCAAATTTGAGGTTGATATCTTAAAAAATTAGCTTTCAGTAGGCTAATAATTTGTTTAAACGTTTCCAATAGATACAATTCGTCTCGCATTAATTTTGAATGAGTAGCCTACAATTCAAGTGACTTTTTTTCAGGACCATTTAACCTTTTCCAATCGTGTCCATTAATTTTTTTTTTTTTTTTTTTTGTGCATTCACATAGCAAGTGCCAAAACATTTCCCACGCTTCATACCATTCGGATGAAGTAAAACAAAAAAAGAAGAAGAAAAAAAAAAAATTCGGTCAAAAATGACTAGGTTTTGGTCACTCGGTTTTGGGGCTTAGAGAAGTTTAGGTGTTTTCTGGGTGAGTCTGTGCGTGCAGAAATCGGAGAGGAGAGCAGAATGGTGTTTGGGTGGTCCTCTTTGGCCAGTTCATCTTTACTCTGGGAAGGACGGTAGGTGCATGTGTTGGCTGGCAATGCTAAGAATGGAATGCGTAGTCCGAATGATCTATGCGCTCCCGTTCCTGGGTTTGTCCGTCCCACAATGAAAACACCACTAGGCACTGGAAGCTCGCCACAACTGACTCCAACAATGTCACGCTGTCGGAGACTGTGGGATGTTGGTGGTGAGGGGATACATCTCAAGTACAGGGTGATATGTCATCGAGCTCTGATAAGAACATTCACGGACGGAAACCTGTTGTAAATCATTTCATACTCACAGATCCGTAAAGCTTCCCTTTGCTGTTCATGGCCACGAATAGCCCGCTCCGGACGCCAAACAGTGTCACAACTCCCCTCTCCACCGGAGATATCTCAAGAAGACCTGAAACACACAACAAAGAAAATAAATGACCTTGTTTGGCTTATATCTTTAGCCCTGTCTGGCAACTCCCAACGATGACTGCCTTTCTAAAAATTGTTCGTGTTTACATTTAGAGCATCCTTTGTGAAGGAAATGACACTTTCCGCCTCTTCAGATTTCCCAACTGTAATATTGCATTCTCTGTAAAACCACCAAGATTTATCTTTAAACCACTTCTGCTTTATTTGCCACGTCGTCTTTTCCAAATAAGTAATTTCATGAAACTTTTTGTCTAATTGAAGCTTTGATTGAAATGTGTCAATTCGCCGCTTTGTAAGGGTAAACATTTAAAATGAGGATAAAAAAGTATGTGCCTATCAATGACTTTGTAATAATCCATCTCATGTAATGCCTAAAATAAATACCATTTGTTTAGACTGATAAATGTTGACAAGTAAGTTTGACTTCAGAAGCATATAACGCGCGTGTCAGTGAAGTGGCAGATGTTTAACTCTTGTTATATTTCATTTTAACCTTTTTAAGTCCCATAAAGAACCTTTTTATAGTTCACCAGAAAACCATCTGTACTGGTGTGAAATTCGCTGATCTGAAAAATGGGTAAAACTTTTATTTTACAGTGGCATCGTTACACGTGTTTGCATGCAGTTACTAGTGTTAACTATAAATGATGCATAATTGCATGCAACTAAACCTAATCCTAACCCGAAGCGCATTAATATTACTCAGTGCTTTAACGTAAGACTGAAAGCGTAACCAAAAAATCCTTAATGAAAAATTAGAAACTTCTATCTTTAAAGAACCTCTATTTTTTTAAGGAGTGAAAGGTTAATCTACCGAAAAGGATTAGTTTATCTTGCTACTAAGTTTAGGCTTGGGGTTTTGGCCCGGTTCCTGTTCCTGGTTACAGAGACCTGTTGCGTGCGTAATGCAGGATGCCAGATGCTCGTGCACTCACCTCACCTGCCTTGTGTCGAGAAATATAAATGAAAGCGCTACAACAGGCTTTGTTGATGTTGTTCAACGTGGCATGATGTTGAATTCGTGTAACGTTTTGTTATTATTTTAACTGAATAACAGCCATTGAGCGTTTTCATAAAAATAAAAAAAATCTGGATTATGTATAGGCTAAATAATTTTCATAATCTCAATCCAACATGCATATACGATCAAATAACAGACCAAACTTACTGTAGCGGTTTTCGTTGTGCACGCCGGTGATTCTACCATCCGGTAATACTTGGAGATGAAACCCAATGCCAACATTGCAGTAGAGACGTCGCAGTCTTTTAATGCCCGTGAGATAATCACTGTCCCGGCTGGTATCTCTCTTTTCCCCGGGGATTCGGGCCAGAGAGCGCGAGTAGAGAGTCTCCCAGCGCCGCTCCACGGGGCCGCTCTGCCCACCGGGCACCGGAGCGCAGCGCACTGAGCTTGTCATAAGTCCTAAGACCAGTAATGGTAAGAGGGCCGATTGGACACTCATCCTTCTGAGCGGTACGTGAGTCTCTGAAGGCGTTGAAGACACCAAACTACCGTCTTTCTCTAGGTATATTTGCCAAAAAAGACGCAGCAAACAGCTTACTCAAGGACAGAGCTACGGTCAACCCTGGTGAGCGGCATGAAGTCGCGCTCAGTGGGTTTCCTCTCAAGACAAGACACTTCAGACTGGTGTTTAAGCTGTTTTGCTTTCACACAAAAGTTGTTGACCGTGAATTCTAGCCCCGCTCAGCCATGCCACTTTTCCCTTGCCGACGATATTTATATCTGGAGCGAAATTACATCACACACTACCTAGTGCATGACGAAGCAACCTTCTGCTCCACTCCGAGCGCACTGATTCCTTATAATGTGCGCGCGTCCATGCCGTGGGCAGTGAGACTACAGCGCGCGTGTGTGCGCGCGTGCGAGTGAGAGAGCCAAACGTCATAACCGAACGGCATTCGTTCACTTTGACAATGTAATGTCCTCGCCTATGGGAATAATGTCTTTATCAGTCTCAAATCTGTGTCCGAAGTCATTCTTGCTGTGGTTTGGCGCAAAGTGGAAAGCGTGTTTTAGTGTGTTCGTGTAAAATAGTTAGAAAATTAAGCCTTGCATATGAAATACGTAAAATTAGCTATAGTTTGCACCAAAAAAAGCAACAATTCGTTAGTTGGTCTGTCTTTGTGTAAGCTTCCTTTATTATTGGTCAGAAATAGGCTAGAGAAAATAATTTATGTATGGGAGGATGTATCGGAAATCACAACGTTAACAGACAGTGTCAGACAGGAGACAGTTCTATAAATGAACAATAACAGAAAAAAAAACATTCGAATTCGAACGAATTGCAAATTCAAGCAGTTTTTTTTTTCTTGTTTAAAGTGGCCATGTTCTCCGAAAGAACAAAAGGAAAAACATGATATGACTTGTTTGCAATATGACGTTGATGTGAAAAGTTATTAAGTTTAATGCCGCCTTTGGACATCCCACTGACAACGACTGCTAGATAATTCAGCCCGACAATTCTGTTGCTGACCTCTCACGAGTGTCTAGTTGTGAATGTTGTGCGTCATAGCATTGAGGGGGAGAACATGTAAACCGCTGGAAACATCACACTGTGAGTCAAGCTCTCTCCGCGGCCCCGGGGAATGCGCGCTCCCTGCTGCTAGTGTAGAGGATGCGACGTGAAACGGAAAGACCGTGGGGGATGGTGCAAACACGTATCAACATTAAAGTAAGACACCTACTTGAAAGCTCAAATGATTGTAATTATGCGTTCCTATTGATAGAGCTTTTCGTAAGAGTGCGTGGAAATCATTCTGCGCAGAATCACCACATCACACCGACTACTCGGGCAGTTTAACTCCTGGATGAATACTTGAGGGTGGATTTACTATATTGGAGCAGGTTTAATTACACATCCCTTTATAGGAGAAGGACTCTATTCTATTCTGTTGGTTCCATGTTTCTCGTTTACAAAGACCTGTTCTGTAACCCTAACCCTGCAGTGACACTCAAACGTATTTCGGTAAAATAGTATAAAGTAGGCCTATAACTTTAACCACACTTAAAAAACGTTGGCTATGAATCTCTTCGCGTTACATCATAAAATATCTACAACATTTATTTTAAAGAAAGCACTTTTGAAGCAAACTGCAAGAAATGGTAAAACAATAGATTTATAGATTTCAAAATTAATACGTTTGTTTGTAAAGTTGTTGAACTACACCTGTGGTTACTCTGTGTGGACTTGAGGTGAATTTACTTTATATATCCTTTAAACAAGTTGGTTCAAAAGTCTCAAAGTCCCCCAGAAAGTAAAGCTCTGAAATCATTTGTTTGCACATATTTAGCATTTTTGGCGTGTCCATAAATGTCCAAATGCATGTTTTTAACATAATTTGATGCACACACTAATTCCTGCATAGAGGTAACAAATAGGAACGAACTACAATGAAAGACAAGAACTTTATTTTTACAAATAGTGGCCATTTGTCAAGTGGTAAAATGCCCCAAACTTCATTCGTCACATAGGGATGTGATTGACAAGTCTTCTCTGTTGTTGATTTGTTTATATACATCATTATGCCAAACAAACAAAAAGTCCCCTTGCCATAACTCTTGCTTGCCCCGCCTTTGTTTCGCATGACGACGTTTCCTCCAGACAGAACACTCTCATCTCTTAACTTCAAAAAGGAGAGTTGAATACCCCTAGACACTGAGCCTGTTGCCCAAATATAAACCGCGATCCCACCCATCCAGGTCCTGACGCTTCACTGATGTCGCTTGCTGATGCGGGTCTTCTGCACACAGCAATGGCTCGGTTCAGTTCATGAATGTGTGGCTGGTTTTATATAGGCTACATGTTGGGGACACAGACGCTGATTTTGGATGCTCAAATCGAAAAGGCGCGTAATGCTTTATAACCACTGCTGAATTATCATGACAAAAAGTCTTTATTATATTTAGAGCCACATGCTTGTGATAACTGCCCGATAATGAAAGCTTTTAGTTGTCGTGGAAGACCGAACTAGCAACTAACACATGGTGCACATTTGAATGAGGCAGAGAAATGAAGTGAATGTAATAATACCATGCGCGCCGCCGCTCTCCATGGTGCTGCAGTCGCGCTCAAACGCTCAGTTGCAGCCCGAGCGCATGAAAGTGCGTTATCTATATCACGGGTTGTATTTATCGTGCAATTTACACGCAAAAAAGAGTTTTTACGTGCAAATGATACGTATTTTATTTCGTGTAATACGCACGTACTGCACAACACCAATCCTACCCAAGGGTTTACAGTGCGTACCGGCCCATTTATGTTCGATCCAACGATTAAAAATGTTCGCTTTAAAGAAAGATATCGGTTTCAGCCATTTTTTGTTAAATAATAGTGACATGAAATATGTAATGCATATGCTATATGTAACAACTCACTTATTCGATGTGTAGACTAGATTAATTAGTTGCAATGCGTATGCATTTAATAAATCAATCACGATTCCTTTAACTCTGAGTTCTCACAGTAAAACATTAGAAGTATTATCTACAGAGAGCAACCTCGAACATCTCTTCAAATGTTAAATTTGCCGTGCACCTAAAAAATCTCATTGATATCAAATACAGAGGCGACAACCCGCCCTTCAGATTCTAGATGTATTGCGAGGACAACACTGATGATAAGACCTTATGATAAGATCCTGTGATTTCACAGCAGCTGCACAGAAGTCAGTGCTTCCCTCTATAGGACGCTTTTGGAAGTACAGAGAAATCATGCGAACTGGGAACTTTCTGACATAGTACACTAAACATAAACTAAAATTGGCACACTGTCAATGCTGCTCTCAAAAATCCTTTTTTTCTTTTCTTTTTTAAATATACAAACAACAAGTACACAGAGAGGTAGGCTACTATTTATATCAACATGATCCATCACACCTGACCCGATTAATCAACTAATTATCCAATCATCCAATAAACGAAATATATAAATATATAAAATAACAATTAACAGAAAAGTAAACTACAAAATAGTCACCAAATAACAATTCACAAATTAAGTCCTTTTGGGAAAAGAGTGTCATTTTCACAAAGCCTTCTTTCGTTCTTTGTCTCATATGCAGCCTATTTGTAGCTAAAAAAAAAGCTTACACCCTTAAAAATAAAGGTTTTGCATCAATAGAAGAACCATTTTCGGTTCCCCAAAGAACCTTTCAGTCAACAGTTGTTAAAAGAACCATTTTATCCTAATGGTGCGTTCACACCGGACGCGAATAGCGCGTCAGGCGCGAGTCATTTCAATGTTAAGTCAATGCAAAGACGCGTTACGCGCGTAAAACGCGTGTAACGCGTCTTTGCATTGACTTAACATTGAAATCACTCGCGCCTGGCGCGCTATTCGCGTCCGGTGTGTGGGTGCAGTTAGTGTGAAAAACATTCTAAAAAGAAGCTTTTGTGGAATGGAAATGTTCCATGAATGTTAAAGGTTCTTCATGGAACCATCAAGGCCAATAGAGAACCTTTATTTTTAAGAATGAATTTCACATCGTAACTCTAAATCGGTTATTTCGTTGAATCTCCATATATGGTAACTATCAGCATTAATAAATGTATCACTTAAGAAATAGTTAAGCTGGAAGCAATATGGTGTGATGTTAGTGCAGAGGTCATCAACTCTACAAGCTCCACAGAGATGGCCAGTAGGAGGCCTGTCTGTGCGAACAAAGACCCCTCAGGCTCCGCTGGGTCAATACTTGAGGAATTCCTGACGATACCAATTAGATGGGCACGAGGAGCAACCCTTTGAGGCCCTCGGGCCAGAGAAGAATGAGACTGAAGCGCACTGATTTTAATTGGAGCAGTTTTCACTATGGCGCACGGCTTAAAGTAATTTCTGAGAAAGCACTCGTTGGGTAATTTAATTATCAATAGGTTTAAAAACCATCGGAATTGGTTTGGAAAAATACATATTTATTTATTTATTTATTTATTTATTTTCACATTCAAAATTAGAAACTCGAGATATAATCTCACCCTATACTGCATCATCTTCTGGCCTTGGCTCGAGGAGACGTTTGGGCATCTATAGGTTAATGAGCGCTTGTGCCCTCGACATGGCGGCAGACACGTCATTGTTGAAGGCAGGTCATCAGAAGTCGCTCGATCGGGACGCTGAACTTTAACCCCTGCGTCTCTGTTTACTTGTTATATGCCACTGAACTAATAGGGGCGTCGTGTGCCTGAATAGGTTAGAACTGGGAGCAAAGAGCATGAAAAACTTTGCACACAGGGTCAACATATGGGACAGAATGAGCCCCATAAGGTTGGTGGTTCTATCCCCGGTTCCACCTGACCAAGTGTCGAGGTGGCGTCTCTATAGCACGCAGTGTGTTTACCGTGTAATTTATACGCGAAAATTAGTTTTTACGTGCATATGATACGCAGTTTTCGCGTGTAATATACACACGCACCCCACACCACTACTAAACCTACCCTAACCAACCCATGCGTATCCTGTGCACGTAAAAACTAATTTTCGCGTATAAATTACACGATAAACACAGTGCGTGCTATAGAGACGCATGTAGTGTGATCGGGTTGGTCCATGAGGAGGACACCTAACCCCAGCTGCTCCCGACGAGCTGCATGGCGTCTTGCATGGCTGACACCGCCGTCGGTGTGTGAATGGGTGAATTTGAATGTCAATATGTAAAGCGCTTTGCTGGCCATGGGTCTGTTAAAGCGCTATATAAATGCAGTCCATTTACCATAATTATATATATATATTAAATCATGGGGCTCATTAAGTCCCATATGGAGAAAAAAAAGCTAATTTTGAGAAAATTTATATATTAGTATTTTTTTTTTTCAAAATTATTTTTTTTCTTCCTCCTGCACTGATTCAGAAATCCTCCCCCAATCCCCCCCCCCCCCCCCAAAAAAAAATTATCTTAAGGTTTTTACAGAGGTGGTTGTTTTATATATAATTTGCCTAATTTTATACAAGTCATTACTAAAAATTGATGAAAATGCATTTTTGTGACCAGTATTTTCTGATTTATGGAGTGATAAAAACTGAAATCCAAAATCATCTCTGTAAAAGACTATATGTAAAAAACCTGACTTCATCCAATGTTCATATTTTTGTTCTAAATATTTATGCAAATGAGTGCATATTTAATTAGACAATTCCTATTCGCCTATTTCAAAATAACATTTCCAAAAACTTGCAATTCTTATCAATCAACTGGAAGTGATATCTTTTTTACACTATTCAGGGGTGTCTTGCCTTAAAGGATAATTCCGGTATTTAACACCTTGAGTCTATATTGTAGTATGTTTTGGATGAACAAGAGTGGTGGACAACATTTTTTTGACAATGGTTCCTCTCTCGAGTTTTTGACTATAAAAGAATTGGCCATGGACCCATTGGGAGTCAATGTGCATGTCCGAAAATGTCATTAAAACAACCTTTAACATTATTTTTCAAAACTGTGCAACTCACCGAGTGATTAGTGATGTTAGTTGATGTTCCAGAAACAAAAAGTGTTGTGAAATACAGTTTCTGTCGTGTTTTATTCGTCATTTTGTAAAATCTCATTGTTGAAAAAATAGTTCCACTATAGCAAAATAAACGGATTGGAATCATATATTGCGACGATATATTGTTTATAATCATCAACGAACACCACTAACCACTCGGTGAGTTTAACAGATTTGTAAACGAACATCATTGGCTGTTTTAATGACATTTTCGGACATGCACATTGACTCCCATGTTAAATGGGTCCATGGCCAATTCTATTATAGTCAAAAACTCGAGAGAGGAACCATTGTCAAAAAAATGTTGTCCACCACTCTTGTTCATCCAAAACAAACTACAATATAGACTCAAGGTCTTAAATACCGGAATTATCCTTTAAGTTCAGCAAACAATACCATTTTTATTTTTATGTGGAACTTGTTTTATGTAGCCTATAGGGTTCTTGAGTTGGCTGTATGGTTCTTTAGAGATCCAGGTCTTGATGTTTCAGTGTTCCTCAGATCAGTGACGCACCAGCAGCAAAGGGATTGCTTAAAAATGAATGTAAAAAGTTTTTCATGGAAGTGACATCAGTATTAACCCTTTTTGGAACCAAACCTTTATACTATAAAAAAAATTACACATTTAACGAAGGTTCCAGAACCTTAAACATCCATGGTTTCCGTTCCACAAAAGTTTTTTTATAGTGGAAAATGGTTCTTCAAATTATTAAAACGTTCATCACACTATAAGAAAAAAATGGTTATTTTAAGAACGGTTCCAAAGGTTTTTGGTGAACCAAAAATGGTTCTTTAATAGCATTAATTAAACCAACCAAATAATTTGTTAGAGCAAACCCCTGGAGATGTTATTTGTATTATTTGACATACATGCATCATAAATCTTGTGTTATTTTCCATGGCCATGTGAGGAAAGACAGCGCTCCCCAGTTTCTGATTAATAGAAGCGAATATAGAATATAATATTTGACGTCGCGGAAACCTTTGATCTCGCCTCTCGTGCGTTTATGTATATGAATGGGTTTGTGGAAAATACGGTATCAGGAGGGCGACACAAAGGTTCATTCAAACAGTCCAGCATTCCTGTTGAGTAATATTAGATTTTGGCATTCATAACAAACTATACACTTTCTCAGAAACATTTGTTGTTCATCGGCGATTGCCTTGTTTCTCAGATCTCAGGCTCTCGTCGTTTAGAAAAAGGAAGAAGAATGTCTCGAGCGACACAGCTTCCCAGGTTTCCCCAGAGATGTGCCATTGTGACCGCCAGGAAGCTCTCGAACCTGCGAAGTATAGAATAACACGTCTTTTTTCCCCCTCTCCTATACATTTCAAAAGCACAGATCTCTGTTCTTGCTTGAAGAAGCCGATGTTCACGCGAAACACGGAACGGATGCATTCAAATACAAATTAAATAGTTGCATTTTAAATGAGTAGTCTATATTTTATAAAGCGGTCCTGTATTGCTAATTTTTTTTTTTTTTTTTACATTTTCCTTTCTTCTAGATGGTGTCACTTTAGGACAAATGGGGGGAAGGTCCCTAGAGGGAATCGTGTTTTGCTGAAGCGCCGAGAGACTTCAATACATCCCCGATCACCATCAATACATCTGCAGACATTATTTACAGACATTCATTTAGCATTAATTAAGCTCCATATGTAGAAACTGAGAAAGTGCGAGCGAAACCACATCATGCATGCTTAGCAATAAAACCAAAAAATATATATTCCATATAATTTATTGGTGACATTCCTCCAGATGTTTAGCTTTCAGTGTCAACAATGCAGTTGTAATGCATTATACTCTGCTTACAGTGTTCAATACATGACATTTATCAGAGCTGATGCCATTACATATATGTAGACTCATTTCTGAATGAAGTAATAGGAAACTGGAGAGGGATTGTTCAAAGACAACAGTGTTATTCTTACTACTAATCTCTTCTGAAGAAAAAAAATCTTTGATATTTGGAAGTGTAGAAACTATGTCATCAATAACTTAAAAACATATAAACAAAAATAAATATGTATTACATTAGTAATATACAAAGTACTCCTGATTGCAGTTTAAGAACAGTAGCCTATCACACGTAAGTTAAAAAGCATCTGTTTTTATGTGTATGGATCTTTGTTTTCTACTTCAGTAAGAAAAAAGTGCTTGTCTGTACACCACCATACATAACACATCGTCGGCATTGTCGAGCACTTGTACAACGTCCTAATTTACCATTACAAACATTTACTCTATGTTATCTTGCTCAAATAAAAAAAGTAAATGACTGTACATCTATGTACAATAATTACACGCCTTTACCAGAAAAGACTTGAGAACATGACGTGGTGCACATGTCGTAAAAAAACTCAACTTTCAGTAGTGTTAACTTTGGTCACATGAACATCTTTATAATTCAGACGCTGGGCTTTAAATGTCACTCTCATAATTCCTCGAAAGTTTTCTTGAGAATCATCCTCTCGTGAGAAAATTGTTCCATGTGACTCTCAGTGGATTCCTTCTCCATCCGTGTCGAGAGAGTGTTAAATGTCAGGCCTTCTGCTGTGGCCCTTGGAGCCCCTGTGTCGTCGTCTCCTGCGCTCTGCCCGGCCGACACGGGCCCGGTGAGAGCCCGTCTGGTGCCGCTGGCTCTCTTTGACCATCTCGTGGTCCTTGTTGCCCAGAACACGGGGCAGAAAGAGGGAAGCTTTGTCCGTGCTCCGTGTCTTAAAGCCCCTCCTGGGCCGGCCCTTTCCATTGATGGACACGTACCACTGCCTTTTAGAGCTGGCACGGCGCTTGCCGGCCCCGGCACCGGACCCTGCTGGGGGAGGCTGGGTCGTGGCGTGGTGCCGTGACGCGTAGGTGTTGTATCCGAGCTCGTGAATGCGCTCCAGGAACTCACACTCTCTGTTGAAGAGTTCCTGAAAGGGTTAAAAAAAATGTTTTGTTAATATCTTGACTGGACCTGCAACAAGGTGGCTCCGTGTGGTCACAAATAAGTCCTCTCCCTTATGTAGAAAAAATTACATTTAAACTGGTCAAAACTCTGCACATTCACTGGGAAAAGAAACAAAAAAAGTTGCTGCCTTCAATTTTTAAGTACAATCAACTTAGGTGTTTAAGTCATTTCAACTTTAACTACTTAACTTATTAAGAAAAGACTTAGAAAAAGCAATGTAAAAACAAATGTTGTCATAACTTATTGATCATATAATTTTTTACAGTAATTTTCAACTCCTCTGCATAACCAGGTTCCAAATGGGGTTTTCACAGTGATTTCATACATAGAATAATCATTTTGGGGTCAACTAAGAACTTTTCAGTGAACAGTACTTAAAATAACCTTTTTTTTTTAGTGTGAAGAACATTGGAATAATCTAAAGAACAATTTTCCACTATGAAGAACCTTGAGTGGAAAGGTTCCATTTGGAACCATCAAAACCAATAAAGAACTTCTATTTTAAGAGTAAGAACCATGTGGTTATTATCACTCTCTGCTGACCAGAACTTTCAGTGACAAGGTCCCCAGCGAGGCAAGCAAAACTCAGCAATCAAACTCTCGGTGATCTAGCAGCATGTGGGACACTCGTTCCGCATGAAAAACACCACCATGTGGCGAGATCCTCAAATAGCCCTGCTTGTTATCTGATCCCACTGCTAGCCGAAGCTCGGATACTTGATTTTCCGACGTGACATAACACTTACCGAAGCATACAGACGGCCTTTCTCATTCATAGCCAGGTATCTTCCCGAAAACAGGCCCTTGATCGCCACCACACCAACATCGACGGCTGTGATCTCGAGTATGCCTACGGGAAAGAGTGGGGCACTAGTTAGTGCGCATGCTAGAAATGTGAAAAAACGCTTATAATCGCATTTCAAAATTGCACAATTAACTGTAGGATTCAATACAAGGTCAGCCGAGCCTGTTTTCACAAGCATGTCATGATTTAATGTTTGAAATCGTAGTTTTATTTTTTATTGAATTAGTTGTATTATTAATATTCAATATTGAAAACCGTAACAGTTATAAGTGTTATGTATAGCTACATAAATTAAGTTTGTTAATATAAATTGATTTGCTATAAATATTAGTCATATATCATTAAATTGATTTGAACATATCATTAATATAGCTTTTAGAACATTTAACTCTACAATGTAAACAACATTAAATCTAAAATAATTCTGGAAATGTATTTGTTTCCAATAAGGTTAATTGTACGTTTTAAAATTGCTGTTTTAAATGTATTTGATATACAAAGCCTATATACTATTTTTCGTTTATTGAGTCTCCACAACACGCTGTCAGGTTAGACACACAGACACTAAACGCCTCTTAAAGAGGATGTTTATTCATCCTTTTTTTTCCACTGATTAATGGCTCTCCTCATTCTTCTGTTTGGAATAATCATCCTTTTACGTTGGATAAACACATCCGTTGTCTAAGTCATTATGTTAAACTGTCTGTTGAATCCTGTTTTCATATGGTAATTGTCCATGAGCACTCGGATTCAACTAATTGGAAAACTACAGATAAACGAATGCTGCGATTTAAAGAAATATCATTTAAGATGAGAATGTATAGGACACCAAATGCACAAAATATTCTCCATGACAGCGAATTGATATCACGATGTAAGCTGGAGTGTCTGATGTCACAAAATAATGGAATACAGTGACCTATTTACTATTGCTTTTGACTTTTAGTTTAGTTTAGTTTAGTTGTTCAATCCGCAAAAGAGCTCTAATAGTTGATTTAATCTCCCTTTACAGTGATAAGAATGCTGATTAAAATGTTCTCTGTTCCTAAAAGACGAGCAGGACGAATAATTGTTCGATGTTAATTAATATCACATTAATATTGTCAGCGCACAATGTTTATTCGCGCAATTACGCAAGTCTCTGATGATCATATAATAAATTGACATGAGAAGCGTGAGAAGAGTTTACTCACTGAACGGGTTGTTTTCGTCCAGAGACCCGTCTATTTTTCCGTTCGGGTGTATTTGCAAATGATATTTCGTGGCGCAGTAAAGTTTCCTGCGTCTTGGAGCTCCGCCGAGGTGCTCGTAAACCCCGCCGCGTCCTCCAGCATCGCGCCGCGTCCTCGGGTCACACTCCTGGCCCCTGACACAAGGAGCCCTTGGGCTCCTGCTCAGCCTCGGAGCCAGAGATTCCTGCAAACTCGGATCCAAGGAGCTCAGTAACAACAAGAGCAGAATTATAACCATTGTGGCATGGCGGGATGTCGGCAAAACCTCGCTGGAATGGAAAGAGCTGGCACACGGGGTCCCATCAAAGAAGTTTCATTTGTCAGTGATCCAACATTTTAAAAGAAAACTTGCAGTATCCTTCTTTAATAGTGTGTCGCGGTCATCCGGCTTGGTGGCGGCAGCATTGGCGCTCATGGGTTCCACTCTGCTCTCCAAACACAGTGTATCTGACCGAGGAGGAGAAAACAGCCAGTCGAGCCTGTCGTGAGATTTCGCTGATCGACAGTGTGCGCAGAAATAAAAGAGCCCTCCTGCAACAATAGCCCGAACCCCGACCAATTGATACAAAGGAAAAGGGGAGGCAAGGTATCAGTCTTGTGTGAACCAAGAGGTTGCAGCGTGGATAAAATTACACAGCACTGCACACGGTGGCTTACAGAGGAAAACCGCATCACAAAGAGAGAGAGACATCCAAGCGCACAGTTCGCTTCTTTTCAAAGAGCCGAAAATTATATTTAAGCATGAACACTGGCCTCTGGCTGGGCGAGCCACTATTAATTCTCTTTTCATGCTTGTTGGCACATTTCGACACTGATGTTAACATTCGTAGACATACGCACGTGGCTTTCAGTGATCCACATTTATGTATGGAATGTTTCTAGTAGCCTATAAAACAGTGAGTGGTCTCGACAGTTGGCTTGATAAATCAGTAAAAGTCACTTCCATAGGACAAAAGAATTAATAAATGCATTTATTAATTGACGGGTTATTTGCGTATTAGGTGCAAAAATAATTCCCAGCATTTTTATGTTAAATATGAACGAAATCGTGATCCAGAAACGTCCAACCCCTATTTTTACGCCTATAACAGCTTTAATAGTCTATGTGATGCTTTCTTCTTCAAACAACCCACTATCGCTCCGAAGTAGCCTAAACTTCAGCCATTCATTCAAAATATTTGTATAAGCTATAAAGCAATGAATAAAACGAGCAAGACGTGTTTTTCCATTCACTGCAATCCAGAAGCGCAGCTATATTTCCCTGCTATTTGAAATGCATAAATCCAAGCGCCGCTTCACGAAGTTTGTGTCCTGATTTTGAAAGAAAAAAACAACAAGGCATATTCCATTCCCTCTTAATAATTTTCCTTTTGTCTTAATTAATCTAGCAGGCCATGGAAATGAAAACATGCATCTTCTCTCAGGAATGACCCAGACTGCAAGTGCGACTGAAAGCTGTGTGTGCTGCTAGTGGGTGGAAGAGTAACACGCAAATGACTTCTGCCTAAATTGCTTCCATCTTGGTCGCATTATGGTTGCCATTCGCGTAATTAGCACCATCATCTACAAATCTCCCTGCCCTTTGGCGCAACACCAGCGCATGCTCTTGAGAACCTCGTGGGAAGGCAGCCTTCGTTTGGCTTCGTCTGTTTGTCACACAGGCTATAACTGCTCGTAATAACTTATTAGTCGCGCTGCAGTCAGACCAGACCCGGTCGGTGAGTGTGTGTGTATGTGTGTGTGTCAAGACTAGACGGAGAGTAGATATGAGCCTATACTGATGCTCTGGTGACCATCTCTGAGAGAGACGCGCTTGATGTGGTTTGATCCTGACAGTGGGTTGCATTTCTGATGTGGTCGGCTGTTTCTTTCTGGAAGTATTTTAATTACGGCCCACAGCCGCCCACAAAGCCCAGCAGTAATAATCAGTATGAGAGAGAGAGAGAGAGAGAGAGAGAGAGAGAGAGAGAGAGAGAGAGAGAGAGAGAGAGAGAGAGAGAGGAGGGGAGTTCACTCAGGATGTTGCCTGAACGGTTAAATCGTACCATGTTAAAGTATTTTCGGTAACACTTTATCTTACAATGTCCTTGTTACACATGTTACATGTAGTTACTGTATAGTAATAACAAAAAAATTATGCATAATAATTACATGCGCAACTAACCCTAAACCAAACCCCAATCATAACCCTAACCCTATAAGATGCAGTATTACTCAGTACTCAAATGCATAATCACTTTACCTTCTTCTCGACCCTTTGCTTTTTAAATGAAGCTAGATGGAAAATTGCCTACGTCACAACGCCAACAGGTTAACCATGAAATGAGCTGCAGGGTTGAAATCACTATCATGACAGATTATAATTGGATTTGTGGGTCTAGGAATAGATTTTAAATGACAGAACTGCTGTCATCTGAATAAGCAGGTTCTCTTGTTTAATTTGATATATGATAATTAACATGTAGCTACATAAGCTTATCATCTTAATTTACGAAAATTAAAAATATCTGGCTGAGCAGGTGGGAGGACTGTGACACTCTTCAAAGCAAAGAGTGAGACAACACGAGACACTCCGTGTATTAGCAAAAAACCAACACACATATGCACACACACTGTTGAAATGTCAGGTTTGATCATTTTTATGACTTTTTATGTTGAATTTATATGTTTCCTATTTTTGAAATATTGAGTTTAAATGTTTAGAATGAAATGAGGGTGTGTGGCCACATGTTTGGCCACAGTAACTTCATGAATGACATTTAAAATATCTGTGTTTTCTATGAGTTCTACATCAGCACTCTCTACTCAACATGAATTTATGGCATAAGTTTGTAGCAGACAGACAGACATTGGAATATATACATAAATGTTTGAGATGCATAGCACAAAACTATAAAGCCACTGCTAAATGAAATGAGTTAGACACCAGTCGCATGTATTGATATCTGTAATAAAATATTTGAATATTCTCTCTATCAGATATCAGATTTTTACAGTTAGTTATAGCTTACTTTTTTATTTGCAAAGATATACTGACCAGTGTTTATCCCGATTGTAAACTATTGTTACACTCTAAAAAATGATGGGTTGTTTCAACCCAATTTTGGGTCAAATATGGACAAACCCAGCCGTTGGGTTACATTTTTACATTACATTTTTAACCCAACGTTTGGGTTTGTCCATATTTTACCCAAAAATAGTACGTAAAACAAAACAAAATGTAGTACAACTCTGATCTAAATTTTATAAATCATTTCTGTTGTGCAGTTGATTCTGTGATGTTTACTAATATTTTTGACTTGAATAAACTTAACCATATAAAAACATATGATTCGGTAACACTTTACAATAAGGTTCATTAGTTAACTACATTAGTTAACATTAACAAATAATGAACTGCACTTATACAGCATTTATTCATCTTTGTTAATGTTAATTTCAACATTTACTAATACTTTATTAAAATCTTGTTAACATGAGTTAATGCACTGTGAACTAACATGAACTAACAATGAACAGCTTTATTCATATTAACTAACATTAACAAAGATTAATAAATACTGTAACAAATGTATTGCTCATTGTTAGTTCATGTTAGTTAATACATTAACTAATGTTTAATAAATGTACCTTATTGTAAAGTGTTACCTATGATTCAATATGTTTACAGTCGATAAAGTTTCAAAAGAACAAAAGGGGCTTTTACAGCCTTTAAAATGTTTCAAACGTTCTGTTGTCCAGCTGTACTTCACTGTAAATCATTGTTGGTTTAACTTAAAAAAGGAAGTAAACTTAAGTTGAAATTAAAAAATTGAGTTAATACAAGGAAGGAGATTAGTTTAATCAACAGAAACTCAAAATATGATGTTATCGGAACCACATAAATGATCTAAGTTGATTTGACAAAAGAAAAAATGTTGTGATAACAAATCATGAAAATATGTTTTTACAGTGTATGTACTGGTGTTTTACAAAGCACATGAAGAAATATGTATGTAATGTATAAAAAGATATATACTGAAAACCTATTCAGTTAAAAGTTTGAAAGTTTAAAAGGGGGGGTTTGGGAAAAAGAAGATTTTGGTGCTTCAAAGAATCAAGTATACAAGATTTTTCGCCCCGACATTTAACAAAGTTTAATAGTCACACATTTTTTTTGGCTCCTTTGCAGAAAAGGAGGTTCCATAATCCAGACCAAATCAAGCTGACCTCTGAACCATTTCTGCTGTACTTTTTTCTCATGCCATGTTTTTTTTTTTTTTTTTGCGCTAGTGATCTGAGGGCCTTGGCTAGAGCCAGACGGGAATGCCTCTCGTCCCCTGACAAATCACCGTTGAGCCCCTTTTGTCCGGGCTCACTTTGATCTCACCTGCTTGTCAGGGGCTCAGAAAGAACTCCCGTACAGTCCCAACGCACTGCAAACAAATTGGCAAGCACTTTATTCTCATACCTCATTACCCCAGGTTGGTTTGGGGGAAAAAAAGGTTAACCTCTTTAAATACCCTATTACTACAAAGCATTTTCATGAGTATGTTTTGGAGCGTTTGTGTAGCGTCCCGCTCATTGATGCGAGTTTGTCTTATTCTTTTGCCAGAGAGCCCTCAACAGAGCCTCACGTCCGAGGCCGTCGGCTTTTCAGCGGGACGATGGAGAGAGAGATTTACGGGATGATTTTAAGAGCGTTCATAAATGCTGGCCGTACCGCCTCATTGCACCTTTTCCATTTCATAGATGTCAGAAGTGTTGGATTGATTTCGGGGCTGTAGACTGTCCAGGTTGAACATGCCAAAGGACACTTTTATTTGCTTTGAACTGATTTTAATGCAACACCCTTAATACTGATTCCAGTTCCCAAGGGACAGATCCTCTACCTCATGACACACACTTTTCATAAATCTCAATGACGGCTCAAAGTGATTCGCCAGCAGCAAGTCTCTCTCTCTCTCTCTCTCTCTCTCTCTCTCTCTCTCTCTCTCTCTCTCTCTCTCTCTCTCTCTCTCTCTCTCTCTCTCTCTCTCTCTCTCTCTCTCTCTCTCTCTCTCTCTCTCTCTCTCTCTCTCTCTCTCTCGTTTGGCTCTCTCTCCGTTTTAATTTCTCTCTCACACTCTCTCTCTATTCCTCTCCCACACTTCTTCTTGAAACCAGATAGGTCTTCCTTATACCTCCGCAGCCCTTTGATTCTTAGCTGCGGGTCTCAAATACCTTTTGGGAGGACAGTGGATTTCTCTGCACCTTCCAACAGTAAAATGATTGTGGTGGCCTGTAACTGTATAAGGCATCAATGAGCGCTCAGGGAGAGCGGAGAAAACAATCGACACATTTTGCAGCCGCTACACATTTCACTCAATGCGTGTTTATATGGAAAAAAACGCCCGTGGACTGCTACGGTCCGAATCTTTCCAGTACAGTACCGTCCCTTCCTGCTCTTTCTGTGGGACAGGAACACAATGTCACGCCACTGCTGGACAACACACTGCTCATGCCGACAGTGACGAAGCAGCTGTCGATGACTCATTTGAAACTCAATGTCACCTAATTTCCCTTAAATATAAGGCCATTGACAGAGGGGATGGGGTCCCCAGCAGGGGCCAGTGCATGTGAAAGGGCCATGTTGATTGTGTAAAAGATGGATGGCAGAGGAGTGTTTGCTACAAACTGCATTGTTCCCATTTCTCCTTTTCAAAACTTCATGGCAACATTTATATGGACCCTCTCTGAGCTTTTACTTTCACACACCTTTTGTTCTTCTCCATACCTCCTTAAAAATACTTGTGTGCACACACACACACACACACACACACACACACACAGAGAGAGAGAATAACACAATGTTGTCACATACGTTAAAAGGATAAACATGGGGGGAGGGCATTGCATGCATTACATTCTGCATGCAATGATTTTCGTCAATTCTAATGAACTTAATCTGATTTCGGATTCAGAAAGTTTTGTTTCTATGAACTTTGCAATCCATTCGCACATTCACATACATGTGCATGTTTTAAACAAAACGTACGCCCATG
This sequence comes from Phoxinus phoxinus, assembly GCF_949152265.1. Lineage (NCBI taxonomy): Eukaryota > Metazoa > Chordata > Actinopteri > Cypriniformes > Leuciscidae > Phoxinus > Phoxinus phoxinus. The sequence continues at coordinate 5,325,442 of NC_136877.1, read as the reverse complement.
TTTTGTACCTAGTCGCCGTATTCAGAACCGGAGAAAACCATTAGCATAATTAACGAAATACCAAAAAGGAAAGCTGACGATGTGTCATAAATGACGATGTGTGTAAATAATCAGTCTCCTCCACTGACCAGTTCGTCAGACGTAAATAAACTAGTGCTGTCAAAGCGATTAATCGTGATTAATCGCACCTAAGCATAAAATTTAGTGTTTATAGAATATGTGTGCGTGTATATACACACATACACACACACACACACACACACACACACACACACACACACACACACACACACACATTTTATATAAACAAACTTGTTAGCTTGCGATTAATCACAATTAATCGATTTGACAAAATAAACATATGCAAGTTTGTAAGAAGTAAAACGTATGTAAACAGAGATCTTATTATAAAAAGTCGAAATCATAAGAATCACAACAACAATTTGAGAAGATAGTTTTATTCAATTGTTTACATGCTTAATTGTTGTTTGGATTATTCCAGGTCTATACGGCACTATCTTCAATCGATTGAGTTGTTCACATGAAGACTTTTCAATACAATTGAGCCATCAGTCAGATTACTTTTAACGTAGCCAATGAAAGTCATTGTTGTTTGGACCCCAGCATTATTAAAAAAATATCATCCTTTGTGCTCCACAGAAGAAAGAAAGTCATACATACACACACACACACACACACACACACACACACACACACACACAAACACACACACAATAACACAATGGTGTCACAATACGTTAAAGGGATAAACATGGGGGGGGGTATATATACATATACACACACACACACATATTTTATATAAACAAACTTGTTAGCTTGCGATTAATCACAATTAATCGATTTGACAGCACAAAAATAAACATATGCAAGTTCGTAAGAAGTAAAACGTATGTAAACAGAGATCTTATTAAAAAAAGTAAAAATCATAAGAATCACAACAACAATTTTTGAATCCAATTGAGAAGATAGTTTTATTAAATTGTTTACATGCTTAATTGTTGTTTGAATTATTCCAGGTCTATACGGCACTATCTTCAATCGATTGAGTTGTTCACATGAAGACTTTTCAATACAATTGAGCCATCAGTCAGATTATTGTTGGGTCAAAAATGAGCCAACGGCTGGGTTTGTCCATATTTGACCCAAAATTGGGTTAAAACAACCCAGCATTTTTTATGTGCAGGATGTAACATTACTTAGTAAAGCAATAACCCCCTTGAAGCCGTGTTTTACAGTGAATTTAGAACAGCTAAGGGGCGTTGCTAAAAAAAAACCTTATAAAACGGTAACTCCATAAAAATATTAATTTTAATATTTATTTACACCAGCAACAAAAAAGATAACGTTTATAACACATGTATTCCTCCGGCAAGCAATGTAGTTCCAAAGCGGTTGCCAAGCAACACATGCAGCAACAAAGAATCACTGTGCAGTAACACTAATGTAATGCGGTCACAGGTGTGTGTTTGTAGAGTAATTTACAACGGCTTCGAACACGGCTCAACCAATCAGAATCAAGGACCGGAACTATCCGTTTTATAATTCGGATTTAACAACATTTACCAAATTTTTGGTGCACATTACTTTCAAATGCATCAAAATTGAATATTTGTCAGAAGCTGTAATGGAAAACCTCTGATATAGTGCGACCGAAATAGATGCTTGGATTCTGCCTGTGCGAACATAAGTGAGCAGTCTCACAAGGGCGATGACGGAGCCCACGCTGACCCAAAGAGAGACGCCACACGCCAGGACGCGTTCATAATGGCTGCCAGTCCAATTAGATCTTTTAGAGAGAAACAGACACGATTTCTCTTTGCTTAATCTAATTGGTGTTTTAATCAGAAAGCCAGAGCGTGTTCCCAGTGCAAAGCTGGAGTGCTGACAGAATCCTGTCCTGAAAGCACTTAACACCACGGCATTGTTTACTGACGTCTTTCAGTGGTCTGAAAGACAACAAGACCCGGCGATGTTTATGTTTCTTGTTAGAGTTGTGGCTTAACATGCACAACACTTCGCAGAACATTTCTGGCATGCCTGACGTTGACATTCAGCGACACATTGTTGTTATGGAACCAGAGAGCCTTCCCTAAATAAAGGCCAATCACAAGTGGCCACAGGAGACGCATTTAAGATGCTTTGTTAATACCGGTTGTAAATGACAATCCGTCTCGGCTGACCACTATAAGAATCACAGATGTAATGTGTTCTGACAGACTGCATTTCCCACAATTATGAATGAAGGTGTTCTACATACTATGTAATAATGGGTTAATATAAGAGTGTCTATGATAGAAGATAAAGGAAAAATGTTTTAAACGGGCCAAAATCTTAGTATCATATTCGTTTCATTGGCGTTCAAAACTTTTTATACCATTTTACAGAAAAAATTCAATTTACTGACCTTACATAATGTCATGTGGTATTACCGAACATCACAAGTAAAAAGTAAAACCCCATTTTCTTTACACCTTAAATATGAGTGAACACATCTTAATCATTATATTCAAACAAGTTATTAATACAGGTGAAACTCACAAAATTAGAATATCGTGAAAAGGTTTTCATAAACTGTAAGCCATAATCATCAAAATTATAACAAATAAAGGCTTGAAATATCTCACTTTGCATGTAATGAGTCTATTTAATATATTAGTTTCACCTTTTAAGTTGAATTACTGAAATAAATTAACTTTTATATTAAAATAAGTTATATATACCGGTATATAATATATATTATATAACTTCATTATATTAAAATAATATATATATATATATATATATATATATATATATATATATATATATATATATATATATATATATATATATATATATATATATATATATATATATATATATATATATTATCTTAATCATTATATTATCTTCATTAGATAATATAGATATTCTTCATTATATATATATATTAATCATTATATTAAAATAAGTTATATATATATATATATATATATTTATTTATTTATATATATATATATATATATATATATATATATATATATATAGGTTCAGGAGTTCTATATTTATGAAATGCATGTTGAATGCAATACATGATTTTGATTGAGCGGGAAAGATTTTCAAATATTAATAAGTAGCCATGGAGTTTACCAAAGAGTTTTGCTAAAATATTTTTTTAGACAATTCTGAATAATAATAAACTATCATTATGCCAAACTACTTGATCGAGTTTCCTTTTAAAAATGTTCATTCTTTAAATGACGATTCTGTTTATCCCCCGTTATAATATCAGAACAGTACACCGTGACAATTTGTTTTGACTTTGAGAATTTTTATTCGACTTTTAGGATTTTTTTTTTTCAACATAGAAGAGATCTATTCCAATATTATAGCATTTTTAATGCATTAAAGACTTTACTGTATTTGAATAAATCAATATTTAATTATCAATCACGTCAAAGACCAGGAGTTGAACACGATTATATTATTGTAACCTGAAACTATTGTATTTTTTGATACATATTCATAATAAGGTGCTTAAGCAATGTAACGCTGATACGCCTACAGTGTGTAAGGATGTTAAAGGCAAAGTGCTTTGGTTCATTCAGAGGGTAACATGCTGTCTAGGGTCAAATTCAGATGAGTGTATTTGTTGGGTATTGAGGTGGTAAGAATGATTGACTGGTGGTTGAATTTTGAACATCTGTTTCTAGGATCTGTCCACACATGAGTGACAAATCACAGTTTTACACAACCTCTAAACCTCAACAAGAAATGAGACTGTTCACTCTTCCTCCGTCCATTGTGACATCACGAAACACTGCAGTGTCTGAATGTGGCTCTCAGTAATGACCATGAAACTGGATATACGGCTTTACGTTCGGCAGATGTGAGGGGTGTAAACTCTCTACCTGCCTCTTTCTCATCAGATTCTGATTTACAAATAAAAATGAATGTTATGTTTTAACTCACAGTAAGGCATGTGAATTCGTTAAATGCTCCTTGTTCTCTGATCATATAGTGTCATTAGGTGTCTTTGGCTGCAAGAGTCTGGCAGGGCTTGACATTAACACCCTTTTACCCACCAAATGGATTTCAGCAGTGGCTTGTAACGCAGTCACTCCTACTAGCAGCTTCGGTGCCCGTCGGCGGGCTCACAGCCATTACATATTTAAAACAGTAATATCCTAAACCTAAACTAATATTGACAAACTATATATCATTTGAAAGCTAACAATCTCTAGTTTACATATTTGGTGACTGATTTTCAAAATAAATAACAGAGGAGCCGTAATTTATCAATTTGCCACAATAATATGTTCATACTCCTAAGGCGTGTTCAGACCTTTATTTTGAAACAGTGATGAACATGAAAAATCATGAAAGAATGGTAGAAACCTCAGTTTGTTTTCATGCCAAGAGTTCAAAAGATAGCATCCATTCAATTCTTTTAGAAAAAAAGGTCCGAAAATGTTTTAAATATAAAGAAAAAAATAATAGATTCACCATTTGTGATGTGTCAGCGAGCTATAATGCACATACGTGATATTTTTGTGTTTCTTAGAGGTTGAAATTATTTTAAAATCTGCCAAACTTTTGCCAAACCTTCTGAATAGGATGTCTACTTCATAAATTGTATGAAAATTGTAAAAATAATGGTTCAGATCACTCAAACAACATGGAAATGGAGGCGCCCTTATATGTGCAGTAATGTCAACTAGTGGAGAAGTGTGGTACTGCGCACAAACTAAATCTCACTGAAAGAGCATTTTTTGAGATATCAACATAAAATTTGAAACACAACTTGTTCAGATTTTTGAGATTTTTTTTTTTCATTTTTAGAGTTCACCAGGTTTTGAAAATATATATTTTATATAAAATATAAATAATAAAAATTTTAACATTGTACATTTGCATAAACTCAAACTTCTATAACTTTTTTTCTGTTTAACTTTCTTAATTTATTTCACTTCTACAAAAATCTGCCAAATGTCTTCTTTAAAACAAGACCAATCTTACATCTATATTCCAAAGCATTCTTGAATTACAACCAAGTTCGCAATCTGCATTTTAATGTCTATTAAAAAAGAGGGGGTGCTGCTTAAAGGGTTAAAAAGGGATCTGAATTAAAGGTACAATATGTAAGAATTTTGTAATAAAATATTCCAAAATCACTTGCACAGTGTGGTATATTTGAGATGCCAAGAGCTAGCGTCCGTGACAAACTTCGACTTCACAGAGCTCTTGCATGTACTTTATTAGACAGCTGAGCAAATGTAACACAAAACTCATCAATGTTATATAGTTCATGATGTTATTCTAATGTTGATCTAGCTTACTGCTAGTCTCATACAGACATACTAACATATATAATAACATTATAACTTTCAACACACTCAAAAGCAGTTTAGTGTAATAGTATAGAGCGAGTGAGACCTCACAAGTTTCACTCGTCTAATAAACTGTCCTGTGTGAGTATTAATACAGCACTTGCAGGTCCTTATTCCTTTATATCCGCGGGACTCGCGTGTGGCGCTGATATCTCTCATTAGCAATCACGCCGTACTACATACCACAGTCATGATAAAAACATCAATGTATTCACTCATCCATAAACATTATTAGATCCATCAGCTTGACGACAAGTCATCAACGTACGCTATTGGTATTGTAAGAGGTTAATGACCCCTAGCGGTGAAAAAAATTACATATTGTAGCTTTAATAATCTAAACGCAATGTAGTGTTGTCAAAATATCGATACTGAAATATCTGAAACGCTTCCAATACTCATATTCCACAGAATAGATACACGATACCAGCTGCGCTCTCTCTCTCTCTCTCTCTCTCTCTCTCTCTCTCTCTCTCTCTCTCTCTCTCATCTCTCCGAGTGACACACAAACCCGCCTCCCCTCACTCACTCGTTTCATTTGCTCCGGATGAATATTGTTGCTGTTACAGTGCTGTTCATATTGCACATCATTTTACTTATTCCCGCAGATTTTGTGCTCACAGACACCCAAAGTGCGCGCACATAAAGCCGTCTCTTAGTACTAAATAATTCTTTTTTGCGCTTATGTAGTGAAATACACACAAAATAATGTCAAAATGCTGGCCTTTATGAGTATTCACGTAAAAACAGTAAGTTATGTTTTAAGTGAACGTAAACAGTTGAGAAAGAAAACGCATGTGTAACAGAATAAGGGATCCGTGCATTTGATCTTAAAGTGACAGCAGCCTAATAAACCTGCTGACAAATTATTAGAGATGCACCGATTATCGGCTGGTGACCGGAATCGGCCGATTTTCACGTTATCGGCCTTGACCGGCGACCGGATGCTCAGACTGACTTATGCCGATTTTATGCCGGTCAAATGCACTCGGGCGCCGCGTAATTAACATCGCGCAACATCAAGTGCACACGGAACACACAAGTAGGAAACCTCGTGAATTACGGCCGTTTCACACCGCAAGCGTGAGCAGCGCGTATTTTTTTTCCGCCATGCATGTTAATCAATGAGTGCATTCACACCGTGAGCTTTTTGTTGCGCTGCTTACGCTCAATTAAAGTGAAAGCACACTTTTGATGGACAAAATAAACATGATTTCACACAAAAAGTGCCCAAAATGCACATAATTTGCATGTCTAGTGTGTTTTAACAAGAGTTATGTCAGAAAAGAAAATATTTATAGAAAATGTACCCATTTAAACTTGTTTTTATTATTCAGTTTGGGTAAAAGTATATGGGGTTTTATAAAAAAAAAAAAATAGAAAATAAATATTTGTGTGTGCTGTAAAGTGGTTCGAACAAATTAAATCAGAATCGACTAAAATCGGTATCGGTGCATCTCTTTATATATTACAAATATCTATATGGCAGTTTTTCCATTTGGTAACTATGTCAAAATTGTGGCCAGTGAAAATGCAGAGTGGCTAGTAACTTTTAGCAAAGTGACTAAAACCACTTTCCACAGTGAGCAAAACAGTGGCTGTCAAGCCCTGCTGGCAGGTCTGAGTGCAGTGGAGCAATGACTTGTGACCTTGCACTGGCCCATTGCTTGGCCTCTTCCTGTCACAACTCCAGATTGTGACAATAGTAAATAGCTGTAGAAGCCTTTGATCCATAAGGCCTAAATGTATTTCACAAATGGACTGTGAGAGACATTGCCAAATCACATACTAATGAGGGCTAAGCCAGTGGAACTGGTAGGTTGAAAACCAAAAATGGACTGCATGTCTTTTTTAGATTGTGAAGATTCAGAGGAAAAACAATACTCAATGCAAATCCATAACCATTTACAGCTAGAGTAGCCAAATAAATAGGCTTAGCATGCTAAATAGGCCTGTCTCTTTGGCTCTTAATTCATTGTGTGATAGGTCCTCATCATTGGAAACCATGAACAGTACTATACAACAGAAAAGAAATTACAACCAAACTACATTAAATATGGGTTATAAGTTGCTGTTTGTTTGCAACTTGATGTCCAATGTAAAATCTGGGTCTTGAAGCACAACCAGTTGAGAACCACTGACCTAAACGAATACCAACCTGATCTCATGGGAAAACGTCGTCACTATGTTGCGATTTTATGAATTTGTACGATGTGAGTCGTACAAAAATGTACGATTATTTGAAAAAAGTAAGCATGAAGGTCCACAAAAATGTACGATTATTTGAAAAAAGTAAGCATGAAGGTCCACCTCTAAATATACCCTTCAATGGAAGTAAGCAGATCGTATGAAAACGTATAAATGTGATTGCACAAATTCATAGGAATTTGGCACCAATTTACCAAAACGTAAAATGATTAGAAATTGCTATGAGACTGTGTTGGTGAACAGTGTTGGGGGTAACTCATTACAAGTAACTTGAGTTACGTAATCAGATTACTTTTTCAAGTAACTAGTTAAATAACGCATTACTTTTCAAATTTACACCAAAATATCTGGGTTACTTTTTCAAATAAGTAAAGTTGTTTTCCAATTTATTGACTGACAGGTCTCTTGTACAGAGACAAATCGAAGTGCAGAGTTCCAGATGTGAGCGTGCATTTACTCATCTCACTTGCACATAAATAAGATTCAATATTCCTCAAAATGCATAAAATCAGTGAAATGCAGAATCAGAATACTATGCAAACCTCTAATAACTAAATATGTTAAATAAAACATACATTTTTATGCATTTAATCTAACTTTATTGACCAATGTACTTGCTTCTGACCTTCGATGATTCGGTTAAACCATTAGCAAAAATGACTATAGATTTTTTTTTTTTTTTTGGTAAAGCAAGTGTTTTTCTCCTGCATCCTATTATTCCGTTATCCAGAGGACAGCTGAAAGGTTTGCTTGAGGTTTATTATTATGGTCTTTACATTTGCCCCAAAATATAACTTTTTGTTATAAAAAAAAACAAGCCCAGCCCAGGTGAAAAAAAATTTACGCAAAAGTAACGTAACGCATTACTTTTCTAAAAAAGTAACTAAGTAACGCAAGTTAGTTACTTTTTTAAGGGAGTAACGCAATATTGTAATGCATTACTTTTCAAAGTAACTTTCACCTACACTGTTGGCAAATACACGTCTGAAAACATGCACAGATTCTTCTATAGAGTTGGTGGTTTCTTCCTGGACAATATCGACGAAAGGCACTATCAAAAAATCCAATGTTTTCCTACATGCCTCCCTCATCTCAATGAGAATCTACAGATTTGAATAAGTATTTGCCTTGATTTTTTTTTGCAAGGCCTGAATCTTTAAGTACAGTTTTAGAAAGCAATTTTTACTTTAGTATTCTGCATAATTTATGCATTTTATATCAAATTCCCTAGACCCTGTGAACCATTAATCACTTGTTGCAATGCTAAATACACTCCATGCAGACACATAGCGAGGGGCAACAGCAGAGCAGAGGTTTTGTCTCCAAACCGGCCTGAATGCTGGCTTTGAAGAGGGGGATTAGGATTAACATTGAATTCACTTTTTTTTAACAAAGACTTGACCTAGAACTCTTGTAGGAGACATAGCCACTTGTCAAAACTATAAGAATGGCTAATGCTGCTGCAATAACTTGCTAATTTACTGGCAAAACAGAGGCTTAATTACAGAAAATAAATGACTGTATAATGTGATAGTGAAGAAACTGTTCTGGTAACATTCAGGTACCCAAGCAGAGACAACCTGTGAGATACGCCTTACCACTCCTGTCTGATCACCATTACTTCCTCGGACACGGCACTTAACCCCTGGTTGCTCCAGGTCATTGTCCCTTCACTTTGTGCACTTACATTTATTTCAGGAAAAACTGTTTGCTTAAATACTTTGCCATTCATAAATATTGGACCAATAAGGTTTGACTTTTAATTGCACTGCATGATGATAAGTTGAGAAAATGTGAATACAAAAATGCATCTGAATTTGCAATCCTTTAGCAATGCCCACAGATTACTTGCTTTGTTGCATGTTCACAGTAGATGTCATTTCTCAATTAAGTAACTGAGACTAAGTAGATTTAATATTCTACGACTCTTTGCCGAACTGGACACGTTAGAGCCGACTAAATAAACAAACAGAGCTGGTAAACTCGGCCGGTGTCACCTCGCTTTGGCCTAAGTGGTGCTGAGGGCATGGGAGCTGGATGCAGTCAAGCTGTCTTTTTGGGCAGTGAATAATGACACAATTGTTTGTCAGTCAGACTAAGAACAGGTGTTATGGAGCTGTAGACTGTAAAGCTAGAGGCCAGTGGCCTTGCTCTCTGGTTTCGAGACAAGGGGGGGGTTAAAATCCTCTGATACCTTTGACATGCTGGGTGGTAACCTTAGAGAATGTGTTTGTGAGTGCTAACTTGCAATCCGCCCATTTTGAATAGACCGCAAAGCTAGTTGTTCTATAGCTACTTTTACTGTTGAAGAATCTGGAAACAAGGTTTAACTAAAATCTCATTTTAAGCATCTAAAAAAGTATTATATAATCGTTTCCAATGCAGGGTTTTTGTATGAATAGCTTGATTTCACCAAGTGCACCATGTTCCTGGATCAAGATCTTTGTTGATCCTGGAACAACATTCCAATCAACCAATCAGATTTGAGGGACAAGTTTACAGTTTATGTCAAGTTCAGGTTTGCAACCATGGGTTAGGTGCTTCTACATCAGTGTTGTTCACCTAGCGTTTCCCTCTGATTTTAGGTTATGGGTAGGGTTATGTTTAGGGGTTAAGATTAAATTGCAGGTTCAACAAAACATGTTGACCCTGGAACGTGTCAAACTCGGCAAAATCAGGACGTGCATCAGAAACAGCACATAAAGAGTTAAAGTGATCAGCTTTTACAATGACTTTGGAAATGGTATTGAACTCTGTTAGCCAGAGGAATTCTACTGTTTTCCAACCCCAGCTCTCATTAATTATTTGTCACCAAACATTGGGTAATTCCCCCATATGCCTCGTGGAGAGGTGTCTGGATGTTTGAGTAATTAAATGTGACATTGCAGTCATGGCAGAGTTTGACGAGAGAGAGAGAGAGAGAGAGAGAGAAACGCAGAGCCGGACATGTTGGAGGAGGCTTTACTTATTGCTCTTTTCCGCTTTGCGTGACACCACGACTGAGAGGAGGCAGGGAACCGTTGTCGACATCAGCAAAGGTGAAGGGTTAAGTGTTGTTGGTTCACCCCAAAAATAGAGTCTGGGACGCAGCCTTTGTATGGTATGAGACTGCCTCTTACTTTCAGCACAATGCTCAATTTTTCTTTCTTTGCCACAACCACAACAACTTGTTAGCCTTGTAGCTTGTCCTGTTAGCCCTGCGCAAATGTGTGCTTTTGTATATTCTTTTGGGTATTGCTTTCGGGTACATCTCTGAGTGTGTCCATTATACAAATAGTGTCAGTTTTCCTCAACCTTAGACATCAATAGACTCTTCGTGCCATATTTGTTGAAACCGTTTTCACATGCTTTGTTCTCTGTGAGAAAAAAATACTTGAGTTTCCACAAGACATTTTGCATTACAATGGTGTTAGTGTGTGAAGTGCCCCAAAGAAAAACCCGATGCCATTTTTTATTGAATTTAAAATTCCCATATATCAACAATTGGACTGTATGAGCATCAAAATCACACATTTGCTTTTGGAAAAAGAATGGATATATAAACCAAAACCAGATTTCCCTCCTATTACTCGACCCCCACCTCACCAAAACAGACCCTCACACACACACAGGCACCAACACACACATATGTGGAATGCTTTTTTTTTCACAGACAGAAATGAGTTGAGTTGCTGGGTTGGATGATGCTGGGTGGTGGGGTTAGCTAATGAAAAGCAGAGCTCTTGTTCAATGAGCCATATGCTACTAATCCTTTTTTCAAACTCCCAGTGAGGAAGTGTGATGCTGTAATGCTTAGCATACCCCAATAAAGTCCAGGACATCCTGTTTGAAGACTCTATTCCCATATCAAACTGAGCTTGGAGCACCGTCTACACCTCCATGAAGGGGTGCTTGCCGGCAGGAGCCATCATCCATGTTTGTCTTGTGTTGATTAGTGTCTCTGGGAACTGGTGGCTTTTAGCTAGTAACTATTATAATGGGGTTACAGTGAGAGCAGTGGGAGAAAATCCAGACGTGGCCTTCGAAGGTCCAACGTGGCACGCAGACTACATTTGGTGTGATAAACAAAATGCTAACACTTGCTAAAGAGATCAGCATAGCGGGATCCTGCATGTGATTTCTATGCTTGTGTGTCAGTATTCCTACCTGGCTTCTTAACTAGCTCATGTTTATCACTATTAGTATTGCTCATACTTAGGGTTAAAGATTTGAACAAACTACCATTACTAAGTATTTAACTTTGATATGGCAAATGATAAAATGAACAAACAATTCCCTTAGACTTGCATTGGCGGTAGGCTCTTTTAAATTGACCTAGTTAGTAACCAGCCTAGAATACTCTAGCAACACACTTGCAACCACCCAAAACACCTTTATATATTGATGTGATGGAAACTTCTGCATTTGCAAGTCCTCATATTTTCTTCAGAAAATGTAAAAATCTACTGCTTGTTAAAATGTCACCAATCTCAGAAAAATTTAAATATTGTACCTTAGGGATACAACAACAGCTTGCCAATGGGGCAGTACCCTTAAAAGGACATCTTATTTGCCTTATTTACCCCTAAACGGTTCATAGTAGTACCATACACTTGTAGTTTGGTTCGCTTGGTCACCAATTAAACCAATTACCGGTAGTTCTGGTCCACTAACTGTTCACATTGGCATTTTACACATTTAACACCTAAAGATACCAAACCTAAAGGCATAGGGATATGTTCACAACCTGATTGGCCGGCTTTTATATCGTATATTTCGAAACAGAACTTATCAAACTTAACCAAAACTATGCTGTGTTCTGGGATAAATGCACTAGTTGTATGTGCGTAGTCTACACATGATGGTATTTTGATGAGAACTCGTGAAGAGCTTATAAAATGTGTAAAGGAGTCAAAACAGCGGCAGGAATCTCTCCGTCACACACACAAACGAAGATCTGTCGAACCTTACCAGAATTCATTTGGAAGCGGATCAAGAGACTCATCTTTTCAGGGGCCCACTTGTTTTGTGCACATGAGGGTTCGGATGGCAGAGTTCACATTTATTCAAATGAACCGCACCAACAGAGCAATACCAGAGTTTGTTTTAATGCAACCAAACATGCAAAGTGTGAACACACCCTAATGGGCACACCCTAATTTTAGGGTTAAAAAAGGTACAAAGATGTCCTTTTAAGGGAACTGCCCCAGTGAAAAGCTGTGCAATTTTTACACATTTGTCCTGAGAGTGAACCAGAGTTTGTTTGCTTTGCACGACTGTGCCAAAATCCGGTTGCATCCGCTGAGATAATAAAGTCATCTGCACTTGGTAGAGAATGTAATATGATAACCTGAATTAAATCAAACCTGTTCCTGCTGGTACAATTGTACTGCATCACACCTGGGGGGCACATTTCAAATAAAAGACTGTCATCGTTGGAGAGACAACCCATAGTGAGTGTATGTCAGGGCTGCATTGCCTAAACTAAATGGGCTCTATTTGCTAAACTGTGGCATACTAAAAAATACGCCACAGTCCGTGTTGGTGTAGTTCGTTGTCTTGTGGTCCTATGGTAAAAGAACCAAAATGTCCAAATGATTGTCATGCAGAGGGCAGTAGCAGGGAGCAGCCAGGCAGGTGGGTCCGCCCCTCAGAAACCGAATAGGACTCGTGGGACAGGGCTTTCCTTTTGGGCCAGCTCTGCTCCAGAGGGCCTGGGCCATTAGCTGCCTTAATATTCTGCATTACCTTTCCAGCCATTTGTTGCCCCTTTGTTGTGATACCTACTTAAAATATCAAAGCCTGTGAGAGCCTCAATGAGACATTTGAAAACTGAGAGATGCGGGTTTTATGTGTCAGCGCTGTGTCCCCTCCCTCTGTCCCTTCTCTTTACACAGCTCCATGCAGGTAGTGCTGGATGAAAAAGGAATCAAAAGGGGAAAGAAAAAAAAAAGGTTTGGGTGGGACATCAATGGCTGACATGGTTGAAACAGAACAAAAACTGAAAGCTATGCAGGAGAGAACAGAATGAGGCAGAGAAAGAATCAAAGCACACCAACCGAATGGGAGAAGGGAGAATTTTAAAACTCATAACAGAAATGCTAAACTTTCTTGGGGATTCAGGATGGAAAAGCTCCTTTGCTGCCTAAGTTGCTTTCAGCTGATTGACCAGTTGAGAAAAAAGGAACCAGGAAAGGGTCTGAATAGTGCCCGTCGGCCATTCACAATGCCAGCCTGACTCCAGTTTCAAAGCTAAATTCACCCCCCACCCCCCCCCCCCACACACACACACACACACACACCCCAAAGGCAAGTAGAACTCCTCCAGGAACCACAAGGAGATCCCCATTTTGTCTGCTTCAGCTAATTACTGTGCTACCCTGTGATTATCATAACATTATATATTGGAGCTCGAAGCACTAGGGTCCAGATTACTCAACTGATCCAACACATCAGCATTTGAAGGTGTGTTGTCTAACAGGCCTTTGTAGTGGTGACAGGCCGAAATGTGTTGTACATCTGGTCTCACGTCATTTAGTGACAAAAGAGCTGAGTGGTTTCCATAGTATCGCATTCCTGGGAGACTTATGAACTTCGTGTGAGCCGCGTTAGTTTGTCCTATAATCGCTAGTATCTGATCTGCCGCTGGCCTTAATTTTTGTTAGTATTTGACCCACTTCCCAATCCCGAAAGAAGTCGGAATATCTCACTTGATTTTTCCTCACAAAATTCCTAGTGGAAAAACGTTTTCATACCACTTCACCTGGAATGATCTGTAGGATGCGTTAACCTTTTTTTCCCTGCTTTGACATGTGGCTCAAGTTTTTGATTGTTATGTAAAGAGTCTCACCTGTGTCTCTGCGTTTGAGTCTGTAGCGGTTAATCAGCCGCTTGTTGTTTGATGATGTCTGTCTCCATTGTACGTCTGTTGACTGTTGAAATGCTTGATGTGGTCAAAACACGGCCGAAGCACGCGTTCCTTGTGTCTACAGCACAGAATGCATTATAATGCACCAGGATGTGCAAGGCTATGACTTATATCTTTGATTTTCAACATTGACATCTAAGAATGTCTCCATCAAAACATTTTTTTGTCACTGCTTTGCGTGAGGCTGCTGTGGCTTACATTGGTCATATCTGTGTGTGTGTCTGTGTATCGAAGTGAATAGGTCCCTTTGTTAGCTGTAGCCAGTGAAGGGACATAGCAGAGGGGGCAAGGACAGAGGCTAAATATACCTCTCGGTATGGTATGGCGGGTAGCTGGCCCTTAACCCCGTGCCCACATGGTTACCTCCATTGTAATCCCATTTACAGGCTGCTGCTCATAACCTGATAAATGACTAAAAGGCAAGGAACGCAAAGCATGCATTGTCAGTCGGCTTGATTGTATATCGATTGAAATTTCTAAATGGAGAAATACTCAAATGAAGGCCTTTACATACACAAGCCATTCTTAATCATTTATATGTTATTTATTATTTTCTAATCACCATAGTGTTTTCAGTGGCATCATTTAAAAGAATGGTTCACTCAAAAACCATTAACTCAATTCACTCAATTAGAGTAAAAATATAACTTTGTAAATGTATTTTTCAGACATTCTTACTTCTCTCATGAACACACCAAGAATACCTTGCTGTGTTTAGGTCTGTCCCTCACACAAAACACACAATTTCAGAAGACATTAAATATAGTGCCTGGCCACTTTTATGATAGTTTTATGATAGTTTTTTTATGTAATTTAGGAGCTTGACAGCCCTAGTCCTCATTAATTGTCATCATATTTAAAATAACGGCCAGGATGTTCTTCAGAAATGTACACTTTCCGTTTTACACAGAATAAAGCGTCACAAAGGGTTGATGTGACATTAAGGGTGAGTAAGTAATGACAGAATTTACCTTTTCCTTATTTGAAAAATGTATCCATATCTTTGCTTCTGCTGATTCTGTATGGGGTTATTTGGATCAATCAATAAAAATCATCCAGATGTCTTAATGATGCCAGTATTCAGACTATTGCAGTCTGTGTGAATTAACATGTTCATGTTTCCTGAAATGCACCTGTAATCTGAAGACTGTAACATCACAAACAGATTTGGAAGTGACCATTGTATCACATTGATATTACAAAGAACAATTTTACATCAGTCACACTCACGCGCTGAATTCATTTAGTAAACGACATTAAATATCATTTTTTCGTCAGTAGTGTCATCTTCAGGTTAAATAAGGCTTTGGGGTTCAGTGATAACCTGTCTTTACTTGTAACAACGCTACATATAGGCATCAAAAACAGTGTTTTTTTAAGCCGGGTGTGGCGGCATGAGCAGAAACCAGCCGACTGTTTGAAGTTCTGAACTTTTTTCAGGCAGCGTTGTTTCGTCTCTGTGCGGCGGGAGTGGAGAGACAGCCACTGCAAACAGCAGGTGTGGCTTTTGAACGAAGCCATGACATGGCAGGCTCTTTAGTCTCCATCGCATGATTCTTGTTTTCATCAAAAGAAGAAAGGCCCTCCTTGCTGTTGTCTTTCATCTCCAGGAGACGGCCTCTCCTTCATTTTGTCCCTTTTGTTTGTGTGTTGTCCCTGGGCTGCAGCTTTGTGGCTTTCAGCAGGTGTTACTATTTAGAAGTATGGTTGAACATAAGAGGTGGTTCAGGACTGCCACACGGCCGGGTTGAAGCACTTAATATTAAGTACCGAGACCAGGAGTGTTAAAGACATTGATCTCCCTGAGTTCTTACTCAGGTGGGCCCCATGTAGCACCATGGGAAGGGGGCGTTAGAGATGTGCAGACATGGCTATAGAGATATAGCCCATAGGAGACATTAGAGCTCTTTATCCTATTGTGAGAGCCTTCTGGCTTTGGAAAGCCTAATGAAGACCAGCTTGGCCCTCTAGAGGAAGATTTGGAGATGGACGAGTTGTAAAAGACTGCAGGCAGATTTTATAAATGCTTTACATGCAGTATCTCTTAGAGGAGGGCTTTACGCTGTTCAGATGCCACAAAATGCTCTCTGGAGCAGACAACATGCATGCCTCAGTTGTGACAGTACCAGTTCTACCAGTGTGTTTAATGCTATGCAAACAAGCTGTCGTGAGAGCTACTGACAGATTTATACGCTTAAACATCAGCTATACATAGCTTTTGCTCTGTTATATCAGTTCCAAATAAGGCACACTCACAAATTGGAAACCAAAACCACCTCAGTCTCATAGTTTTGGTTTCCATACAGCAACTTTATTTGAAACTTCAAATACTCTTCTTAATCCCTAGAAAGGTACCTTGAAACACACTAAAAGGCTCTCAACATAATTTGTACAATACATTTAGATATTGTAAGAGTATGTTTGTTACTGACTGTTCCCGTTGCACAATTGGTAGAACATTGTGGTCAAGGCTTTGATTCCCAGTAAACACATGGTTACATATCCAAACATAATGTTCCACCTAGCTTCAGTTCTGTACACTACTCGAGGGCTTGGAATGGTTTTTAGTGGCTCTATCAACGAGTCCCCTTGCTCAAAGAGTTAGGCACAAAATACTTCTCTCGGCCACACTCAATAGAAACATTTACCAATGCTATTTATGCCAAATGGGTGCTTTTACAAAGAAAACCACAGTTCACAACAGCCCTTTCCAAAACAGAGATACTATTCAATGTTTGCCTTCATGATGCCATGGATTCCACAGATGATTCGTGCCAGGCACAACTACAAGACACGAACAACTAAAATAACAATTCGGCAATGTGTCAACAAGACTGTGGGCATTCATTTGGATGACTCTTTATCTTGCCTCCTATATTTTTGTGTCCTTGTTTCAATCTGGTTGTTTTACTGCTGCTTAAACAAGCTATTACTCCAAAGGGCATCCACGCAGAGAATAAAAGGTGTGTAGTAGACCTGAATAGCTCAGACATGTAAATGGATTCAGACGTCACAGCCTCATTGGGCATCTCGTGAGTCATTTGCAAAGTGTGTCAAAAGATCTGGACCTGCATAGTGAGAGCTACTTTTTAAAGGAGATCTTTCACTGAGTGAAATGCCAGGTTGTAGATAATACGTGGGGTTACCTGTATTTTGGCTGCTTTATACTTTCCATTGCCCTACATCTAGAATCGACTTCTCTTTGTGAGGTTAGATGAGGTGGGCTACCGTGCCTTGCAGACAGGGCTTGTCCTCGATGTGGCCCTTACCATTTCAAGCCACTCTGTAATACAGAAGAAATCAATCCACAACTTCAGACTGGATTTGGCCAGTCTAAAAGGGATAGCTGTTTCTCAGACAATTAAATCACATCCCACTCCCATCCCCCTGCTAGGACTCAAAGTGAAATGACTGGGTTTAGATTCCACCAGTTACACTGTTCGATTCCTGAGACAGTCAACACACTGGGATCCACATTTCTCGAAGGCCCCAGAAGCAATACATTCCTGTCTGGTCCCCACAACCCCACCCACTCTAAGAATCACATCAGTGTGGTTAGGGTATGCTGTTTACTGTCTGCATACTGTTTCTATGCTTCTGTGCCGTTACTTTCATTCCTCTTAGTTGAAGTGACGACTCAGACAGTAGCTGCCTCAGGGGAAAGGGTGTCATGCTCCTTTTTTTTGGTGCACTAGGTAAAATAAAACATGACTAAAGGAAAAAGAAACACTTAGTACTTTTCTAGACATTTGTAAGCAGTGTAAATGTAAAAAAATTTGGATTAACATGGGACTAGGGTTACATTTCTGACCTTACATGTAATGTTTTTTAATAAACGATCTACATTACTGAACTTAATAGCCAGATATTACCATGCATTTTTATTACATGGACAATAGTATGTACATTACAAATCTGAGGCAAAAAGCATGACGCTTCTTCTCGGGAGCATCAATGTGCCCAAACGACTCACTAGGTGTGCTCATATTCGACCATCACAAAACAGGCAAACTAACACACATACTTACACAATACTTTGATCTTGAGGTAGAATGTACTTTTTTTTGTACATACACACACAAAAAAACTATAAACTAGACTTGTCTATGTCTAGCCCTTACATACTGTTGCCCTACTGTTAGTTTAATTGCTTCTATTGTTCTCATTTGTAAGTCGCTTTGGATAAAAGCGTCTGCTAAATGAATACATGTAAATGTATGTCAAAATTAAATGCTTATAGTTCAGGATCTCTCACAAGGTTAAGTCACATTTAGCCAATGGATATTTATAACCTATAAATGATATAAATGGTAACACTTTATTTTGATAGTCCACTTTAGACATTCTACTAACTAGAAGGAACTTTGCAGTTACATGTCAACTAACTGTCATTAGAGGATTAGTAGACTGTCTGCTTAATATTTGTTAACACTTTATTTTGTTGGTCCCCCAACAAACATTTAACTGACTATAAGTAACTTGGCAACTACAAGTCAACTTATTCTACTAACCTGAATCCTAACACCATAACCTAACAGTCTACTACACTCTACTAATACTCTAATGAGAGTTAGTTGACATGTAGTTGCAAAGTTACTTATAGTTAGTAGAATGTCTAAAGTGGACTATCAAAACAAAGCGGAACCCATTCGGTTGTTCAATCCTCCGAAGGTGATGGATGAAGAATCAAAAATCTTTATTGTCAACTTAATTGTATATGTTCTGCATCTCGGGGATGAAAATGTCCATGTTGGAAATCTGATTTCAAGTACTGTTTCAATGCACTTTTCCAAGTAAGAAGCTGGACATCCCGCCTCTCTGAGTTGAATGGAACTCTAGCATAATGTTTTCTCTAACTGGATAGCATACGTCAAGACAACACAAGGGCATTGTGGGGATGTGTTAGACCATAAAAACAATCTTTCTTTAAACGACTTTTTGTCCCGGTCGGAAACCCTTCTGAAGGTGTACTTATTTGTTTACCCTGCTGAAATAAAAGACTCATGGGTCTTTAAAAGCTAAGGGGAAGCGGGGGAGGGATCAAGGATCTTTGGAGCATCTATGGATAAATGTCTCAAGATAAGTGGACACAAAGACACAAAAGGACAAAAGCAGCCGAGGTCGGGAACGCTCCATCACCAAGAGGCAGCGTTATCTTAGCCGGTAGAAAGAGGAGAAAGACACCTCTGCGTGTCAAGCTCTTAACCCCTCTGTCACTGTTCACCCCCTTCTCTTTATTTAGGTGAGGATAAGACCGCCGACAGAAGCCTCTAGATAAGACAGCCATTCCATCCCTAGTGGAAAGTGTGGCCTGTTAGCAGGTATTCAGATCACTTGACCTCAGTCCACAAGGCTACGGGATCTTTCAGTGGGATAATTCAGACATAAGCCCTTAATAATGTTGTGATTTGTGTAACACATTGTTAATCAGGGTGAAAGAGTTTGGTTTACGGTGTCGGATCTGGGGGAATGCACATCACTCGCTTGATTCAAGGTCTAAGAAATGACATGAGGAGACAAGACAAGCCTCTTGTGTTCTCTAGGGCCCCAGTGGATTGAATGATCCTTTGGTATCCTCTTTCATTCAGTTTTCCTTAAGCTTGAGGTCTGTATTCTTAGCTCTTAATGGGTCTCGTCTCTTCACCAGTTTGTAGTCCAACATAGCAGAGCAGCACTGCGAGACACAGATGTACAAGACTGGTCACTTAATGGAAGGACATGAAAGAAATATCACAAACAAATTTCTTTGAAGTCTCAATTGTTTCTTCTAATGAGAAGGCTATTGCTTAAGTCTCCTGCTTCTACTGTCTCTTCTAACCAATGTCTCACACTGTGCTAAAAATTTGTCAAAAATTTTCAATCCGATTTCCAGTCATCAAAATTCTTCTAATACCACATTACCTGAGCTATGCACATTAATTTTAGAGCTATATACCCTTAACTAATGTCAACAATTGTCTTAATGTGAATTGTCTTTGTCAATTGTCTTTTTATTTCTTTTTAGGAATGTAAGTAGTTGCTGAGAATTACATTTAAGTCTCTAGTCTAGCACAATACAAGTGAAATCTTTAAGCAAGATAATTTTCCTGGGCATTTTCTGAGCTTATTTGATTCCTTGTCATCTTTTGCATTTTCTCTCTCAATAGTCTGAAAACAATGTATTATACTGGCAGAGGCAAGTGGATTTAGTGCTGGCTTCTTAGATCTGTGCTACGCCACATTTGAGCTGGTACTCTGCCAAAACCAGAGAAACTACTCGACAATTTGAAAACATCCAAGTCCTTTTGGCCACTCACCGCAATCTAGAAATGTGCCTGGCACTTTCACATGCAATTAAATCAAGGGGAAAAGTCCCAAATATAACAGCCACTAAATGGGAGGACGGTTGCGAGGTTCTCTTACTCAAGAGTGCAATTATTGCTTAGTCAGTTTTCCCGTGCATGCGATGTGTATGTTTATGCAGGCCATCAGTACACATTGTTGTTGTCAATATGTTCCATTGGAGGGTGTAATTTTGCAGGGAACTGGTTATCTACACAAATGCTGCTTGAAATGTTGCACGCAAACAAGTCTGATGGCTAAACCATTGACATCTGTTAGACCAGTGGGCTGGGCTTTGATTTACAAAACATGTTTTCTCACAAACAGCAGCCAGCAGCGCTATACTGCAGCTGCTATACTGTACATATGGTATAAGGAGAGACAAATGTTATGTTTTTAGAGTATGTATAATATAAAATAGTATAAATTTTATATTTTGAGTATGCAAAATATAAAAATGTTGTGTATGCATGGAATGAATTGCTACATTTGCCAAAATATGTGGCATACATCCATAGACTCAAATTGTGTCCCAAATGATGCACTATTTAAGAGGTCTCCAACGAGGTCCACAGACCTCCAGAATTTACATCCAAATCTATTTAAGCACACAAACCAGCTAATTGAAGTATTCTGGGCCCAGTTGTTCAAAAGTAATCTGATCAGATTTTGGCTATCAAATTGGATCAAATCTTGAAAATGGGTTGTTCAAAAGAAAAATAATTCTGAAATCGGATTAGATCACAAAATCCAATCTTGGTTTTGAGCTGGATCAAATCGTCAGTTTGTTTTAGTATGATTGGGATACCTTTGATTGTTAAAAGTGTTACCTTTACCTAAACTGCCTTGTGGTTAGTGGAACTACATAGTCGAAAGTGTTTTTTAACAATTGCATCCCTTATTGAATGTATGTGAGGGGCTACGGAGGGGACATGGAGATGGGGGGAAAAATATTAGATGGGAGGAAAAATCAAACGTAGCGTCAGTTCTGGCAGGTCATGTTAGTCAAGCTCGCATCAGCTGACTCTCAGCTGATCCACATCTACCTATAGGAATACAACGCCTATCACCGTGTACATATATAAGCTCCTTCAGTATTATCAGCAGCTGTCGCGTTTCTCAGGAGCGAATTACCCTCCTCCATCCCCAGCTCCACCTCTCGCCCAGTCAGTATGGCATTATGATTCCCCTTGAATCAGAATAAATTCTCGAATTATGTTGTACTTTAAAATCTTGAAATTATGATCTGCATACATACATGTTGGTTCTGTACTGTTTACCCTAAGGGAGGTTATTGCTGCTCTCTCCATGCTAGGCTGCATGGATGCGCAGGGAGTTCTCACCCAGAACAGAACCATACCGCCAATCCAAACTGTATGCTAATTCAATCGTATTTGACGATAGTAGTCCTGACAGAAAATACTTTTAATGTTTTTGCGTTCCTCTGAGGAACTTTGCATTCACTCTCAAAACTTGAGTTCTTTGTGAATAAACTCAGAGTTTCTTGGGGGAACGCAAAACTTTTGCAAGAGAATTCAAAAGCATTAAAAACTATATCTTTTTTTTTTTCTTGTGCTGTCCCCAACACACCTAAAAAACACTCTTTCAAGGTGAGTAAGTAAAAGACTATGATCAACAGTGTCAAAAGCACCTCCTTCTTAAAGAAACATTTTTTTAAAATGCAAAATAACCTTATTTATTTCCGAATACTATACACTTGCTAAGCATGATGCAACATAATAAAGTCATGGAAGAACAATGTAGCATAGTACTATTTGAAATGTTTAATTTTAAACTGTTTAACATTAGCTTCTGTTTTAACATAGGCAGTAAACATGTAGACATGTATTGGGTCTGGAGCACCTCTCTCTGCAGCAGCGGGAGGCCATTTGTAGGGCTTCTGCACTGTATCGTGTGTCAGCTTGTGTTCGATGTCACAGTGTTACAGTTTTAGCCATGAGCGAGCACAGAGCAATGCTAACCAGCTAAACTTGAGAGCAGTGAGAACTGAGGCTATGTTCAGAATGGACTTACTACTTCCCTACAATGTATCTACTTTTGTAAATAGCAAGTGAAACAGTAGTAGTAGCTACATTGTTGTCAAAGGACCTAATCATGATTATTTTGCATTTTCAACTTAATTCATGATTATAATAAGCCAAGAATGTTATGGTAAATACTACAGCTTTGAATAATCACAGGGGGATCGGAAAAGGCAATTTGAGTGCAATGCATTGTGGGATACGGTAGAAATGCAGTATGCCCCGTTCAATACTGCACACTTTAGGGGTAGTTTGAGAGTAGTATGCTATTCTAAAAATAGCCTCAATCTGAGCAGAACTCTTAACATGAAGGGAGAGCGGAAAATACGAGCCTGTTTTTCTTGATCAAAGCATTTGAAGTTAATATCTGATCACATTAAGAGCAGCTGGTATGAGCTCTGCCCCATGGGGTTTAGTAATAATACAGGGAAAGTCATCACTAAAATGTTGGTGGTCCTCTAACATTATTTGTGTCTGAGGATCGCACATATTGTCTCACAACCCAGTTAACTTACAATGCCACCAACATCTCCCGCATTCCATTGTGAGCAACAGCCGCCTCGAGCAGCAATTGCCCGTTTTCATCCCGAGTCGAGCTTTATAAAGCAGGAAACCTGCTCTGGTAATTGAGTCCAGCTTTAGATCTGGTGTTCATGATTTGAGAGGGTTGACCTCATGTGGGTGAGGTGTGTGTGCGCGTCAGTGTATCTTTGGTTGACTGAATGGCCTTTGCCAGCGGAGCCAGTGTGTTCCTCCTCTTGTTCCACTAATCGATCAGCAGATCGCATTAACAAGGGCTCTGAAGTGAATGGACACGGTGCTGCCCCACCTCCCAACCCCTCACCCCTGCCGCCCCTCCCTGTGTCATCAGTCTTGTCCTACAAGATGCCTCACACCCGGCAATGGCATGGGAGAGTGACTATGTCAGCCCGTGGAAAGAAAGCCCTCGCTCCCTCTCTCATTCCACCAATGGAAGAGAGAGGAAGACAACAAAGTGGGGGATTCTTCACATAGCTTCCCATTTTCATGCACTGCTGCCAGTGGAGAATCAAGTGTGTCCCCCTCCTCTGGCACCTTGCCAGATATCTCTTGGCTCCCCCAACCTTTTATCTGCATTCAAAGGTAGCCCTATACCTTCCATTCATCAAAGGAGTTCAAATGTGACCACCTTGCAACCCAATGCCATTTTTTTCAAATTTCTCATTGGCTGGGGGCAAAAAGAAAAGACCAACATGCCCTTTGGAAAGCCGTCAGTCCCAGACGCTCTTTGAAGCGGTGAAAAGGTGAAAAGCAGCTGAAACAATTGGGTATTAAATTAAATATCCAAAGTTATCTATGTTGAACATGATTGTGAATGTAAAACGTTCGTTTCCAGAACAAAGATCTGTGGACATGAGGCTACATAAACATGTTTGACTTCTCAGCTCACTGAAAGTATAAGAGACTAACTTTACTCAATCAAGCAATATATTTCCAATTGCATGGAAAGTTTAGATAGAAATACTAGTTAGACCCGTTCTGATACCAAATTTATTACAGGTTACAAGGCTTCAAAAGAATTGAAAAGAGTTTGTTTGTTGATTTCTTTTTTAAATGGTGACACTGTTCCCAATAGGCTTTTATAAGCACAAATGCATTACTGACTGTACTGAATGTGTAAAGGATGCCAATATTGTCGATATGGTGATTCAACAAGTTGTAAAGTTCAGCTGATTCAGATATAACCCTCATGTTCTGTTGAGACTGGCTTTACTTTCTGTTTGGGTCTCAGTGACTCCAAGGCTGCACATTCATTTTTACATTAATCTAGTATTTTACTAAAATCTTCCCCTGTTCTAATCAAACCCCAATTGATAAACATTACTGAGGCTTCAAATCTCCATTTAACCTGTTTAACATTGTTTTTGGTCAATTTGACCACAACCTATTGGAAAAGGCAAAAATGTACTTATACTGTGTGAAAATCTTACCATGCAAAAATGCATATTTCACGTTTTAATACAAAATATAATTGTTTATAGCTAGTGGGCATTTTCATTAGAATTTTTTTTCATGATTTTATATTCCAAATTTGTTAAGTCAACCTGCTTCTTCAAAGTTAAGTATATCTTTTAGCTAGTCTTAGACCCCAAACTCAACATGAGGGTTAAGAGGAGTAATGAAGCAAGAGAAAGCGATGGAGGAAGAGAGGAAGAATGAGCGAGTGATGTGGCAGCTGATCAGACAGCTGATAATGTAAATGCTCTTTGATGGCAGCGGCCACCGGTTCACCCGCTGCACGTGTGAAGTGGGCCGTTTCATTCTGAGTGCACTTGTTCCTCGCGGGTGCATCAGCATATTGTTTTAGGAAGTTGACACATTGATCTTTGGAGCTACCCGTTGGATTGAGAGCTTCTCGTTTCCCGGAAACTCTTTGAGGGTGCTTTACACACACAATAGGTGGTAATTAATAAAAAACCTGATGTTTTCACAACAATTGGATGCTGGTACTTTGTTCCCCACTCACCCTATAACCGCTGCGATATCAACCGAGTCTTCTTCCTGTCATGTGTTAAAGCAGCAAACACGGAGCAGCTTGATTGAGCTTCGATGTTTGCCAATGTGGATGTGGTCATAATTACTATACTATTTACAAATTACTATAATTATTAAGCTGGATTATACATAATTATGTGTTATGAGAATGAGAAAACACAAAAATAACCAATCAATCAATACTGAGTGAAGGCCCTGATATACTCACAGCAAAGTTATTTTTCGCTCTTCGCTTAGGGGTAAAAAGAAGTTTGAAATACGTAAGCACAAGCAGCGATATACTGTTATCAAAAACCCCAACGCCGCCCACACTGATGAGAGCGGCATTTAGATGAATATGTAAATATGTGCTGCACGCTTCCCTCTTAATAACAAAATAAACACACAGCAAAAATAACAGCGATGAGAAAACAACAGTTAAGAAAGCATCTGATCATAGTGAAGTGGATGTTTGCACCAGCTCTGCAATTCGACACTCTAGTAAACGCTCTTTATACAATAGATCGCTTCAAATCAAGAAGCTTACAGAATTAAACATGAAAAAGTGTCTTTTTCAAGTAGAATTACAACTTCAGTTTCTATTATAATGCAGCTCTCAAGTATTTATGATTTGACGTACAGACGTCTGACCCCGACGGTCTAAACAGAAGAAATGAACCACGTCAAAGAAGGCGGAGCCTCAGAGCCACACCCTCCTGTTTCGTAATTGCCACGGACCAATGGTAGTTCGAAGGTGTTGAGCGAACATTTCTGGAAAGTTCACTTTGGCAAGCTGTTTCGAACTCCCGAAACGAACACCATACAAACTTCGTTTTAACATGAAATAACGTCAAACCAGTTCGTTCGTCGCTTTTGCTTTGGACCTTTAGCATTGTGTATTAAATCAGTAATGTGGGAAATAAAGATTTAGTAGCATTGTGGCTGTAAGTGTGTAAAGTTTGGGGATGTCTAGGATAGGAAAACCTGAAATATTCTACATTGGGTGATCTTCCAAGATGAAAACATCACAAAATATAATCTTAATTTAAATGCAAACATTTTTTTTTAAATGCACAAAAAATGCTTCTTTGAGCATTTGACTGAATATAAGTCAATTGAAACAAACATTTGAGTGTGTGTGTGTGTGTGTGTGTGTGTGTGTGTGTGTGTGTGTGTGTGTGTGTGTGTGTGTGTGTGTGTGTGTGTGTGTGTGTGTGTGTGTGTGTGTGTGTTGTGCAGCTGTGAGGTTTCATACTGTAGTAAATAAGAGCTCTCAGGTGGCACATCAGATGGCCTCTATAACACCTGCTCTTCAAAGCTCAGATCTTCTTCACCTCCTTTTAATCTGAACTTGACTGCTGCCACCAAAGTACACCAGACATCCACGCGTGTATGTGTGTGTGTGGTTCAAGTAAACCCTAAGTTATGGGGACAAAATGTCCCCACAAAGATGGCGATATCCGAAATCCTTGTCCTTGTGGGGACATTTTTTGGTCCCCATGAGGAAAACAGCTAATAAACCACACTGTGATGTTTTTTTTTTTTACAAATTAAAATAACCCTGGTACAGTACATCTAAATCATTCAGTAAATCTATATACTATAATTTGAATATTTTTTATAATAAAGCATATTCTATTTGCTATAACAAGAAAATAGCACTGTTTCCTTATAATTACCTGCATACTGTATCTTCATGGTCTGGTCTGGAATCTGCTGAGCAACATTTGCCTTTAACTTTCTCATGTCAGTCCATAGCAGCTTTAAATGTATTTACGGCAGAAACAGCAGGAATAAGCCCGGGGTCTTTTGTCATGCACGCTGCCCATCTCCCCCTGCCAATCACCCAGAAAGCAGGAGAAAGACAGAGACAGAGAGAGGATGAGGCAGGCCTGCGGTGCCAGACAGGTCCAGCAGTGGCAATGTGGATCCAGCTGGTAATGAGGTGGCAAATTGCTGCGTTAAATCCCGACGAGAGAGACCCTACTGAAGCCTTTAGTCAGTCAATCAAAGAAAGGAGAAGCCCCCGAGGGCCTGACCTGGGACGGTTCCCCATACGTCTCCTTCTGTCCAGAGTCGGCAACAATGCCGAACAATTTTTATTGATCACCCTGGAAGACTTTTCACTGACTTGTCATTTCCTTGAAGCATTTGAAGAATTGTTGCCCTCTTTTTATGGGTCAGATGTGTGGACAACACTGTCAACTCTACAGACTGAGCACTAAATTCCACACATTGGCTCTATAAAGAGGGTGCGAGGTCATTAATCATTCACACCCTATTAAAAAAACTGATCTTCGATGATCACTCTAAACACAAAAGGCTGTATTTTTCTACTTCACTGTAGACTTGGTTAGAAGAATCCTTCAATTCAAGACAAATTAATTGAAAATGTCTCAATATAAGAAGAATAGCATTACAGAAGAACAGGCCAAACATTAGACTTTAGCTCATATAACCCGGCCCACAAATCATGTAAAATACCATTCTCTTTTTAGTAGCGCAAACGTTTGAATGGAAACCACAGACGTTTGAGCTAGATCCCGCTTAATCATAAAAATGCTTGATGATGCCCAAACCGTGTTATTATCGCATTACTCCAGCCGTCCCCTCAAATGCTCAATCAACGGCAATTGCATTGTGCACGCACAATAAACAAGTCAGGCTTGCAATTAGCGCAACACAGCGTGGTTAAGGAATACACACATTTAACAGCTAAAACAAAGCCCGGGCTATGTGTTTTGTGTATTGTGAGCTCACCAAAGGCACTTGAATCTTTCATTATGTGATTAAGGGGCCTGCCTTGATCCCTCTCCAATTGAGTTGTCTCTTTCATTCTGGAGGCCTAATTGAAGTCAGAGTGATTTAAGCAGGTTTAACAAGGTCGCAATTTAACGTTGTAGAATTGCGTCCCTATATAAGAACATAAGGACGCAAGCTGTGTTTGTGACGACCTGGGTATGAATTTCTGGTAAAGCATTGGCCTCTATACGAGACAAATCCCCCCATCATTCATCTGGTTTCTTGTAAATGAAATAATGCTGCTTTAGCTGGATTTTCCTAATTGTAAGCAGACATTTTATGAGCCAGCAGTGTCAGGCGCAGTGATATGAGTTGCTTTTCAACTATGCGCGTTGCATTGTTGCAAGGAGCATGATCGCGAATCATAATTGCGGTTAGAGAACAGTCATCACCATGACAGAGAAATATTTATGGTAACGGCTTTAAAAGAAGAATAAACACTTTCAGTTGCAATACCCTGGAATAAGCAAACCCTTAATAGAGGCTTCACAGACTAATCTAATCCCAGTCGCCCTTTATTTAGGTGGAGAGCGGCAAATCTGTGTGGGGGCGTCTGTGGGCTGGAGCAGAGGTGGCCAACTCCTGCCTCTTCTGATTAAAAAATGTTGTCATTAAGAATAAACAGGCCATCTCAGAAAGGACTCCCTAATTGTTATTATCTTTCAATGGGGCCATTAAAGCAGGAGAAATCAAAGGGGTCGGGCGCTGGGGGAATGCAAGGTGCTCACATCAATGGGAGCGCGTTCAGCGCCTGTAGAGGTGGGTGCAAAAGGGGCACCCTATGATGTCACTCAGCCCCCAGTGAGCTTTCTCATGGGAAAAGTAACACTTCGCTCGGCTCGCCATAAAAGAGGAGAGCGAGCCATAACAGTAACAAGTGCAACCGGTGTGGCCGTTTGATGTGAACATGTTATCTGTCCCCTTGGCTTTTTTGTTTTCTATTCAGAGCATAAACGTGATCATTGAAGTGGTCTGCTCCATCTTCTCCAGGCACAAAAGTCTTTCACTAATTGCTGCCACATCAAATAAGTAGGAACAAGAACGAATGGGAGCCTCGCAACTGCCGGGGGAAAAAAAAGCGGAGCGTTCCTTAAAGCTGGTTGGACTTTTTTGTGTGATCTCTCATCAAAGATTGCGCTGCTGGTTCGAGGAGGTGGTGGAGGGCAGCCGAAGGGTAGGGGGTGGTTATCACACAGGAAAGACCTCTTCACAGATTAGTTCTGCATCGGCAGCCATTTGCTATTCGATTCGGGAGCAACCAATCCAGTGGCTGCCCTCTCATTGTCTTCTTGCGACGAGCAGGAACAGTGGCCTGCGAGCCGGGGAACAAAAGCTAGGACCAATGGAACCCCGTGTGTTTTCAAAGTGTAACTCCTCTCCTTGCCGTCACGGCCCAGTGATATGAGTGTCTTGGGGCCCTGGCCCGCACCACACAGAGCAAGAAAAAGCTGTCAATTCAGGGGCCCTTTCAAAGGCGCATCACTTTTGTGCAAACAGGCCCTGAAAGTCACAGTCCATATACTTCCCAAAGCATGCTCCCAGTTAAAGAGCCATTGACTATCTTTGGATCAAATGTGATTTGTCTCAACCCCCCCTCCCCAACCTCCACCTCTTTCTCCTTCTCTTTTTGACCCTCGGCATTCTTGTTTCCCAATTGTGTCGTCTTTGTTGAGGTTCTGTTGGAAGTGGAGATTGATGGGGGAAGGGGAGAAGGAGCCATCTCTGGCCAGGAAACTGGTTGCGATCGCCATTCTGGATCTCTCATTGGATCTTGTCAAGGTCACGACCTGCCGGTATGCGGCAGCGAATAGTGCCACGTTTATCCGTGCCGGCGGGTTAGGGAGGCCGTCGCTTTGAAAGTGGGAAGATAAACGTATCTGATGAACACAATCCATTCCTTTACCACAGCCTGTATTATATCAGAGCGCCATGCATCGTTGTCACTCACAGATAAGTAAGCTTTTGAGTTGTAGGGACAGAGCCGTATGTGTGTGGAAGGGAGCTGCCGTAAATGACTTCTTGGGAACTTTACCCCATCCACATTAGTTCTCAAATCAAGGCGCTATTGATAAAAGATGTCTCAGATGACCATATGTTCTCAGAAAGGTGGAGAGTGTACGTCCACTGTGTTACAATGATCAGAGGGCCACCGGCAGCCACTCAGACATGATGATACACTGCTAGCTTGAGCAACACTTTGAACTTCAGTCTCTAAATATAAACGCTGTAAATATTCCACTGATGTGGCCCAGTGTTTAAAATCTCGGACAGCCGTTACGACCAACATTTCAATGAGCGAGGGAATATGATATTAAATTAGATTATTAAGTCTTTTACAGTGGGGAGCTTCTACTGTTTTACTTCATCTGACTGTGAATCTTGTATGCTTGTGAGTATCTAGATGGCCTATCTGCTGCTTTAAGATTCATCCTAATAACTAACCCTAACCATAACCCTTTAAGATTCATCCTAATCTTGCAAATCCGTCTGCTGTGCATGAGACCGACTGTGAGCATGCGGGCAGGGCCCTTACTGCTAAAAATATTTGATGGAGGCTTCGTAGGCCTTGTCACAGGGGCATGGTGTTTGTGCATGGACGATGGCAGGTCTAAAAATACTTATTATACCCCTGGGGATCTTATCCTTAGCTTGCAGAGGCAAGATTGAAAGGCTGGCCTCTTAAGAGGAAATGAGCCAGGTGTATAGCATGAAATGCCACTTAAGTTTGGTTAGGGTTGTTGCTAGGGCATTGCTGAAGTATGCTTAGTTTTTATCCATTTTGACTCCATTGATCATCCACTAATATGGATGTCAACACCTGCACATATAAGAACTGATTTGTGATACTCCACCTGACCTGCAGAGGACCAGCACAGTGTTGTATCATCTTTATACTCTTTCAAACTGAGCTGTACACATGCGGGGACCTTCTGACCTCCTCACGTATTAGATTTTTGTTGCACCTTTGTATTCTGTTGTTTTTATTGACATTTTTTTAGTCTCCTTTGAGTAGGTCTTAAAAAGCAGCATCCCAACTGATAGTTACCATAGAGGCTGTGTCCGAAAGCTTAAAAATGCTGCTTTCCAAGAAATCAGGCATCAAGACACATCCAAATCCAATGTTAGCTTCACTTCTTGTCTAAGACACTTTCATCTGATACATGTTTGAATGCTGACTTTGAAATCCCACAATCTTGACATTTGAGCTAAAAAATAAAGATGGTGTCTGAAAGTTGTGGTTGGTGGTCAGTTTGTGTGTAAATGTAAATTTTTTGACCAACGGTTTCCGTTTGGTTTCTCTCATGTCATTTCTAGCGAGATATTACTAATTGCAGAAAATGTAATTAAATATCTGCTTAGTTATCACCAAAGCTCGCTCTATTTTGCTGTAGATCTTTAAACTGTTACGCTGCCTCAGAAGTTTCGTGAGGAACCTTCATGTGCAACACTGCCTACAAAGTCATTGCCTGATAAGGCAGCGAGGCGAGTTCACAGCCATAGTGAAGGGGTGTCCACTATCAAATCCGGCTCCTTTAGGGCCACTGCCCTGCAGAGTTTAGCTCCAACCCCAATTAAACACACCTAAACCAGCTAATCATGGTTTCCAGGATAATTAGACATTTCCATGCAGGTGTGTTGGGATAAACTCTACAGGACGTTGTCCCTCTAGTAGCAGGTTTGGATATCCTTGATCTAGTGGATCGCTCATTTAGTGCAGTCAATTCTAAACACATGTACAACTGAAGATTCAGACTATACGCCACTAATTTGGACTTCTTTCGACTGATATTTTGGTCACTAGATACCGGTCAGGTCTTTCAATCAATGTAAAGCTATGGGAAATTTTCACATTTTATTGCATTTTATTGAAAACCAGAAGTTCAGTTCAACACAATCACAATGAGGTTTGTAACTATTTTACATTTTGGTGAATTGGTGGCTAATTCATATGAATTCCTACAATACAATTTATACATTTCCATGTGATCTGTTTATGCCCCACTGACGGTTAGGTTCAGGGATGGAGCTTTTTGCTTACTTTTTGCTTAAAAATTGTATGTTTCACATTTAAAAAATTCATACAAGATCATCACCTCGTAAAATAGTTATGTTTTCTCATGAGATCGCGTTGGTTTATTTGCTTTTAAAAGTAACAATGCACCTTTTATCCACAAGTCACACAATTTGAGGTATCATTCATGTCTGTGTGGGTTGTGTTACATGCCAAAGTTTAATACATAACGTTCAAATGAGCATTAGTTTCCTTAAGTGATGATCAGATAGCCAGCATATATATTGTGCAATATCTTATTTCTTGCTTAATGTAATGCTAAACATGGTAAGTAATGGTAAAGTAAAAAAGCAGCATATCCACCCTTAGTCGTCGCCTTCGACGGGAGTCAGGAAACTTCACAATCATCCACTGGAGATTTTAATCTGCCCCGGCGCAATTCCTTTAAATTTTCTAGTGATCCCTAAAATCTGTTATTCTTTTGTAACTCATGAGAACATGGACATGGGCTTCTTTATTATGTCACGGCCTCAACGAGGCAAAGTGTATGTCTCCTGGGTCTGCAGTCGGGATTAGGTGTGTGATAATCTCTTTGTTTAGAACAGGCTTTGTCATTTGATTTGGGATTTTCTGGGACAAAAAGCAACAAGGACGAGGGGATGAGGTGAGTGGCCTTTTGTCAAAATAATGGGAAAATCCAGATTTGCTTAGTGCTGTAAAAATGTTTACTCAGCGGAATTAAGAGTATATCCCTGTGTTTGCGCTTGTCAAGTGAAAAGCATACAGAGATCGGCATTATAAGGTCGAGACGACGACGACAAACAACCTCCAGCTGTGAATTATGAATGGAATAGATTTCAGTAATTTGTTATTCATCATTTATTCAAAGATAAAAATGCGTTTTCCAGGGTCAAGTGATATTGCTATTGTTAAAGCCTTATTCTTCCCGTCTGAAAATATAAGAAACATTGTTGCTCCCCTACGGAGCATAAGCGTTGCTCCTATTTGAGAAAGAGGGTCTGAACTCAATTTAAGGACCTTTTGTTGGTATTACCTGAGAAAGCAGTGGAGGGTCTGTTGGGCAAGACCACCATGCAGCATATCGCCTCCCAGCAGTCGGCTGGGGGACTATTGGTGGGAGGCAGGGGGTCATATTCTCTTTTAGTCTGGGAGTTAGCGCTCTGCCACCAGGAGGGAGGCCTGGCCACAGTGGGGAAAAAATATCCCAAATCCCTGAACACTAACTCGCACAGCTGGGTAGAGGCAGAGAGACAGTGGCTGAAAAGCAGATTCAGTCAGCCTACAGCAACTCCCCCAATCACTCAGCCCACCTCCCAAGGCCCATTCAGGGCAGAGAGAGAGAGACAGACACGGAAAGCGCAGGAGAACGGGTCACGCAAGATCATTCCCTTTGAATCTAACCACACCAAACATTATCAAGGCAATGCAACACACCATTATTGTTGCTGCTGGAGCTGTCTGTGCACCTGTACCTGTTTGTACTCCAAACTACATGTATAATCTGACGGGACGTCCCATTGTGGACATTTATTAAGGGCTACGGAGACAAAGGGTTAAAAGTTCCCCTTCAGAGGACATCTGAGTTGAAGGGTTTCTCAGTGTCGATAATTTGTCTAGAATAACTGCTGTGAACCGCTTGCCTTTAAAAAGAGAAAAAGCAAGCAAAAGAAAACCTTTTGCCCAAACCCACATTGCTGTAGGTCTATGCTGAATGAGCACTTCAGAGTTCTTAAAGAGCTCTTGCTGTCAGAATGGAATTTGGAGTGACCACAGAACAGTCGTCCATTCTGTTTCATATTCTGTTTCATCTGTTTATACACGTTATTTCTGAGAAATTCAAACTGTTGTCAAATAAAATCACATGAATAAATATCTGCTAAGGCTGCAAGGTGATAATGTTTTTAATAATTTTTGGCATTGTAAATCGTAAAGTTTGCCCTAAAATTGTAAATCCCAAAAATGTATATTGTTTAATATAATATTAAGTATGAATTCCATTCTACTAGAGAACTACCACCGACAATGTCCAAGTATGCATCATTAACTTGTCAAGTAGCCTTGATGTTAAAATATATTCTCATTCACTCTAAAAAATGCTGGGTTGTTTCAACCCAACGTTGGGTCAAATATGGACAAATATGGACAAACCAAACATTGGGTTACATTTTTAAATTACTTTTTTAACCCAACGTTTGGGTTTGTCCATATTTTACCCTAAGTTGGGTTAAAAGCATTTTAGTTTAGATGAGTTTATGATATAATGAATGGCATTTTAAACTTCACAGGTTTGAAATCTCTGCTTGCACAAGCCATCTTGCTTTGCTTTAGGCTTTGGGGTGATCCTGAGGAGAGTATCTGATCTCTGATCTCAGTTTTTTCACCACTAACAGGTTGTCCAGTGATCATTTCACTGAGAACTTTGGCGGATGGTGACATCTAGTGGTTCAGGGCTTTCATTTGGAGGCACTGAGAGTGGATCACTTGATGTAAAGCTATTTAGACCGACTTTAAATAGACTCAGTAGTGTTGTATTGCTTATATGGACATTTATATAAGTGTACATTACAATATTAGAGCACACGATAAAAAATGCTGAATTGTTTCAACCCAATTTTGGGTCAAATATGGACAAACCCAAACGTTGGGTTGAAAATTTTATAAAAAAATGTAACCCAACGGCTGAGTTTGTCCATATTTGACCCAAAATTAGATTGAAACAACCCAGCATTTCTTAATATTAGAGCACATACGAATTTCAGATGTTATGGTTAGAGAAAGTTATATTTTGATTTGAGACGATATTATGTTAATGATAGATCTTATCAATTTAAAAAGTAAGTATATTTTGATTGGTTACATTCATGATACTCTTATATTTACACGCAGTTTAATACCTGAGAAGGCTGGGGTTGTTCTAAGAAACCCAATTCCAGTCAACATACATCATTTGGATTCTGTTTTCTTGCTTTTCAACATGCCACATTGAAAATGAAAGATAATTTGTATTTCAAAGGCTGCAGATAAAGTCTTCAGTGAGGCACAAGAAGCCGTAGAAGAAATCATATGCGTTGGATACAATGCTTTTTTGTTTGGTTGTAAATTTTGCTTCTGCAGGAACTATCAGCAACATTTCTAATGTTGAATACGAACACAAACATACACAGTAATGTCATTTTTGTCTTCGATCATTATATCGCTTGCAATGCAAACTGAATGTCAACCTAATTTTTTTGTTTGCAAATTACTCCAACTAATTTTACAAGATTATCGTGATTTCAACCCTAACGCTCAAAATAATTAATTGGTTTGAGTAGGACAAATTTAAATTAAACTAATTAGTTCAGTCCAATTAACTTTTATGAGTATTTAGCACTTTATTTTTCTTTCAAGTTCACAGAACTGATATATTTTAAGTAAACTGAACTGTTTCATTGTTTTGAGTTTTATGAAATTCTTTATTTTAATTACGAACTTAAGTTTAACTGAAACGGCTGGGATGTCTATTTCCCAGCATGCTTTGCTGATGGCACTCAAAAGGGAGAGTAAATGCTAAAATTAAGTGTAATATAATGTTTTTTTATGCAAGATTAATGTTAAGTGGGAGATTTAGCAGTGATTAATGTTTTGTTATGCTAATTTAGAAACATTTTTGTTATGTTGGTTTTAGGATAATTACTATCATGGTGACAAGTGGTGCATGCAGCTTGATTTAAGGGCAAATAATATATTTTTATTGATACATTCATACAGCAAGTGCTTCTGTATTGCATAGGCCTATATTGCTAATATGTTAGCAAATAAGTATGTTAGTAGATTAACTTGTAGATTGACTTGCTAACTAAGCTTATACTAATTAAAGTTTTAAGTTAATTGTATGAATTAGTTTACTTGTACATTTTAATTGTTCTAAACTTGAAATGTTTAAGTACAAAAATAAAAATCTGCTTGTTCTGCTTACTTACACTTTGAATTTCATAACTTAAAAAATTTGAGGCAATTGATTGTCTTAAACATTTTGAGTTCTGCCAACTTATTCAGGTTTACAAGTACAACATGTTCCTGGAGGATCAACCTTCTAATTAACCAGCAGATTTAAAGGGAAAGGTTTACAATTTATGTCAAGTTTAGGCTTACAAGTTACAACCAGGGTTAGGTGGATCTACATCAGTGTTATTCTATCATTTCCCTCGGTTATTAGGGATCCGCTAGGGTTGGGTTTAAGGGGAACGATGTGACTACTTGACAAAATCACAGTGACCAACATTTATTGCTTCGGATAGTTTGATAAGAATATAGTTTCAACAAATATGTTCTACTTGGGTGAATCACGTCATACTGGCTTAAATCCTATGATAGGCATCTGTCTGCTGTTTCATGGCAAAATGTATATATCTAGATATATCTAGAGGGCTTTTTTTAGCAGTCAGCAATGACGTCACTCCAATTGTCAAGTGCGTCACGGCTCCTTTAGCGTATATGAATTAAATATAACAGTCTTATATAAGAGAATGTCTCCCTTTGCCACCCTGTGTGACATTAGATGTTGTTGCCAAAGGGTCAATTCAGTTTTTCCCTGTTTGTGTTCAGACCGCGTGCTGGTTTTCCAGGTCATTCTGATGTCATAAAAACTAGAGCGCTCCTCCACTGAAGTTCACTCATGACCCTGTGTTGAGGCCAGCACTCGAATGCTCTCTGCCCTGTACCACCCACACCTGTGTAGCAGTTCCACACGTGGATGATTCAAAAGTTATAATGTGAATATACACTACCCGGTCAAAAAGAAAAACAGCGAAATGCTTTGATTTGGTTCATTATTGCAGAGATTATTATGTTTCTAGCTTGTTATATGTTTGGCAACAGTTCTTCTAACCCTAATTGGTCAAATGTGTGTAGCTTTTCATTTCTTAAACAAGCATGTATGAAGACACATCATGGCCATATTCCAGGATGACAGTGTCAAGATTCATCGGGCTCAAACTGTGAAAGAATGGTTGTGAGGAAGAATGAAGAATAATTTCCACACATGAATCTGCTCCTCTGAGTCCAGAACTTAAACTCATTGAAAGTCTTTGGGATGTGCTGGAGGAGACTTTACAGAGTGCTGGACTCTTGCATTGACAATACAAGATCTTTAAAATAAACATTGCGATGTTATTCAGTTGAAGTCTGGTCCACTTTGTAGTTTATTCTGGCCAAGAACCAACACTTGGAAGGAGGGGATTGTGCAGGAGGAGATTGTCAAACAACATGTAAAGCGACCAACCAAAGTTATTTGGGTTTTTACATGCTATTTAGTGGCAGATGCAGTTGATAATAGACATTCATGGAAAAATAATCATCCAAATAATGCAGCAGTCCATAATCTGCAAAACACTGGAACTAGTGCAATTCACCTTTGGCTAAGCCCCGCCCCCCTTAGTTACTGTTGCTACGTCCGTCAACTTCATCTGGGCTCTGGTTTGGTATCAACATGGCTTATGCTGTGACCGCTGTTCCTGCTGAAATTATATCAAACTTTTATAAAGCAGCAAATAAAGTGACCGATAGAAGTAGGCAAAAGTGGCTGCAATATGCGTTTGAAGGCTATATTCAAGACATACCGGTGAAACTCAAGCAACAACAAGGCATCCAAATAGAGGCAAAAGCATAACGGTCACAGTCAAAAAATGAACCACCGCATATCCTAATGGAGACGGAGACTGGGACTAACAATATCAAGAGCAACACTGTTCATGCAAAGCTGGGTCTCTATTCACTTCTATAATCGTTATTACAAAGCAAACGGACTACGCCAGTATAAAGTTGTATTTATTAGCAGCGTGTGCTAGCATATCAACAATTAGGGTAGAGAACCGAAATCATAACCTAAAACTGTCTAACTAGTATAACTTCACAGTAAGGTTAAAAGCTAAATGTATCTTGGAGCACAAAAGTGTGTTGTTGATCTTGAGGGG
Source organism: Phoxinus phoxinus (assembly GCF_949152265.1). NCBI lineage: Eukaryota > Metazoa > Chordata > Actinopteri > Cypriniformes > Leuciscidae > Phoxinus > Phoxinus phoxinus. Next base: position 5,287,271 of record NC_136877.1, on the reverse strand, counting down.
TTTCGCTGACTGAGGACGTCCACACAGTTTAATCCAAAGACGCCACTTGTCAGGATTTGACTTCGGTTTTGGGAAGGGAAAAAAACGGACACCCCCCTCCAACCTCTCTGGGAAACGCGTGTTACAACGATAATTGTGTTACAAATGCCCCAGGCACAACGTTTCACCATATTTTTGAGCAGCTGGGGTTAGGTGTCTTGCTCATGGACACCTTGACACTTGGTCAGGTGGAACCGGGGATTGAACCACCAACCTTCCGGTTTGTAGACAATCTAGCCTACATGAACTACTGAGCCACTGCCTCGGCAGGTAATAGCCTGCCGAGACCAAAAATATGAGACGCCTGTGTTAAAGTCAATGGAGCGCTGTGAACAAGTGTCGGACCTCTGTGGGAGCTCGTTATTGGCTGCGCTGTGATTGGTCAATCTACATTCTAGGGTGTGGCTTAGCCAAAGGCGAATTAGCATAGAGTTTGGATTGGCGGTATGGTTCTGTTCTGGGCAAGAACTCCCTGCGCATCCATGCAGCCTATTGGCTATGAGCAGCAATATCACAAGCTCATCAAATATGTCTGTGATTGGCTACAATGATCAGCTCTTCAAAAACATGTTGTAAATATACATCAATGACGCTCTTCAGCGAGTGTTTGAAATCGGCGTCTATCAGCGGATCGGACCGCTGGCGCTGTTATATGCCTGCTTGTGCTTTCAAACACTCCTGCTTTCAAGATACTTTCATACACTTCCGCGTGCTCTCAAACGCTCCCGTGGGCTGATCATTGTAGCCAATCACAGACCTATCCGATGAGCTCGTGAACACAATGACCAATCAGAGGTGTTTATGATTCCGCTCGACAGCGTCACACTTGGTACCAGAGTCGGTACTTTTGACAACACTACGTTAAATCTTTAAACTCTTGCACCGGGGGAACAATACAAGTCGACACCATTATGACTAGTTTGCTAAGAAGTGTTTCCTACTAAAGTAAGGTGGTATTTGACTCCGGTAAGTGTATCCATAGTAGACTGGTGGGGCTGGCCTCTGTCAGCAACTTGCCCAGTGCATTATGGGTGATAGTTTTCCTACCTATTTGGCAAAAGGAAAGAGGGTGGCCTTTTTTCTTTGTTTTCTCTTGTCAGGTAGCACAAATTTCTATATTATTTTCCCCTTTCTACTGCATAGGTAGCCAAGTTTTATAGAAAGCTCATTTTTCCAGCGGTGAAGTAAAGATTTTTTTAAACATGTGTTCCATCTCTGCAAGGGTTTGCAAACGCCAAAGTTGACACTTCAAAAACTACACAAAGTGAACACGACAGCAATCCATACAACCCCAGTTGATGAATCAATATCTTCTGAAGTGTTTGAGAAAAATACCAATTTTCTTTACTTTTTAAACTATAAACCATCGCTTCTGGCCAAACTGCTATCCGTTCGCATGACGTAAACGTAAGCACGGTGTGAAAAAGCGAGTTTTACAATGCGCTTCACAATGTGCTGATGTTTAAGTCAACTCATGAACCAACGTGAAATAAAAAAATTCTTACACACACTTATAATTTTGCTTCAATACATTGATTCATCACCTGGGGTTGTATGGATTACAGTCATGTTTTGAAGCGTCAAATTAGGAAATCCTGTACAATTGCATTATACAGTATGGACACTCAGAGATAGATTATTTTTATATATTTCTTATTAATTTGTGTTCATTTGAAGAATGTAGATGGTAGCACAGGCAAGTTACTGCCTGCTAAGCATTTCTGCTTGCCGCACCTCCGACGGTGCCATTGCGGGTAGCTGCAGGGTCATCAGCCGGGAGCCACCCGTCATTGATGTTTCGCTCCATTATTCCCGGAACATCTCACGGTGGTGGAGCAACGGCAGGGACGTCTCCCTAGGACCCTTGCTTTCCCCACGCCTGGTCCTTCCTTCTTAGCCAAAGCCAAAAGCTTCCCTGCTCGGCCTCCTCGGCCAGATCTTTCAGAGCCTTTCTGAGTTTGGGGCCGGTGACTCCCATGCTCTTCAGGAAGCGCTGCGTGGATGCTCCCACGAACCCCCTACAGCCGACTTCCACCGGGTAGATGACAGCTGACCACCCAGCCTCTCTGCATTCGGCTGTGAGGTCGAGGTACCGATCTTTTTTCCTCTAAAGAGGTTTAGCTGCCCCTTTAACATCTGGTGTGCCCCAGGGTTCTATTCTTGGGCCTATACTGTTCTCCCTTTATATGCTGCCACTTGGTCAACTCATTTCAAAACACAACGTTCAGTTTCATTTTTATGCTGATGACCTTCAAGTCTACCTTCCTGTAGTTTTGAACAATCATTCAGCATTAGACCCCATCCATAACTGCACCCAGGATATTAAACGGTGGCTTTCTCAGAACTTTCTTCATTTGAATGAAGGTAAGACTGAGTATATATTATTTACCCCGGACTCACCTTGTAGCTCTCTTAGTTTTGGCCCTCTTACGCCCCAGTTTGCATCCACTGTTCGTAATCTGGGTGTTGCATTTGACAATAGATTGCATTTTGACAAACAGATTGGTGCAGTCGTTAAGAGTAGCTTTTTCCAGCTTAGGCTCCTCAGTAAGGTGAAATCATTCCTGTCCCGTGCTGATTTAGAAAAAGCCATTCATGCCTTTATCAGCTCGAGGCTAGATTATTGTAATGCCCTCTACACTGGGCTCAACCAATCACTTCTAAACCGTCTTCAGATGGTTCAAAACGCAGCAGCGCGTCTCCTTACCAATACCCATAAACACTCACACATAACCCCCGTTCTCTGCTCACTTCACTGGCTCCCGGTACGGTTTAGGGTGGAGTATAAGGTTCTGATTTTTGTTTTTAAGGCCATCAATGGTCTGGCCCCGGCATACCTTTCCGAGCTGGTCACTGTATACCAACCTGCCAGAACCCTCCGCTCCTCTCAGTACACCTCTTTGATTATCCCCAAGTTTAGATACAAAAAGTTTGGAGGCCGATCTTTTGCCATTCAGGGACCGACTTTGTGGAATGCCTTACCTATTCCCCTTCGTAACATAACTGTGCTTAGTGTTTTTAAATCACAGTTGAAGACGTTTCTTTTCAAGAAGGCTTTCAACACGTAAGCACTTTGTTTTGTTTTTTAGTCGGTGTGCTATCTATTTTGTTTTTACTGTTTAAATTGGTTTTATCTTGTAATTTTTATATACTGCTGTCTTTATTTTTAATGTGCTTTATGGAAAGCGCCTTGTGCACCTTTCTGGTTGTTGTAATGGCGCTTTATAAATAAAATTGAATTGAATTGAATAGCTTGGTGATTGTACTGCCTCGTAGCGAATTCTCGAGGATGGTGTGCAGGTCTTGGTCGAAGCTTTCCCAAGCAGCTTTTTCGATGGATTTTGGCCATTTGACTTTGCCTTTTCTGGTTGGTCTCTCCATTACTCGTCTTGTGGGGTTGCTGCTGGGTGTCTCTGCGTGACGCTCATGCTCTGGGCTGTGCGCCTGTTGTTGACTTTGGGCCTGCTGCTGGTGCGGCTGCTCCATCTCCCTGTGACCATCCGCAACGGTGAAATCAGTAACGCTGTGGTGCTCAACCCGGCTCTGACTTCTCCTTGTCTGACCTGCTTGCGCAGTGCAAGTTTGCCTTTGGTCCTTCCCTCCGCATTTAGCCTTCCCTTGATGTATCCGCAGGCCCCTGTACGTTGTCACATTCGACCACCCGCATTAATTAAAAAAGTCATATTATACATTGGGAAGTTTCAGAGATTACATTTTTTAAACTCACAAAAGTAAAGAAAGCTAATCACATTAGAGCTTTTCATCAAGCTTGCCATTATTGTTTTTAATATGGTCGTGCCATGTCTGAGACTATGTTGAGATCACATGATAACTGTAAACTTTGGCTGCAGAATGAATAAGTCACGAGTGACATAATAATTAAGTTCTTTCTACAATAGCAATGGTTACCAAAACCTTTTGGTATAATAGGTACAATAGGTGTGTCAGTGTAAAGTCCAAGGTCACCGTCATATCCGCCTGTGAAATAAACACAAAAAAGTTACTAAGTGCAGTTTTAAGTCAATAAAAGTTGTTGTGAACAAGTTTGAAGTTGCTCTACTCATTAGCAATGACTCATTTGTTTATTGTTGGATTTGAAATAATCCACAATAGCAGCCAGGTTAACTTGAACAGAGCTGACCTGTTGCTAAATAAGTGTAAAAGATGATGCATTGCACAGCGGGCCCTACATATGAGGTCGACCCCCGACAGCAATGTGTACTCTCTGTGTGGGTGGAGAGAAAGACGCACACCCGATCTCTCCATTAACAACCGGAGACAGAAGAACCTGCTACGGCCAGGCCATGTGCTTTGTCTAGATGGGTTCCCTGCACTGTGGAGATCCACAGCTGGGCTTCCTCAGTCTCCCCTTCGCTTTTCCCAGTGGGCGCTCCTTTGCGTCAGAGATGGTCCATGGGGATCCAGCTCCATAAGGACAGTGACAACCACAGAGGTCGCTCTCGACGGGGGACTTACACTGAGTCATTGCTAAGTATAACCTTTGACCAACGACTAGCGCTTCACCCAAACAATAGAAAGGTTACTGCTCAAAGTAGTTCCCTCCACTGAGACCTGACCATAACAAATCATGACAGTTTCCTCAAGGAAATAACTACGTAACACTACTGACAAGAGACGCTGGGGCTTACGGTGGCTTATATCTCTATACATGATTTATAAATGCTGTTAAGTCCTGTGTATACTTTTCTCTGATGCTGATTACATTTAAATATGATTCTTTACAAAACGGTATACATGTTCATTACTCGGATTCGCCGCGTTGACCAATAGAAATCAACTTCTGTGTGATCTGTGGTTCATACATCGCGAGACTAACAACAGACAATAGACCTTTTTGTACAAGAAATTTCACAAATGTGACCACACCTTTAGACTAAAGAAGATTTATTTTTATTTATTTTTTGGACATGGACATTTAATTACATTGGACAAACCATATGCATTTGTTTGGGAGAATGTATGCGGTCACAATTATCGTTATTCAACAAATTTCCCTGGCAATATCCAATCATTTCAATGGGAATCCATGTGGGCGAAAGCAGATTCAAGTTCATCACGTGGATTTGCCGCATTGACCTACAAAAATCAGCTTGGTTTGAAAGTGACTTCATACATCAGACTGTTGACAGCAGACAATACATCTTTCCTTTAGTCCAGTCCTGCTCCCAAAGTCCCAACATCCGGCAGCGTTTAGCGCCAACCTCACTAAACAACCTTTCCTGGAAGTTTCTCGTAATCATGACGACCTTGATTAGCTGGTTCAGGTGTGTTCAATTAAAGAGCTGTTTAATTCATAAAATCGAATTAAAATAAAAATTTTATTAAAACTGAATCCATTAAATGATCCCATGATGGGAACCCCTAAAAGGTTGTATATATGAAGCGCCTGAAAGAACCCTTTAAGGACCTTTTCTTCTAAGAGTGTATTTTTTTGTGTGCCTCTTTTCTCTTATTTTGTGTGTTGTATTGTACAACATTTGATTCTTCGTGTAAATATTTCGCCTTAAACTAAAAAAAGTAAAAAGTATACAAGACATTATTCGCTTCAGGATTATAGCTATGCCATTATGAGGTGATTTTGCCAAGCAAGACATGTTCCTCGGTCAACATCTTTTGTCCAAAAACCCTCACCCTACCCTAAAACTAACCCTTTCCCTTTTTACGGCAGTAAAGGAATACGGCAATTTTTTAGCTTTAGCTTATTCACCGTATCCCCCTATTTCCATGTTGTGATTTGTAATGTCACAGCGTGTGCGTGTTTTTGTATTTTACTTTTATATTTTACTTGAGCTGCTGTAACAAAGGAATTTCCCCAGTGTGGGATTAATAAAGTCTATCCTATCCTATCCAATCCTATCCTATCCTACGAATAACAAGGTCACATGAGACACAGCCATCTTCTAACCGTACTGGGAACTATATTCTCAGAAGGCGAAGCACTGCTACTTCTGCGGAGTGATTCTGCGCCTGAGAAGCCCCGTGGTGAGGAGACGAGAGTTCGCTCAGTGTTGCGATAATCACTCCGCCCATGTAGCAGTGCTTCGCCTTCTGAGAATATAGTTCCCAGTATGCATACGGTTAGATAATGGCTGTGTCTCATGTGACCTTGTTATTTCTACACGCTGTGACTATACAAATCACAACATGGAAATATTAAAATGTTGGCGTTATTTTGTCACTTATTGGGAGCAGTATGCTAGCTGGAGCCATTTACCTCCAGTCTTTGTGCTAAGCTAGGCTAGCGGTGGGTGCGTCAGACAGAGTTACGGCACGCACGGAGATGAGAAGGGTATGTATGGACTTATCTAACTCTGGGGATACAGTGAATAAGCTAAAGTCCCAAAAGTTGGCATGTTCCTTTAAAATCAGAGGGAAATGAAATATTATATGAGATATGATATGATATGATATGATATATGAATAAGAATGGCGTAGAAGCGCCTAACCCTTGTTTTAAGCCTAAAGTTGACATTAACTGATTGGTTGATTGAAATGTCGTTCCAGAATGACCAAGAACGTTGATCCAGGAAAAGAAGCTTTCAGCACTGTCTGAATGCAGACATGTTACAGAAAACAAAATCTACATCTGCATAAAGTACTACTCATGAATGGCGTGATCAACCCGGTGGATTCGCTCAAGAGAGGAACTCCTCTAATTCAACACGTGCCCTGACACACACAAACATATTGCATAATTGGAAACATATATGTGTTTTTGCTTCTTGATAGGAGCCACCTGTTCATTCATCTGAAGCAAGAGCTCAGGTGCAGGCCTCATTTGAACAGCTGTGTGTGCTGGAGATACGCCAGTGACCCGTGTTCATCTGTGACCGTCTGTACTCACCACACGTGAGTATTACACTGACCTCTCCGCAAGAGGATTCAGCCGTGACCTTCTGTCAGCACAGAGATGGCTCAATATAATCATAAAAAAACAATGTGTTTGCCAAATCAGGAACAAATTTGATTACGATTTTTAGTCTAATTTACAGGTGCAGTTTATTTCCTCTTACCTCTGAAGTCTGTGACTTTCTAATTCACAATGTGAGTTTATATCTTGCAGAGTAATTTCTCACAACAATAATAATACCTTATAATAAAATAAATCAAGTTGAGATTGCAAGATATAGAGTCACAATGGGATATGTCACAATTATCTTGTTTTACTCTATAAAGTGAAAGCAGGCTTCAATATGAAATAAATTAATCATGTACTTACACAGTGAGCCTAATAAAAGCTGCATTGAGACCACGCATATAAATGCTGTGTTTTATTGCGCACTGAATTATGAACATCTATGAAATTAAATATACAACCAGCATGAGTTATCAAGGCATGTTTTTTATCCTGTTCTTACACCATCAGATCAAAACTTTTTTTACCCAGCTGTTGACTGTGTCTAGCCTCTGAAGCCTCCAGCTGATCACACAAGGTTTATAGCTGGCAAAGGTTCATAACGACACGTGAAATCTGACTTCTGAAAACTTTGGTCATTGTCCTGCTGGAGATGTGGTGTGTGACGGTGTGTAAGCGTCTTCTAACAGCTGAGCTAACACAGACACGGTCCGGACGCTGCTGGCACGCTTCAGAAGCCTCGTGTCATTGGGTCCAAAGCCTCTATGCTGGATTCTAGGAAGCATTGACGACATTTCTAAAAAAGCAAAGGACGAGGAGTAGTAGCACAATGATAAATAGTATAATACAGAGAATATGTCACCCTGGACCACAAAACCAGTCACATGGATCAAATTTTTGCAATTGAGATGTATACATCATCTAAAAGCTTTCCATTGATGTATGGTTTGTTAGGATAGGACAATATTTGGCCGAGATATGACTATTAGAAAATCTGGAATCTGAGGGTGCAAAAAAATCGAAACATTGAAAAAATCTCCTTTTAATGCATTAAATTTAATTTAATTCATTTAATGATCTCCTTGTGCATTTATGTTCTCGATTGTGCTGCATTCACTCACAAAACGGTAGGAAATTTACAAAATATCTTCATGGAACATGATCTTTACTAAATATCCTAATGATTTTTGGCATAAATGAAAAAATCGATAATTTTGACCCATATTATTTTGTACATGTATTACCATACATACATGTATTGTTGGCTATAGCCACAAATATAGGCCTATGAGCTTTACTTGTGACTGGGTTTGTGATCCAGGGTCACATATTTCTGTATGCATGCCCCAAATGTCACTATAAAATGTTGACATCTAAAAATGTGGATAAGAAGACCGATATTTTGACTGATGGACTGATGGAAATGGCACAAAACACGGCTAATGTTTTTTTTTAATGTTTTATCTTTTTGTCAATAATGATAATTTAATCGATACCGAATTGGAACCTTTAGTTCCATCAAAAACTCTCTAACTAAAATATATATATACATATACATCGCCAACTGTACACCATTATTTATGTCACGCATGTGAGTCTGGAGGAAACGGGTAACGGCTTCCCTCAGTCGGACACATGGATCTTCTTTCTAGTGGTTTGAGCGTTGGTGGATCCCATCGCAGAGATGATTCAGGATGAGTATGTATGCTTCCAATTACATCAGGAAATAATGAAACAATAAGGGCCTCTGCGCAGCACCGACTGTCACTCACTCATACACTCTCCTTTAGAGAAGCCAAACAAGACATTGGCTGCATCCAAAATCATAATCTTCCCTAGTAGACCTTATGCGCCAGAGAAACGAGGGCGCCGCCATCTTTAGAATATTGTCTTTGAACTTCTGTTTTTGCGGTCGCTCTGTGTGTCTCTATGGCATCACTGTCCAGGAGTAATTCGCTTTTGAAGTGGATTTACTTAATGTAAAGTTAACGAAAGTTATCATGAGGATTGTAATGTTTAAAGCAGATGTCTTAACAAATGTCAGTAGACCGGGAAGATTTTAAAACGATCCGTTCATTCATAAATACACAAGATCGCTGTGAAAATATAGGCCGGAAGACAAAAGACAACGAGCGCAGATGAAGTGTGAAGTTTGCATATGATGTATCCTCTTATATACTGTCTATGGATGTATCCCATGAGGCCACAGGAGAGGATTTGTGAATGACAGTGAAGCGACGCAACTGGCGCTGGTAAGTCACGTGATAATGACAACATGCTGAATCCAGAATACATTCATACTATACAGAACATACTTTTTTGGTGCTCGAAGTAATTACTTATTTTAAAAAAAAAGTAATACTCAAGACAGAGTGTGATTTGAGACGCAGCCAAAGACTTTAGTGGTCATACTGTAACACTACTTATACATTGCAGTGTTATTTTAGTTTTATGAATATTGTTAATTAGCTTTTATTTTTAAAGTTTGTTTTCATGTAAATTTTTGTTGATTTTTTTTGTCATTTTGCTGTCATTTTAAATGATAGTATCTTATAAACATGTTAGATAACATGGTACTGAATACATTTCAAAGAATACCACGGCATTCCCATGGTAAATGTTTTTTAAAAACACATAGTTTGGTTGAGAGAATCAGTACAACGTGCATTTCCAGCAAGGAATATACATATCAATTTAAATGAAAAATATACATAGACATATCTCAGTAATTCATCATCATATTTATTTCAAGGTGTGCAAGAATTGTCCACATTAACGGTTTTTAACAATAAAATGCTAAACCTTTCAATCATTTAGATCACATGAAATGCATTTTAAAGGTTTAGCGTTCTTAAAACATTGAATTATTTAATTCTACCTGTTTGTCAGCCCTGTCCCTGTATTCCTAATGATATACTTGGAAAAACAATGATTTGGAAAACAGTTGGTCTCATCTGTAGCTGATCTGAGGTAGGGCTGGTATGTTTTGTGGCACATTACAAATTAGATACCTGAGCCAGAGAAGTAAAAAAAAGGCACTGGTGGAGACAAAGTGCAGTGTCTTAAAAACATTTAAGTAGAGCAACACATCCCTTTAAATAAATAAATCAAGGCGAAAGATGTTCCTTGACTCAAACTGAAATAGAAAAAAATAGAGAGAACAACAGCAGACAGGGAATAAAAAACATTAAATCACAATAAAAGGCTACAGTGTCTGTCGGAGTGGCTGTTTCCGTTGAAGTCTTTAACCATAGCAGGGCTACATGAAGCGTGATTGCACCACTTAGACATGATATTGCTTTTGATAGGAGTTTCCACATTTGTGAGAATTAAGAATCTGGCACTTTTATCTTAGCGAGTTCTCTTCCAGTAAACAGCAGCTACGAGGAACGCCACGGCAGCGATGCACGACACGGTGCGCCATCTTGACACGCTGCGGAAACTGCCCTCCTGCAACACAGGCCAGAGACAGCATTAGATACACACAAAACCTTTAATGACATCCATCAAATCAAGGTTTGTTTGTTTTTGCATGGATATCGAAGTGCTGAAGAGATTAGAGAGTGACACTTGTGAATAATGACTTCTTTTAAGGGATGGGAATTCACCTTTGGCTAAGAAAAGTAAGTAAAGCAGCAAATAAAGTGTCTGATAGAAGTAGGCAAAAGCTGCAATATGCGTTCGAAGGCTGTATTCAAGACATACGGTGAAACGCGAGCAACAACAAGGCATCCGAATAGAGGCAAAAGCATAACGGTCACAGTCAAAAAATGAACCACCGCATATCCTAATGGAGACGGAGGCTGGGACTAACAATATCAGGAGAAACACTGTTCATGCAAAGCTGGGTCTCTATTCACTTCTATAATCGTTATTACAAAGCAAACGGACTACGCGAGTATAAAGTTGTATTTATTAGCAGCGTGTGTTAGCGTATCAACAATTAGGGTAGAGAACCGAAATCATAACCTAAAACTGTCTAACTAGTATAACTTCACAGTAAGGTTAAAAGCTAAATTTATCTTAGAGCACACAAGTGTGCTTGTTGATCCTTGAGGGGTTTCGCTGACTGAGGACGTCCACACAGTTTAATCCAAAATCGCCACTTGTCAGGATTTGACTTCGGTTTTGGGAAGGGAAAAAAACGGACACCCCCCTCCAACCTCTCTGGGAAACGTGTATCTGTGTTACAAATGCCCCAGGCACAACGTTTAACCATATTTCTGATAAAACTACGACGGTAATAGCCTGCCGAGACCAAAAATATGAGACGGCTGTGTTAAAGTCAATGGAGTGCTGTGAAGAAGTGTCGGACCTCCGTGGGAGCTCGTTCTTGGCTGCGCTGTGATTGGTCAATCTACATTCTAGGGTGTGGCTTAGCCAAAGGAGAATTGTAATGAATATAAAGGTGAAGTATGTAGTTTCTGTGATACCCCATGTCAATCTCTAGGTATGGTGAGGGGTGTGTGATGATGTGCGGATATTTTAATCCCAAAGGCTAAGGGAACTTTATCAGGATGCACAGTATCCTGGATCCATAAAATAACTGGCTTTTAAAAATAAAAATCTGCCGCCTCTATGGGAATTTAACATAGGGGTGTCCTGACTTATGCAAAAAAATAATAATGTCAGTAATTAAGTAGATATGTTACTACACGTATTGAATTGTAATATTGGTGGCATATTCCCCTGCAGTTGAATCTCTAAAACACTAAACAGCAGGTGCTTGATCCTCCTCAAATCCCCCAAAATGAGGGTCAAGCACACAAGAGTCTCGCTGGGTTTGCATTCTTCAGGCTCATGCTGCTTAGTGCACTGTAAATATTGTCACATGTTTAGTATATGGCGGTTTCTCAGGGCCACGGTGCGCTCCATGACTCCCGAGTGTTTGAAGTCTAAACCCCGCACCCCACATTCTGCTTCCTTTATGATCATATGTGTGCTATTAAACCTGAGTGGCCCCGGGAAATGCAGCCAGCCCAGTGGAGGCTCTGCAGCGCACATGCAAACCACATCTTACTGGTGTATGAGAGATGAAATAGGCAAAAGTAGGCATTCTTGATATATATTTTCAAGATAAAGAGGTGTAAGAAGCAGATCATTACTATCTAGCCGCGTGCCATTCTGGGTCTGCGGGTTTGTGTGTCTCGGTATTCCTAGACGGGATGTGTCTGGGTTTGTGCTCATGTTCTTCCTGGCTCGTGTGTGTGTGTGTGTGTGTGTGTGTGTGTGTGTGTGTGTGTGTGTGTGTGTGTGTGTGTGTGTGTGTGTGTGTGTGTGTGTGTGTGTGTGTGTGTGTGTGTGTGTGTGTGTGTGTGTGTGTGTGTGTGTGTGTGTGTGTGTGTGTGTGTGTGTGTGTGTGTGTGTGTGTGTGTGTGTGTGTGTGTGTGTGTGTGTGTGTGTGTGTGTGTGTGTGTGTGTGTGTGTGTGTGTGTGTGTGTGTGTGTGTGTGTGTGTGTGTGTGTGTGTGTGTGTGTGTGTGTGTGTGTGTGTGTGTGTGTGTGTGTGTGTGTGTGTGTGTGTGTGTGTGTGTGTGTGTGTGTGTGTGTGTGTGTGTGTGTGTGTGTGTGTGTGTGTGTGTGTGTGTGTGTGTGTGTGTGTGTGTGTGTGTGTGTGTGTGTGTGTGTGTGTGTGTGTGTGTGTGTGTGTGTGTGTGTGTGTGTGTGTGTGTGTGTGTGTGTGTGTGTGTGTGTGTGTGTGTGTGTGTGTGTGTGTGTGTGTGTGTGTGTGTGTGTGTGTGTGTGTGTGTGTGTGTGTGTGTGTGTGTGTGTGTGTGTGTGTGTGTGTGTGTGTGTGTGTGTGTGTGTGTGTGTGTGTGTGTGTGTGTGTGTGTGTGTGTGTGTGTGTGTGTGTGTGTGTGTGTGTGTGTGTGTGTGTGTGTGTGTGTGTGTGTGTGTGTGTGTGTGTGTGTGTGTGTGTGTGTGTGTGTGTGTGTGGTGGCCCATGTCTGGCTCGACCTGTGTGGCTCCACATGGGTGGCCAGACAACACATACAAAACAGCAACTTACCCATCCTCCTTGCTGTCTGACCCAGGCAGAAATGTTTTCCTTGATAAACTGTAAAGCCCAGCTAATGATCCTCTTGATAACTTCAAAGTGGTTCTGAGTCAGGGCCTAGAGGAATGAAAAGTAATCAGGTTATTAAGCATCTGTATTATCGAAAAAAGTAGAGCCATCCTTAAAGGGATACTTCCAAAAAAAAAAAAAATTCTGTCATCAATGTTGTTCCACAACCATAAGACTTTTGTCTTAATCTATCTTTGAATCCCAAATAAAGATTTTTTAAGGAAATCTGAGATATTTCTGTCACTCCATTGAAAATTCACCCAAAACCATAAAATATATCCATATTAATCAAGTGGTTTAATCCAAGTCTTCTGAAGAGACAGTAATCGCTTTATACGATTAACAGATTTAATTAAGGATGTTATTATCATTTATACACTGATCAGCGAACATACATAATTCTGTTAACACATATTAACGGAAGCTCAAGCATGCTTACTTGATGCGTGTAAAGAAACCTCATTGGTTCTTGCAGAAGCTCAAATTCAAGCAACTACGGTTGTGCTTCAGTTTACTATATTTGAAAGCACTATGCACATTCACTGATCTGTGTTTATATGTGAATGAAAGCCTAAATTAAATCTGTTCATATAAAGCAATCATGTCTCTTTAAAAGACTTGGGATTAAACCTCTCAATTCATATGGATTTATTTTGCGATCTCTTTTGCGTTGGTCCAAACCCGTAATACTTTGACAATCTTTAAAACACAAATTAAAATATTTTTAATTAAATTGGAGAGATTTCTGTCCCTCCATTGAAAGTCTATTCCTCTGACGATTCAAAACTTTCAATGGAGTGACAGAAATCTCTCCAATTTAATAAAAAATATTTTAATTTGTGTTTTAAAGATTGGCAAAGTATTACGGGTTTGGACCGACGTGAGGGTGAGTAAATTAAGTTTAATTTTTGGGTGAACTATCCCAAAAATGGAAGGGATGGATTTTTCTTTTATTATTTTCCTTTTCCTTTTCGCCCAAAAATTGAACCTAGGCTCTTTTTGTTAATCTACCCGAGTCAAACTTTCGTGTAAAAGCATAATTAGAATGGAAAAGCCACTTTTAAGATTGACCGTATTTTCATTTTAGCTCAAAATGCCTTTTGAATGGGAGTGCATGGGGCACTTCTATGATAGCATCAAAATCACTATTTTTAAAACACTAATGCGGCTCGACACAACATGAAACTGTGCTTGAAGTGTCACCAGGGTCTCTACACATGAACTCCAGCACTGACTACATTGTTTGTGTACACAAAGTTTACTAAAAAGAAAGGTTTTGTACGACTCAGTTAGTGTTTCCGGTGGCTGGAGTTTTGTCAGTCAAAAGTAGTCGATCTTAAAAGTGGCGTTTCCATTCTAATGATGCTTTTACACAGATGTTTGACTCGGGTAGATTAACTAAAATAGCCTATAGGTTGCAATTTGAGGAGAGTTACCCTTTAATAATGCAATGCCATTGACACTTTGATTGAAAAACAAATGGTGAGGTAATGGTTTCACATTTTCAATTAAAATAATGAAAAGTTAACTAAATAAATCATGAACACCACAATGGCGTTTTGAAATAAAAGGCCAACTGGGAGTTTTACCATGTAGATGAGCCTGTACGCGAGGTGAAACAGAGCCACCACGCGTCCCCAGTTGATGCCATCATCAAAGATGCTCCTGGCCACCGTCATGAACACGTCCTGAGCGCAGTTTGCTTGAACGGTGCTGATGAGACTGAGGGGAGAAGAAGTGTACTGTATGTTATGGGGTTCCCAAACTCTACTACCATACTTGTTTTAAATAAAATACCATCCGTATGGTAAATGGAGGAATCACATGAAAATCATTTGGTTATGACATTAGACATTGTTCATTCTTCATCCTGGTTTAGTAACCGTCAGGTTTTGAAATTTCAAATTTTGGTAAACACCATACAACTAAAATATTAGGGCTTTTTCTGCACACCAGTTAATATGTTCATTGTTGTTTAACTTTTATCTCAGACACTGAAACTAAACCCAGCCTGATAGTTTCTGCAACTGTATAGCTGGATTTATTTTTCCACTGTAATTTGGGTTTAACCCTCCAAAAGGTTTGGTTTGAAGCAGGGCTTCCTAACCCAGGGTTAAAACTGCCCTTGACCCAGGGTTTAAAAATAGGTAAAACAAGGATTAAGTGCAGTGTATAAGAACATCACTAAACATAAATTGAGCATTAAAAAAACCCCCGAAAAAATGTCACTGTTCTACTTTCAGACGAATGTTGCTAAAAGATTGGTGTGTATCTGTAGCTTTTATGACTATAGCCTCAAACATTCACAGATTTCTTCAATCTTTAAAGTGCCGTCATTCAGTCTTTTGTTCCTTATTAAATGATTTCACTCTTAAAGAAAATTGTACTTTTGATTTATTTTTTAAATGATCTACTACACCCACATGAGATGAAGACACCTAATAAAAGCCATTTCAGATATTCAAGATCACATGACCAGTCAAATACTTTTTCCTTTTATCCTGATAACATACTGTAAGGAATAAATGAAGCATAGCTGGCTGTAAATAGAGCATTTCTACAAAAGTCTGTAACTGGCGTCAGCTTAAGTCGCAGACAGCACTGCAACATACACAAATTAATGGGTTTCTTTTAAGCAAAATTAAAAGCAAAACTATTGGTTTAAATACTTACTATTTCAGTTTCTATTTCACAAAAAAAGATAGAGCAGAAGATTTATACTGTGCATTACATTTCCAGGCCAACTTTAGAGCCAAGATGTCAGTTCTGTCACTTCGGTTCATTTCTTAGTTTTGTGACAGAGATCTGACACTCCCGGTTTTGTCTCGTCTTTGTCTGAGTGCGCGGTTTCGAGCCGTGCACTCACTTGTCTACGTGCCTTGTTATATGTGCGGCCGGGGCATGGTGTTTGGATCCCGACACGTCTGTCTAGATTGGTTTCGGTTCTGTGTCGGGATTCAGATTCTTGTCATGTATGTTTCCTTGTGCCATGTGTTCTCCTGTAGATTGTCTAGCTCCTCCCACCTTGTTACCTGATTATTGATTAATTTGCCCCACCTGTCCTCCCTCGTTACCTCCTTTGTTTGCTCTCCCTATTTATTCTCCCTGTGTTTGCAGTCCTGTGCTGGTTCATTGTCTTTGCTCATGATATAATACCCTTGTGGGGTTTTCCCTGTGATCCAGTTTAGTCAAGTCAAGTCATGTGTTCCCCCTCTGGGTAGTTTTTGTTTCTTTTGTTATATGTTTATTATTAATAAAAACCTTATTATTCTGCGTTTGAGTCCTTGCCTCATCTCTTCACCCAAACCTGGCACAAGACTAGTTACTGTCATTTACAGAATTGTGCGATAAAAAGACGCAATTACCTTTTGCCATTTTTGGAAACAAATTTCCATATAAAACTGCAACATTCTCAGAATTATCTATTTTAAGGGAAAATCCTATTATGTGTGTAAAATTACTAATATTACTATGGGTAGTCATTATAATTGAACTAGACAAGTGACTATTAGTGCCGCAGTTCACTCCGTTTTCCCAGAAAAAGCACACAAGTTGTGAGAAATCAAGATCAACAAACAAAACAAAAGTGAAACATGAAATACAATGTCTAGAAATCACACAAAAAAGTATCCGTGTTTTTGTTAAATGGTATATTAAATTATTTATTTATTTATTATTTTGTATTTTTTTGTGGTCCATAAAGGAAAGAAGGGCATATAGCAATAGAACAACACCAGAGTAATTTATGACGTTATCTTCATTTTAGGGGGAACTATCCCTTTGAAGTATTATCAACGGCTATTATTTTAGTAAAGAACAGTTCATGAAAACTCTGGAATAAAAAATATAATTGTTTAATTTCATATATTAAAGCCAGTTTCTGTTAATAAAAAGAAGTTTGAAAACAAACAGCCTTGTCATAATTACAGCAGAACATGCCAAAAGATAAACTGCATAATAAATGTCTGTTGCAATGTTTAATATGACAATAAACATCATTTGGTTGTGCAGGTTAAACTCGAAAAATTTGAATATCGTGCAAAAGTTCATTTATTTCAGTAATTCAACTTAAAAGGTGAATATAATATATCATATAGACTCATTACATGCAAAGTGAGATATTTCAAGCCTTTATTTGTTATAATTTTGATGATTATGGCTAACAGCTTATGAAAACCCCAAATTCAAAATTAGAATATTGTGAAAAGGTTTTCATAAGCTGTAAGCCATAATCATCAAAATTATAACAAATAAAGGCTTGAAATATCTCACTTAGCATGTAATGAGTCTATATAATATATTAGTTTCAGCTTTTAAGTTGAATTACTGCAATAAAGGAACTTTTGCACATTATTAAAAAAAATTGAGTTTCACCTGTATATTAGCCAGGACCGGAATCAAGAACCGCTGTTATATCTTAGGACAGGCTTTTGAAAATTTGGATGACCTTCAACATGTTTGAGAACCACTGGATTAGACACTTAAGTTGTGAAACCTCACAAAACCTCATATATTCACAAAAAGACAAATGAGCTGAAACAAAATGAAAAACGTACTGTCGAAGCTCAGCATTCTGGTTAAGGTTATCGGCTATCTTCAGAAGTTGACCAACGACCTCTTTGATATGAGGATCATCTCCCTCCTCAGGTCTTCCTCCTAGATCCTCATGGCTCACGTGCAAGGATGGATCATCTACAGTAACTCGCTCAATAATATACCTACAAGTGAAAAACCAAAGCGCAGTAACAGTGAGAGAGATGCATTCATTCACACAAATGATATACATATAATGTATAACATATGTGACCCTGGACCACAAAACCAGTCACATGGGAAATTTTTTTGAAATTGGGATTTATACATCATATGAAAACTGAATAAATAATCTTTCCATTGATGTATGGTTTGTTAGGATAGGACAATATTTGGTCGAGATATGACTTTGAAAATCTGGAATCTGAAGGTGCAAAAAAATCAAAACAATGAGAAAATCTTCTTTAAAGTTGTGCATTTATGTTCACGATTGTGCTGCATTCACTCACAAAAATACATGTTTATATATTTTCGGTAGGAAATGCTCAAAATATCTTCATGGAACATGATCTTTACTAAATATCCTAATGATTTTTGGCATAAAAGAAAAATTCTGCCAAATCTACTGCCACAAATATAACCAAATCAAACCAATGTGACTGGTCTTGTGATCCAGGGTCACATATATACAGTCAAACCAAAATGTATTCAGACACCTTCAACATTTCTCCCATTATCACAGTTTATTCGCTATACTTTAGAAAATGGTAATAAAATATGAGCAGAACTCAGTTGATATTTCACTGGTTTTGTCCATCCTTCGGTTAGACTGTCTCATAAATGAATTATGTTGAATATCTGTCAGCTGTTAAATTTAACTACACAATTAGATAATACCAGTTTAGCTCAACCAGTTACAGAAGCAATGCTTAATTCGGTTCAGTCTGTGGTGTAAAAAGAGCGTTAGCAATTGAAGAAAAAAAACACTTCAGCAAAACATATTGAGGTTAAAGTGTCTAAATAATTTTTGGTTAAATTTTGTAACATTTTATTTTAGGCCTTTTATATATATTTTTTATAAAAATATAAAAAAAATTATAAAATTGTATTTTTACAAATTATACATTTTACTGGTAGTCGACTGTATGAAGAATTTTTGAGTATAATATTTCACAGTTTACTGTATTTTGCTATCCTCACTTACATAAATTAACTATAGTGTCCTGCCCCCACTAGTAAAAAAAAAAAAATAGATATCTGATGTCTGAATAATCTTTGGTGGCGACTGTACTGTATATGGCCTTTATGAAATTGAGGATTACATGAGTTTACCCTCTTAGCAGAACAGCACCCTGCTCCAGGATCACATCATCCACGACATCTGCAAATAAAGAATAATAAAGTGAGTTCATGCGAACAACAATCTTCATAACACTGGAGCATGATAATAAAGGAAACGAGGTCAAAGTACAGGAAGCAATCTTTGTATTCCAGGGAATTATAAATGTGGTGAACCCTGACCTCCCAACTTCCTTTTTTGATGCTGGCATAGGTTTATGAGGAGGTTTGTGGTGTAGCCAAAGTATATGCCTAATGTTTATTCTCACTTCCTGTCTTCTTGGAAACATCTTGTTTTAAAGTCAAATCTCAAATAGCTTTAAAACATACATTTTAATTGAAAGAATAGCCCTGTTTTAAAGGCATATTGACCCTTATGCTTGATGTCATTAGTTTATGAATGTTATTAAAGTGTCTGAATATGAATTTGTTGTTCGCAAAGGTAGGGGTTTTCAATCTTAGATGCCACAGACCTCAAAATATGATCAATCTTCCTAAAATGTACTAGCCTATAGTTTCTACTAAATTAATGTAATGTTAGATGTATTTATTTATTTAGATCAATCCATCTATATTTTAATCGTGTCTAAAGACCCATTATAAAACAGATAGTTCCGGTCCTTGATTCTGAATGGTTGAGCCTTAATCTACAATCATACACCTGACCTGTGACATTATTACATCAGTATTGTGTGTTGCTGTAGTTATGTATTTCAGCAAAAAAGTAACTGTTTATTATGTATATAATGAAGTATGAGTGACCCCTGCTGGACTTATGTTGCATCATTCACCTTTAATTCTGAGACTACCACATTCATTCATCATTCACCTTTAATTCTAAAATAATCTTCACTATAGGATAAGCCAATTGCATTCGAGTATGAGATGTGAAGGAGAATCTGATTGGTTGGACCGAGTGAACGAATGCCTCCTTTGGGTAAACTGCTTTTGATGCCTCAACAGAGTCTCTTAGGCTCTGTTTATTCCTGGTATTAAGACGTGTTTTGGTCGATCGGATCACAAGTAGACGAGGGAGACACATTCCCGTTTACACCTGGTGTTTTAATCCGTCTCTTTTGTCCACTTTATCATCTTCAAACCAAACTTGAGTCTTCAGCCGTCTGGCTAGAGCTCTTCCCATAAGACGGTGTTTTGTGGCGGTTTGAACACATTTGATCACATGAGCGTTTACACTACGAAAGCAATCCGGTGTTGTGCCGAATTTCGACCCCCTGCCAAATTATTACCCCCCTCGTTGAAGTCAGTACCTGATTGCCTAATCCTAACCCCACCCCTAATCCCAACCCCTCCCCCACAACCAATCCTAAACCTACCAATGCTAGGGGGGTAATAATTTGGCGGGGGTCAAAATTCGGCACAACACCGGTCGAAAGTGGACGAGCTAAAAACGGTTTAGGCCGCGTTTACACCTGTATTTATTTACTGTCGTCCACTTGTGACCCGATCGACTAAAATTAATCTTAATATCAGGTGTAAACAGGGCTTTAGTGCAGGGCCACCATTGACATTGAGTGAGACAAGTCCCCTGCTATTACATATCTATATGGCTAAATTGCACTCCACACGCACCGCTCTGGTAGTTGTCAGGGTTGTTGTCTTCCTAATTGTACTTGAGACAATTAAATCAAAGAAGGCGAGCTTCAGTTTTAAAAGTGAGAAAGTGTGAGGATAGTCACAAGTAAACGTAATATTTATTTGACAACTGTTTTACAGAAATGTTAAACAACTGGCAGAAAACACCCTATTTTTAAATTGAAAATATAGGCTTTCATTTACGTGATTTATGTAATTCATATCTAATGTGACGAGACAAGAACATATTAGACAAGTGGTTCTCAACCTTTTTGAGGCCATGTTACTTTTCCAGTCGTTCATGATTTACCAGATAAACTATTTTAAAGCTTGACATAACTAGATTTTTTTATTTTTAGTAAAACTGCCCACTGGAGTTATATAAATTATATTATGTTTCCAAGTCTAGAAGGTCTAGGATTATTTCTAGACAGTGGAAATCCTGGTTCTTTTAATTTTATGTTAATTTTTAATAGGGGAAAACGCATTTCTTAGATGTTGAATTACAATTTAAATATATATGTGTGCTTATATTAATGCTTGTTCTGTCTTGCATTTGTGTAGATCATCTAAGTCATGTTGAATGCTTGCTGCTTGAGAACCACAAAATAAATCAAAGAACTATAATCATTCACAACCTCTTACTCAACCGTCTTTGGATGTCTGTGAGACTGCATTTTTTCACCTGGTTTAGATCGTATCTCTCTGATCGCTGACAGTTTGAGGTTTCATGTCTGAGATTGTCTTTGTTCCTACTGGTGTCCCCCAGGGTTCAATTTTAGGCCCCTTACTTTTTAGCATTTATCTAGTCACTTATTTCCTCTTGGATCGCTCTTAAGATCACTCAGGCTTAATTAATCAGATGATCATCAGATTTATATTCAATAAGCCTGGTCAAAACATTACTTGCGTAATGGTGTAAAAAAAAGGAGGGTCACTGCATAAATGAAAATATCACTATTTTCAACAGGCCAGAAAACCCCATAACACGCCCTGACATACGTCAGACAAGGCAAGTATGACATCAGAGGAAGTTCCATAAAACAAAATTAATTATATTTTAATATGCAAGCGATAATTGTCTGCTCATTGTGTTTATTGCTCATAATCTGACTGGTAATAAAAACATACATCTAAATAGGAAGTTCCATAATAATTTAAACGAAACGTCAGACGCGGATTATAAGGCTAAACACGAAATACAATGAACTCATTAAACTGAAAATCATCAACGGAATATTAGTGAGTCTAGTAACGTTAGTTATCCTTGTTAAGATTCAGTCTTCAGTTCTGGTCAAGTTACCGTCGAAGAAAACTGTGACGTCACGTCTAGTTCAAAGAGCTGAAAATGCATGGCTAGTTCACAAAACTCACTCTAATTCGTTTAAAAGTTGTACCTCGTCTTACCTTCACCACCTGTTGCCCCCCTTAGCTCGTTTTCGTCTGTCTTCTCCCCATTGTTGGCATTTGCCATGGTTTTATTCAGCGAAAACACCGCCCGGCTCAACTAATAGCTTTGCTAACTAGCCGGAGCAGCCTAACAACGTCTGAATCCGATAAATTCACAGTTTCCAACCAAACACAACATAATCTAGTCGCGTTATCGACGCTTGTGGTTGTATGTCCTCTTCGGGAGTACCATTAGAATGTTAAAAACATGATATGAAAGTTTTAAACAAGTGGTCAAGAGGCTTTAAGAAGAGCTCTGCCAATCCATAGGAACGCGTTAAAGCCGTGGAAACAACGCGGAAATGGAGATGGTGATATGAATGTGATAATGTGAGCTTGTGCCGATACTAAAACGACAAGCATTCATCTTCCCGTTATATAATTTGTGTTACACATCAATCAAGATGCTGTAATTCTGTCTATCACTCAATTGTGTAAGTTGTATTTTCTCGGTTTAGAAAAAAAGTAGGCTACAGACCGTATGGCATCTTTACTATAAAGCCCACAGAAAATAATCAGGGTCATTTTATTAGAATCAGAATGATACTCAATGTCTTGGTGAAGCTTCCAGACTCCAGTACACAGAAAACAATCAAAATAAAGATAAAATTACAAAGATAAATCATAATACAATACACATACGACAACGTGCACACAATATCCTCTATAGCCTACACAAAATATGCATAGGCCTACAAAAATGATATAGACCTAGGCTACAGGTGAAACTCGAAAAATTAGAATATCGTGCAAAAGTTAATTTATTTCAGTAATTCAACTTAAAAGGTGAAACTAATTTCATGCAAAGTGAGATATTTTAAGCCTTTATTTGTTATCATTTTGATGATTAGGCTATGGCTTACAGCTTATGAAAACCCTAAATTCAAAATTAGAATAGTTTGAAAAGGGAATATAAATAATAGTGTGCTGTCCTGCATGTTAGGTTTTTTAACCATAGGTTAACACAGTCTTTATTTATTATTTATTTAAAAAAGAGGGTGTGGGGTCTATCTATCTATCATCCATCTTATTTATTTATTTATTTATTTATTTATTTATTTATTTATTTATTTATTTATTTATTTATTTATTTGTTTGTTTGTTTGTTTGTTCATTTATTCATTCATTCATTCATTCATTAAAGAGGGTGTGGGGTCTTATCATCCATCCATCCATCTTTTTTATTTTTTTATTTAGGTTGGTTGGAGATTCATCTTTATTAATCCCCTGTATATTTTGCATAAGTATAGCCAATGCTGGACCACCAACAGGTCTCCTCTTCTGTAACAGTGAATGTTTTGAAAATGTGATCTGCTATTAGAGTCTATAGACTGTAACGAACATTATGCACCAACAGATGTCACTATCAGACTGAGTAAATCAGGCGAGCATTAGCATCAGTTTCCTAAAATAAACCATTTAGCAATCTGAGTAAGGGGATAGGTCCGTTTCAAAAATATATGCATGTTGTTGCCAAATTGCATGTTTTTATTTGTGAGAGCCAGTTCCCACTTTCCCTTAACATTACAGAAAGTTAGACAGTAGCTTTCCACTTTGGCATAGTAATTCACTCTCTGTCATGATCATTTCTTCCTCACCTCAACAGGACCAGCGCTCTCATAACAAACGTCCAGCTCCTTTATGAACAAACCCAGCCCTGCCCTCATTCATTAGGCTTCAGGCTTAGCCAAACCAATGCACTCAGCTTGAGTAGAGGCCTGAATAGGTGTGTCTAACCGCTAGATCACCACCACAAAAGAAAGATGATAGTAGAGAAGGAAAAAAATACAGCCTTCCCACAACTTATGCTGTAAGAACATCACCTTTCATTTAGACTGGCCATATATGGTCAGCTTTGTTTTTCATTTACATGTACTTATTCATACCTTGTCTATATATGGCAATCACGTAAAATATGTGTTTAGTTCTTCTGCAGACATGGTAGTGACCTGTAAATGTCAGATGTCGTGGTGAATGTTATTGAAAGTGCTGCCATCATGTAATGTTTTTTGAACAGCATGTTTTAACCTGTTTTGACTCCCAAACCTGATGATTAGGCTATGTAAAATGCATGTGAAAAGTTTTGAATTAAAATAGGTCTATTCACAGCTTAATTATAGAATTTCAGACCCTGAACATACAATGCATTACAATTCAAGTACTGATAATGCAATTTTTTTTTTTTTTTTTTTTTATTGGTGCAATTCAGCATTTATTTTTATTTTTGATTTTTTTTTACATATAGCCTATTACATAGAAATTTGTCAGTAAAAATGCTCTCAGTGCCCTTGTCCAATTCATGGAAGGTTTGGGCTGGCTCTGACTGCAATTTGGTATTTTACAGCGACTAGAAGCTTATTTAAAATGCATTCTGTGTTAGCCTAGATCTTGTGTGTTATCTGCTATAGATATTAATTTGATTTTATAGACTTATTAATGACTGAGACCTTTCTAACACTCCAGTTGTCCGTGTGGAAGACTGTCTGTTCATAAGCAATACTTCAGTTTTGATGCAAGTGGACGTGTAAAAAAAAGTCAACTTTAGTGGTGTGGATATTTCAGACTCTTCTGCACATCAGCGTGCTTTTGCCGTACACACACAAACACAGATCTGATGCCTGAACCGAACTGTGATGGAAACATCACGACTGTGAAGAGAAAAACTGTTATGCTTGAGCACTCTGTCATTTTTAGGGTCGCATCTTATGGCATCATATCCTGTTTTTAAAATAAACTCCATCTCTGCATATGCTGTAAGTTTAACGTGCATTTGGGAATTCTTTATTTTTACATTTGCATAATTTCCAACAGTTTGTGGACATGATTACAGCATTTCACTAGGTTTGTATGAGGCACGCACGTTTAACTGCAGTTTTCCACCAAAATAAATCTTGTGCAAGTGAAGATACTAAGATTTCCTATTGCAATAAATACTTCTGAAATATTAATTTACATTTATTTTACAGTGCATTTATTTTACAAAATATACGCGTCTCATTCTTTCACGCAAAGAAAGAAGCTTAAAGAGTGGTTCAAATAAATATAATTTTAAACAGGATGGGACAATAGTTCTAGAAGAGGTTTTGGGGCCTTCCGCTTCCCATTGGGCCCAACAGTAAGTTCTGGGGAGCCCTCATAGTCAAAGAGCCTTGTTTAAGAGGCCTTGTGTAGGCGATGGGACACATATATGTGACCCTGGACCACAAAACCAGTCACATGGGTCCATTTCTTTTCTAATTGAGATTTATACATCATCTGAAAATCTGGAATCTGAGGGTGCAAACAAATCTCCTTTAAAGTTGTCCATTTATGTTTACGATTGTTCTGCATTCACTCACAAAAATAAATGTTTTTACGGTAGGAAATATAAAAAATATATTCATGGATCATGATCTTTACCTAATATCCTAATGATTTTTTGCATAAAATAAAAATCTATAATTTTGACCCATACAATGTACTATTATTGGCTATTGCCACAGATATACCCGTGCGACTCCAGACTGGTTCTGTGATCCAGGGTCACATTTTACATCATAAATAAAAAATTCTAAATCTGTTTTCATTGTTAATGGATTATCTGAACCAAACTGGATCGACTTAAGTTTAAACTCCAGGGCCCCACGGACTTCTGGTAGTCAAGGGCCCCATAGGCCCTGTCCGTAATCCATCCCTGTTTTTTTTTTAGGTTCGTTTACATGTCTTTGGTCCGTGTTGTGTTCATATCTCATTCGAACCGCACCACATTTAGTTTGGAAGCGGACCGAGACTCTTCTTTTCAGCGTCTCGGGCTCTCGGCCCGCTTGTTTGGTGCACACCAGGGTTCAGATGGCAGCGTTCACACTAGTTTTAATCGAATTAAACCTGCCAAGTGTGAACACAACCTAAATGTGGAAGATTGTATCTGCACAAACATCATACGGCCCCTTTATATTTCAGAAAGCTATTAACAAATGTAAGGAACTTTTTAAAAATGATTATTTATTGGCTGTGGGATATATATAAATCCATGATACAGGAA
Source organism: Phoxinus phoxinus (assembly GCF_949152265.1). Lineage (NCBI taxonomy): Eukaryota > Metazoa > Chordata > Actinopteri > Cypriniformes > Leuciscidae > Phoxinus > Phoxinus phoxinus. The sequence goes on along the minus strand of NC_136877.1, from coordinate 5,261,355 downwards.
TAGAACATACAAATAAAATAAAAGATTAATTGAGTAAGAGGGCAGTTATCAATGATGTCCATTATTGGAGTGTTTTTCTGTGACCTCACTAAGAGAAAAACATCCTCCCCAGCACACAGGATGTACAAGCTCTCCCTACAAAAATTCACACACACACACACACACACACACACACACACACACACACACACACACACACACACACACACACACACACACACACACACACACACACACACACACACACACACACACAGCCTTGAGCCGAGGTTAGAAACGATGCTGTTGGTCATCACAGTCCCTGAGATTTATGGGAGGGGATTTTCTGGACAGTTATTGGAAAGGATGTTTCTCTTTGTTCTTGGTGTAGACCCTTCATCTCCAAATGATCTGGAGTCTCCAAATGACCCTCAGTTTACTTGACTTGACTGAGCCTGTGAGAAAATATTCAGACCATCCTAAGAACAACTAGGCTGCGTGACAAGCCTTCACTTTGACTGTTTTGGGACGGATTGCAAGCTGATCCTCCAGCCTGTTTCAATTTAAGCTGAGAATTGTGACAGGAAATAAGGGGATAAGAGGAAGTGGTCAGTGTATGGGAACTTGTTAATGGAACTGTTTTAGATTGGGGTGAGTAATGGACATATATTTCCCATGGAGAGTGCATTACTATCACAATGTTTATAGTTCATAATTAATTAGGGGTCAACGACAATTTCTGAGATCTCATTCACAGTTCACATCTTATCTTACATAATAATCAGAAGTTTGATACTTTTTCACACAAATTCAAACAACGTAAAGGAACGTTCAAATGCATTCGTAAAATGTTGATTAGTGCAGGAAAAAAATCATGTTTACATTATTGCACTTATACAAAGAATGTCAGGTGTAACAGAGGGGATTTTTGTTTTTAAATATGAGGGAAATATTAATTTCTTTTTAAATGTGAGGGAAGAACAAAACACTAAACTCGGTCACACATTTATTTGTCTGAGAAAATTATTTGGCATAAAATAACAGGCAAACATGATAAATAAAAAGATCACATGTTACTGTAAAAGCATACGTTGACTACAACATTATATTTTGTTGGTTGATGTGTTCATAATTTCTTTTTTATGTCAGCCTGGCCCAACAATTTGGCATGTTTCATTGTTATTATCAAAAATAAAATGGTTGACTCAAAGCACAACTGCGCAATATGCACAAAATCTTTTTTAATAATATTGGAATAAAGCGTGAAGATGTTGATTTTCAGGCCGGACGTCACTTTTGGCCACTACTGTAAGTCCCCTGAGGCTATTTTCACAATTCACAATTTTCACAGCTATACACAAAGGACGTGGGCGTTAGTTGGCCATTGGCTGGTCTTTATTACAGTGTGTAAGTGCAACATTTTGGCCCAGACACAGTCATCCTTCATCACCACATCGGATTGGTTTGTCTATGGGCCTTTAGATCGTCTTGTTTTGCAGGGCAGACCCAATTCTTCACGACATCCTTGTCATGTGACCACCAGGTCATGATATTGACCAATCAGAATCAAGTACTGTTCCTGAGAGCCGTGGTACAAAATTCTAAATCATCACGCTCATCGGGAAAGCCAATCTCGTACATACTTCTACTTTAATGTCTCCCGTGTCTCTCAGTTTCTCTCTTTTCATACATAACTGACATCTTGACTATAAAGAGTGCCACTGAGGACTGCAGTTCTTTTATGGTGAACATAAAACTCTCAATATTAGAAGCCTAGGACTCTCATGTCCTGTTAAAGCCCGAAAATGAAAACACTAGTTGGAAGAACAACTGGTAAGTTATCAGGAGCTCAACATAGAAAAAGATTTACATTTAGGTTATTACTTTTCAGGTGAATTAGACTCATGATTTATACAGAAATACATTAGAATGCGTTCCAGAGACTTGAACATCACAAACATTTGACTCGGGCCAGTAAGCAATCACGTATTACCCTTGAGACAGCAAGTTTTGAATGGGCAAGCATCCCTCAAAATAAAATATTTGGTTAAATGTGAGTTTAAAAGATATATTTAGTTGTCCGGTTATTCTGGGCTCAAAGAAGCTAAGCCAAATGTTTAAGTCTCTGTGTTGGGGCGGAAATAAACATGGGGTTAGATTGAACCCTCAGGTTCAAAGGTCAGGACAAAGTTTCTGACAAACGGGAAATGGTGGTGGAGCTTTGCAACCATGTTGTTGCTGAATTCCCAGTGGAAAGATTTATTTTTTCTGAAACTTCATCAGCTTCCCGGCTTTATCTAATGCTGCATCATGCAGAAGAGATTCTGACCACAAATGTTTGTCATTTACTGTGAGAACAGGATTAGAAGTTTAAATATAGCATCACTTGTACAGACAAAAACAAAATCATGTTTTTTTTGGCTTGGTCAGAGTGCAAGATAAAGTTTGCATACTGTCAGATGCAGTCGCATCAAGCTGTCACTGAAAGTGACATATAAACCCTTAGCATTTTAAAACTCAGTGGCGCTAGCGTGGCTTCATTTAAATGTACTTTTGTTGATATGTAGAATGACAAACATTTTTGATGTAAGCTTTTCGTTGTTTCTCACCATTTGGAAATTATAACATAACATTTATTGGATATTTAAACTTAATCTCGTTTGGCATGTTATATTTTGTATGAGACATACAGAGGTTGGAAAATGAAACTGGAACATCTGGTTTTAGACCACCATACACTATTGGTATTGTGTAGGGTAGGGGCGCAAAACTTTCAGCCCTGCAGAGTTCAGCTTTAACCGTATTAAATGCACCTAATCCAGATAATCAGGCTTATGTGTCCTTCATTATAGTCCTTCAGGCTTATTTGAGAACTACAGGTGTGTGTGTGTTAGTAGAGGGTTGGAACTAAACTCTGCAGGACTGTGGCCCAATACAGCTTAAATTTATTTTGGAAATGACAGATACAAGTCCTGCACAGTGGAATGAATGAATTGAATACAGTCAGTCGCAGGCGATCCACACTCCGATCCAGAAGGGGGCGCACGCGGTAATGCAATGCTATTTGCTAACCGCCACAACAGGAAAAAGAGCAGAAGAAGAAGAGACGAACTACACACCAACCCAAAACAAGAGTTCAGATCAAGGGAGGTAATCCATCAGCCGGAAACCGAAGCTTCCCCGGGGGCCGCAATTGATTAGCAGACCATCACCTGCTGTTAGCATTCACTCCCAGAATAACTTTACATCTGAGGCGTTTAAAGAGTCCATTGTCCATTATTTATTTCTAAAGAAACACGACAGTGTATAAAAGGCTCCGTTACCTTGTATCTTATGTTATGGCCCCGTAGAAGCAGTTTTTGTAAAAATAGGCTAACGATTGCGTCATAACCACTCGACTCTCTGTCGCACAGTCGAGAAATTACCGTATAGACGGGCGGAGAAGCTCGCAAGAAATCGGGGGGACGTGGAGGCATAAAGTCCGATAAAGTCAAGGGAGAAGCCCATAGAGAGTGATAAAGTTGCTCCTGCTGCTCATGGACAGATAATACTCACGCTCTCCGTCTCTGCGAGATTCAGAAGGGAATGATTCAGATTTCTCTCGGCACATCTACTAGAAGACCTACAGCTGTCAGACAGGTTGCTCACGTCACATCTACGTCGTCAAGCTCAGGTTGAGCCTGCGCACTACGCTCAGCCATCAGGAAGTGAGTGCTTCAAATTGACTTCACTTTTCTACGTTGAAACCTATGGGGTCGCTGTGTCCAGTTTATATACTGTCTAAGGTTCCGATGCACACAAGAGTTTGCTACTAGCCTATACGCAGAGTTTTGATTAATCTTTGTGACTGCGGAAAGCGGCTAGATCTATCTATCTATTTATCTATCTATCTATCTATCTATCTATCTATCTATCTATCTGTCTGTCTGTCTGTCTGTCTGTCTGTCTGTCTGTCTGTCTGTCTGTCTGTCTATCTATCTATCTATCTATCTATCTATCTATCTATCTATCTATCTATCTATCTATCTATCCATCCTTATATGACCATAAATGTCAAAGTTGTTTCCACTGTTATAATGAGATGAAATCATTCGGCATTGTGGCGATTTGTGTCGTGGAATTCTCACCACAGTCTGTGAAATATACAGTGAACATACAGTGAAATATACATACCGAACTCCTATTGAATCGTGACCACAAAACCGAGCTACGTACCAAACCGTGACTTCTCGGTACCGTTACACCCCTGGTCAACAGTCTTGCTGTGTGTAATGGTGCATGGGTACAATGTTTGAACCATTATAGGTGCACATGGTCCACCAGAAGCAGATCGACCCGGTCGAGCTCCTGACGAACAGTTTTTGATGTGCATTTAAAACTTTAAAACTCTACCGAACATGTCTGTCTGAAAAGAGAAATAACTTTTTTACACTTTGTGCGGTAAAATCATGGAATGAGCTTCCAGAAGAAGTTGTGTGTCTATTCATTCTTTTAAGAACAGGTTGGATGCATTTTGCCAGTCAAAAGATGTTATGTATAATAACAAAGCTTGTTATTATGTAAATTAATTTATGTAATTTAGTTATGATTGTTAGAAAAACTCAATTATGAAATTAATGTGTTTTTATAAATGTTAAAAAGTGAATTTTATATGTTATATGTAAATATATATATTTGTTTGTGTTTTTAGAGTCTGGAATAGAGGATTGTATATCCTGTACCAGAAATATTTTCAATACATTTCAATAACTTTAACTCTGCCGTGAGTTGGGCAGCTGTGGTTTTATGTTTTTTGGATACAAACTGGGTTAGTAAGAAAATCCCTTTCAGACAGCATCAGCTTCCTTGTCGACAGTTACTTCTGCTGTGATTCGACCTTGTGGAGGTAACTGGTTGGTACCGTGGCTTTCGATACACCACAAAGAGTTACAATCCTGGTCACAGATGAGCCAGCGAGGTGCGCAACATCAATTTAAATTCTTTATAAACTTTGATATGTCTCCCATTGTGCTGTGTGGTTTCCAATATGTCATGTACAGCTGTTCTCAACCTTCTCTTACTGATGATGTGAAATCAGTGAAGATCGGCCACCAGCCCATGCACAACCCAACAATATTGGCCAGTGTTTCCGTTTTTTTGTCTAACCCTGTATTTGAACTGATGGCTTCATTGATGTCAACCCTAGCATAAAACTATAGAGGAAGGGGAAATGAGGACAGTTCGTGATCACTGTGTGCTTTTGTTGTATTTTCTCCTTTTGTGTTCCACAGTAGAAAGAAAGTCATTCAGGCTTGGAACGACATGATAATCAATAAAGAAACTAAACTAAATTAAACTCTCCAAGGAAACAAATTTGTGTGTTTCCGAGAACTGTACAGACCAAGCCTTAATGGTAAATGGTACCAGTTTAATGATCTTTTTGTGGTGGGACTTGGGAGGTACTTCCAGACCAGTGAAAATGAGAATCTCCCATGGACTGGGACGTCCCACTCCGACCGAGGGCTTCTTTAGCAGTCCAGCCTTCACTCATTTACACAGATACAATGCATCTTTCTGTACGCCACATTTTCAGCGAGTTGAGGAAGTTTTAAACAGAAGAGGCACACTGACAGAGACCGACACATTGTTGGGACAATGCAGCCAGCAGGTAAACATGTACACTTTTTTAAAAAGACGCTTAAACCCATTTTTATGCATGTGTTTTGCATCTAAAAATGAATGTCATTGCATTAGAAACAAAACACTGCACTAACTGGCATTTATTTTTCACGAGCATTATCATAAGCAAGATATTTCACAAACATTGTGTTAGGTTTAAACTAGTAAACAATAGATTTACAGTAGAAAAGCTACTTGGACACTTGTCAAACTTGTCAAACTAGTCTATATTTAATGTGAGGAACCTGTGGATACTCTGATAGGAAATTGAGGGTAATTGTCTTCATTGACTAAAAATGTCCTCGGATTTGGTTTGCCTGAAATCTAATTGCAAATATGACTCAGAACAAATGCTGTTGTGATTTTATGCGATTATGTGCACATGAATAACCAAGAAAAGTTGCATTTGCCAGTGTGCAACACTGAATTCTCAACAACACTGACACCTGATGTTAGAAGAGGTGAGCCAATGTCAGATCACATGGTGGACAAGAAACTCTACAGTAGATATGAATGATTAGTTCAATTATCAGTGTATAAATCAGTAACATTAAAGTGTTGTAGTCAGATAATGTCAACCTAAAAACTCACTCTTTGTGGTTTGCTTTATGCAAAGCAGTGGATTATCGGAGGGGAACTACAGTACATGTACAAATCATATAAGCTGTGCAAAAGTGATACCCATTTAATCAGTTCATCTACTGGTACAAAAACAGGTTCTGGCTACTTTCTGTATTTTGCTTCCAACTTGTCTAACTATAAGTAGGAGGTTATGGCCGGTTGCATAAACTGCTTAGACTAGCTACTTAAAAGTTAGTCATCTTTTTTTTTTTCAAGACTGGTCCTAATTTTACAGAAAGTTACATAAAAAGGCAGATCGGTCTAATTTAAGTCACAGTCTTAACTTAGTGGCTGCGTTCCTGCAACTGGCCCCATGCAGGTATACTTGAACTAGGCGGCATTATATTTCCGAGAAAAAGTCTAGCATCATCCTTTCGCAGAGAGACTTTGCTTGATATTTTGTTATCTAGTGCAATGCCACAACAGAGGCCCCAAAAAGTAACACATGAATGCTTTAACTATATGGAACAGACAGAAAGCGAGACTGGAAGAGAGAGTGAGTAATAGAGATAAGAAAGGGCACTACTGATTTTGTTTAGTTTTTTTAGAGGCACTATTATAAACTGATGTGTTAAAATCATCTCCACATAGTTAAAAAGAGCTATGAATTGCATTCTGTTATGTCAAACTTACTTTTTGTCAGTTAGTTAGTTAGTTAGTCAGCTTCACACTGAGGGCAACAATTAGCATAAAATCTAATGACACAAGAGGAAGCAAAAGAAATTCCCACATGCACTGTCTGAAGTCATCTGAAACCACGCCACAACACAATAGAGCATAGTGGTTAGCAAAGACCAGACACATTAGAGGAATGTACACACTAAACCCCTTTGCTTTGCAGTAAGGTTAGGTGTATTGAATGACTCTCGAAGGTTAGGTCTTTTGAAAGAAAAAGAAATCACATATTATTAAAGTTCTCTGGCATATAGTCTCATCAGAAAGCCAACATATCACTGTATAGAATACAGGAAAGCATTATCTGTAACTGAAGTGTGCAGTGCTCCAGTATGCAGCGTTGCATGACAGTTATGGACGAGTCAATGGAGGGAAACCCTACAGTATCAGTGTAATGTGACATAGCTCTCAGAAAAGCCTGAGGCTTGGTTGCAATTAAAGGTGCAATTAAACACCTTGCCAACTGTTAGACAATAGGGAGGATCATCAGCTGTGTGCTGTAAACCAGAACATGTACCAATAAATTGAAAAAAGATTTAACATAATGTGTTATGTAAATAGCAGGTCAAAGCAAACCACATACTTACCTCAAGATATAAACTTTAACAGTGTCCTCATGTGAAGATCAACCCGGTGTTGCTGCCTGCCCACATTCCTGAACAGGTTTGATAGTGAGGGATTTTTTTTTTTTTTTTTTTTTGTGAGGGGAACACCTATGAATACGTCATAGCAGTGCCGTGCACGCGCTGTCCACACATCGCGCGTTTACGTTGCGTTACGCCGATTTTGTACGAAAAGTGTAGTGGGTTACTTTAATTGTTAAGACTGCGCTCTTTGTAAGGTGTGAGGCGGAAAGATGTGTGCATGTTCTTGAGTGGTTAAGATATAAAGTGCTTGAGCAGGTGAACAGGAGTCAAGAGCTGAAGCGAGTTCCTCTCTGAGCACAAGTAAGAGTTGACATTTTCATTCTTCTTCTCAAGTTAGTTGCCGGTTCCAGCGTTTTGTCAAAGGTGACTTTAAAACGTTTAAGACATTGGGCTACTCTCTTTCGGGAAGTAGCCTGCTATGACTAGCCTTTTTATGATTCGACTGTCATTTCAGTGTTACAGCTGCTGGGTGAAAATCTGTAAGGTGTGTGTGTGTGTGTGTGTGTGTGCGCGCCCTCAACAGATCTCTGTAAAGTTTAATCAGTCGCCTGTAATCCCGTACGACCGTTGACATAGGCTACAGCAGGTGGTAATCATCGCACTATATTCAATAAGAACATCGCACTTTTAACATCGCACTATATTCAATAAGAATTGAAACGGACCAATCCTTGAAAAATAATGGCCATGTGATCCGAAAAATGATCAATAGTTCCTACTTCAGACATTAAAACAATCCATTGATTAACATTTGATTAATTTAACACAATTGATTAATTAGGCTACATAGCCTAATGAATTATTAAATCGCAAATAACAAAAATATTGATTTTTAGAAGATTTTTAACGTGGCAATATGACAAAGTTAATATATTTGGTCTTATGTGCAATGATGTTGCTGCTGTTTATGATTATTGATTACAATAATCATATTGTAATACAGCAATGATTATTGCTGCAGAGCTATGGAATGCCACAGCTGACATAATAACAAATAAATAAATAGGCTACATATACGAAGAAATGTAAAAATACATACATACATGCATACATACATACATAAATATACACAGAAATGTAAACAATAAAAATATATGAGTATTTTTATTCCCTTATTTATGTATAATTGATAAGATGTATACTTGATTTAAAAAATCATTTATTTATTTATATTTATTTTCACATTTATTTATGTGTATGTATTTATTTCTACATTTGTTCCTCTGTATGCTAATGAGGGGGGCGTGTTTTATCTCAGACATAGCAATCGAGCTCAGAGTGGCAGTGCTGAAGCTTTGAGGCCACAGCGACACCTTATGGTGTGACCAGACGGAACGCAAGATTTGTTTCCTAATTTTGCCTGCATAACGTGACAATTATTTACAGAATAAGGCAGTCGTGTGTTTATTAGTCATGTTTAATCAATCAAAGCGTTTCAATCTTCTGTTTATTCGGCTACAGCGATAGGGATTTCCTGGAATGGTGTGTGTTATCGTACTTCTGCGGCGGGGCATATTTGGCGTTTGTGTGTGTGTGTGTGAGAGCGCCCTGGCGTTCAGATGGACTTACTGGTGTAACGATGTAATTGATACAATCTTTATGTGAAGTGCCAAATTACTTAACACAAAAGGGCCAGTACAACCTGAATATATTATTATTCAAAAAAATTATTTTCATTAGCATCGCTTTTTCTACAGAAACCTGATCTCTATTGATGTGTCCAATTTTTTTTTATCAATCATTTATTGGTAAAGGGTGCTAGACCTTGCGAGATTGATTTTTGATCAATGATCCACATGATTTTTGTCATGTTCAGTTGTGGCTCGCAAGCCATAGGTCCCCGACAGCTGGCTATAGTGGGAAGTGTAAGTTGAACTGCGCGCTGAAACATGGCTCATAAAGATCAAGTTAAGCAACTTGTTTAGTTCCTGAATCAATCAGTGTTTTGGACAGATCAGTTCAATGAATGATTCAATGACTCACTCCAGACATATTTAGTTCTTGATGAATAATTGTCGGTTCAATGGCTCACTCATAAAGGCAGTGGCTGCATCCGAAATCACAATGTTTCAGTGGCATAGGTTTGATTTTGAAATTGGTGGGGACGGTGACATATATTTTTAGTTTTGATCGAAATTATTGCTAGGGATATATCAGTGTCACTCGATATTGGTAGGGACACGTCCCTAGCGTCCCTACTAAATTCTACGCCCCTGCAATGTTTACATGGCTTTTTTATAATTGCCGGGTGCCAGTGGTTTAGACCCTACTCTGAAGTATGAGCTAATTTAGTTCCCCCAAAAGGAGTCCCTGGAACTAAAATCGTTCCTAGTTATGCGGTGCGATGCCAAAAAGCAGGTAGGCCTATGCGATTTCGGACGCAGAAACCCAGTTGTTGCCAACAAAAAGCAGGTACTTCCACCAATAATTCTAAGAAAGGTTCCTCCGGTGTGAGCCCCTGTTCGTACTAAATAGAACGTACTTTTTTAGCGGTTATGAAGTAATTACTTATTAAAAATAAGTATCTACTCGAGTATGCGATTTCGGACTCAGAAACCCAGTTGTTGTCACCTACTGGTGTGTCGATGTAACAGTGACATGGTACAAATGAAAAGGTCGGCACTCTTGAAACGCCTCTCGTCCAATCAGGTTTACTCTACGACAGCCATTTTGGAATCATGTTTTTAAAAACTAGGTAATCAACAATAATGGTTTGTATTTTGTAACAGCTATTCATTCTAATTAGAATGTTTTGAACAAAACATTTATTTTATATATTTTTGTAGTTTTACATTTTTGCAATTTCATGTATTTTTCTGCGTTTAACACATGTTTTATCCTTAAAAACTGTCAAACACTGTGGAAATTCACTAGCTGGAGTAAAAGGTATGACAACTAGCCCCGTTTCACACTTATAGCCGATATGCGTCCAGGTAAATCACAAACAAGCTGTAGAGTGAGTTCAACACATCATTTAGCAGAGCAGAATGAGCTAAGCCCGCATTCAACTGGTGTTGCTTCAGGAACTGCCCAAAAGCGCATCTGATAAGAGGAACGCGCACGCGCGCGTGTGTGTGTGTGTGTGGTTGGTGCGTGAGATAAAACGCATTCGTACGGATCCAGTGCTCTGCTTGAGACTTAAATACTCTAGACACGATCGCGAAGGGAAACCTCTCTCTCACACACACGCACACGCACACACGCGCGCGCCGCGTACACGACACACAACTTCCACTATATCCACCTGGAAACTAGACACAACGCACATTTGCACCAATGAAGGGTGAAGATGATGTAAATACTGCGATGAAAGATGAGGAGGCTGATGGCTCGGGTGAGTTTCTCCTGTTTTGTGTTCAGATTCCTGATTCGTGCGCGTTTATTATTTTAACAATGAATATTAAAGATCGACAGATATTGAACCGCTCCGTATCTAAACAGAATTATATTGTCAGACAACATTAATTTCTAACGCATGGTTATAATGCCCAGATAGCTTTGCAAGACAGTTTATAACATCCAGGTATGTTATAAATAATGCATTTGAGCAATAAATTGTTGACTGATGTTATTCATTTTAAAATAATACTAATATTAAAGTCAGATAAGCAAGCTTGTGTTATTACATGAGCATCAGTGTTCTGTGGGTTTTAGTCACGCATTGCCTGCAGGGAGCGCGCGGGCACACACACACACACACACACACACAGTGCATGAGGAAAATCCATCTCAGCATCATCTTCACCTGAGGAGAGAGAGAGAGAGAGAGAGAGAGAGAGAGAGAGAGAGAGAGAGAGAGAGAGAGAGATGCTCTTCTGGGGGCGGTGCATGTCAACTTGAGCTGGCAGAGGGGATTTTCCCATTTGGGGAAAAGGAAGGCATGTCTTTTCAAGGAAAACTTTACGGGAGAATATTAGTACGCCTATATTGTAGAACGTAGGCATAAAACCTGTACTATTTTCCATATTTCTCTGAAAACGAGTTCAGCAACAGAGAATCAAAGTGTGACTAGATTCATGATTGATTGATACATTTGATTGTCTAGAGGAATTTCAAGTCCACTCATTTAATGGCTGTCATTCTGAAAAAATGTTTTCATTTGTCATCATTAAAGTGGATGTAATCAAGCTTCATTATTTATACACTGGCAAATGAGTATGGTCATTTTAAACATAAAGAATATGAAATGTGATGATGGGTTGGGGTTATTAGTTTTCAGGTTAAGATTGGATCATTTTTAAAGCAGTTCGGATGAATTGTGATGATTAATAAGTATACTATTATGAGCAAGCAAGCAAGCACAAAGTATATCATACATCAGTAGCTGTGCAGTAGCTCAGATATGGTATTGTTACACCTGTAAAAGAATATTTTTTTTCTTACACAATAAATCTGGTTATATGGTTGCCAGAATAATTCTGTACAAATAATTTCTGATGAATTAGCGAGGCCACGTTGCTGCTAAATCGCTTTTGTACTTTTAATGTATACGGACATCCACCAATAACATTGATGATAAAGAGGAAACCACACGATGAATCAAAGATCATCTCAAGAAGCCTTTCCACAAGCTGAGGTTTATATATAGAAGGTCATGCACATGGACACAAACATGACACTAAAATAATGCACAACATTATTGTAAATGTTTTAATTATTTTAATCAACAAAATAAGATGTAGAATAAAACCCCAATGTACATAACAATTTTAAAAATTAAAAACCATCACATGTGAATTGCCATACAGAGAATTAGGCATGTCCGTTTACGGCTTTTCAGTTTAAATTATAAGATGATTTGTTCATTTACTTCCAAAAATGGTACAATTAACAGTATTTTACTGTAAAATTACATGAAATGTGAGGTCAGACCTATAATATGATTTTTTTTACCCCATATATATGCCTTATGTGCCGGCGAACCAAGCGCGCTGTCATCTTTACAATGTCGTGCCTGAACTTTTTTTTTTTTTTGCGGTCACTCTGTATATTTCTATGGCATCGCTGTCGAAGAGTAATGGAGTGGATTTACTTATTCTAGAGATAAGCAAAGTAATCCTGAGCAGTGTAATGTTCGAAGCAGATGTCATGAATGTCAGTAGCCCGGGAAGATTTTAAAACGTGCGGTTCATTCATAAATCCGTAATATCTTACCTTCATGCTGTGGAATAATAAACTGGAAGAGGAAAAGGGCCGGGGCTACATGAGGTCTAGTATAGGAACGGACTGTTAGCTAATTAAAAGGTCGCAGTTTTACAGTTAAAATTACAATATTTACAATTAGCTTTTGTGTTCACCTTCTAATGGCAGCTGCTTTTACATGGTTTCTAGTTACAACATGCTGGTTAGTTTTGTCTGCATTGATCAAGTTGATGGATCAAATACCAGCTCGTGAGGCTGAGATTGCTCTGTTAGAATTTGACCAAACTAGTTAAAGCTGGTAAACCACCTTTGACCAATAACAAGCTAGCTGTCATGTTCAACTTGACCAACTTACACTAAAATATATGACATGGATTTCCCAGCTGGAACATAAATCTAATTCAACAAGCACTTTAAAATTATTAAAATGATTTAAAATTGCTCTAAAGATTTGCAGTAAATATTATATAATAATATGAAAATTATATAATATTATGACATTATTATTATTATTTATCACATTTAATATGCTATTGTATTATTAGGAGTATTTGCATTAATACCCCTAGATAAGTTGCTGTATTAAAACCATATGTCTGTCAAAAATATTTTACTTGTGTTATTTATTGTGATCACATTCAAATTTAATTTGAGTACAAAAGAAAAAAAAGGGAAGCTGACATCATTGCAGAGACAATCCCCTTGGAGCAATCTGAGGTTACACACACACACACACACACACACACACACGCTCTTGTATCCCACAATGACCTACATATGCATTCTAGGGAGGAAAGTTTAGCCATGCTTTCTATAGGATATTACAGATTTCATCATAGAATAACATGGTTGTTCACCACTCCATTTTTTAAGAACATGATATGATCTATTAGGTTTTAGTCGAGGTCATAAGATGGAATATTTGATGTGTGCATTTATCTTAAATGAAACGTATTTGCTTTCAGCTGCTCTGTAATTGAGCTGGGAGCCTTTACTGTCATCTGCAGTGATTTACATTCATTTAGAAAAATATGTTGACCCGTGCTGCCCTCTCTTTTATTTGTGATCTATAAAAAGCGATGTCATGATGGTATTAATATGGTATGTTCAAAAACTCAGAGACTTTTAGATGATTTTTGGAAAAAAAATTAAACAATGAAACATTATGATGTGAAAAGATTAAGAAATATTTAAGATTCTGCACAATTTATTGGTCACTAATCAAATCTAGAATACTGACCATGTGACCACTTTTTTTTAAAAAGTACTATTTATGATTTAATTGCACTTTCCTCTGGTTTCACAGACAAGGCTTAAGATAGTCCCAGTCTAAAATGCATGTTTGAGTTGTTTTAAGATATTGATCTATAAGTTAAAATATATCAGTGCCATTATTTTGTCCCAAGATGCACACCAGTAATGTTTTTTTCTAAGACATGTTTATAAAAGCGACTTAAATGTCCTAATTGAATTTAGTCCTGGCTTAATCTAAGCCCCGTCTGTGAAACTGGGCCTTAATGTTTTTATCAAACTTAAACTCATGGCCTCTTGACTTCTTTTAGCATTTCATGAGATTCATTTATTTTGTATTCAAACTTGCTTTTTCTCACTAAACGCAAGTCAAACTAAACTTCACACCAGATGATCATTTGAAACCCTGTATGACACAAATAGTTGTCAAGATTAATTTAGCAATAATGTTTGCATTGATGAATTGCTGTTTTCTCTTCAACAGGTGAGAAGCTCTTGGGTTTCAACAGCACAGAGGAGCAGGCATCAGGGCCGGGAGGACAGGACAGCATGTGGAGAAATGAGAGATATGAATCTGTCCCGTTGGATGTGAAGGGGATCGATGAAGACAACTCTAAAGGCACGAGGGATTCTCTACACCCCCAGACTGTAAGTCACAACTACAGAGGAAACCTTCCTCTTCTGCACACACTTCACTTCAGGAATAAAGACATGTTTCCGGTTTCTCTTCAAACACTCATGTTTGTCTTTTGCAAGCATCATTTGCAAGGCAAACTTTGGGCAAATGCATGAATATTTGAATGCTTCAGTTTACACTTTTGCAGCGATGCCTCTGGAAACTGGTGACGTATGAAATTAAAGCGAGGGAGGTTTAAATTACAAAGTCACATTTGCATTGTGATACTTGTGTTTATGCAAGGCAAATACTATAATTCATAAAACAACCAAATATATGCGTTTCACGATAAGCTAAAGCTTGCCAAACACGTCTCGGCTAAAACACATCTCCTCTCTCTCCGCGCTCCAGATGGTGTGAGGAAATTTAAGCTCTGCCGATTTTTACTTCTCTGCGGGTGTGCAAAACTATTTTGCATGCTGAGGGCGTATTTGATTTTTTTTTTTGCAAATGTACAGGTCACTTTGAAAAAACCCTGAATGAGTTTATACAAATGTATTCAAGCATGTGTTCGGTGCTTGTTTATAGATTTGGTACTTTTTGAGTGTGGTGTGTTACACGTCCTTATAAGGATGTAACCACATATTCAAGATTGCAATGACAAATAACCCCTTTTCACAAGATGTAAATTTGTGCTGCGTTCACTCACAAAAATTATATGTTTTATATTTTTACGGTAGGAAATTTACTAAATATCTTCATGGATCATGATCTTTGCTTAATATGTGATTTTTGGCATAAAAGAATCGATAATTTTGACCCATACAATGAATGTATTTTTGGCTATTGGCACAAATATACCCGTGCGACTTTAGTGGTCCAGGGTCACATATGTGGTTCATATTATCAATGCTGTAAACAGTTGTGCTGCTTCATACTGTTTGTTCATGGAAACTGTGGTACATTATTATTTTCAGGATTCTTTGGTATATAGAAAGAAACTTTCTATATACCTATATAAAAAAATCAATTGAATGCATTGCGCTCGATACAACTTAAGTATTTCTTACTACTACAGTAATCCTAATGACCCCAACATTTTAAACAGTAGTGTAAAAGCATAGGTTTCAACATTATTATGTCAAACAAACAAACAAACAAACAAACAAACAAACAGGTATTTGTGAACTGTGATTTGGTTAGTAGCTCTCTTGCTTCTGTGTTTCTATGTGTCCTTGTTCAAACAAACAACGCCGCAAACTCACTGCACTGAAACCAACAGAGCCACAGTGTCGTCTACCATCTTCTGTAAAATCAGTCTATGAATGGTTTACTTATAGTTGTCTCAACATGGCAAGGTGGAATATATTAAAGTATTTAACAGAAAAATACACCTTTATAGGACCAGAAATCTACCACAGCCTTCACATAAAGTAGGAAATAGTTTGGCACGTTAGTAAGAAGTCTATTGATTTGGTTTGATTTGATACTTTAATCCCGAAGTAAATTCAAGATACACAGGCAGGCTTACGTCTGTTTGGAATTGACAAAGGTTACTAAATGTTACCAAGATGAATGGTATTTATTTATTTATCCCATTATTGCTTCAGTCCATATCATTTTTAAATCTCTTCACTTGCTTAAAATAACATGAATGCTGACCAAAGTGCTGCACAACAGACAGGACAAAATATCGGCATACAATACAATTTAAAACTAATAAAATATATCAAAAGAAAAAAACATAATTGATTTAATAAATCATGTACTTCTATATTATCACAAATCTCTCTATATTTGTATGCAGATGCATATAATCCTCTCTCACAAACTGATTTGGTTCTCAGCTACGGAAAACTCGACAGTCAGAAGAGAGACCGAAGGACTCGAATCTGTGGCCGTACTTCCAGGACGGCCTGAGGCGGATAGATTACGTGCTCACCTACCACGTCCAGAAGCCCCATAGCGCTCGCAAACAGAAGTCCCGTTCCTGTTGCCTGAGCCGCGGGCGTAACCGGACCAGCTCGCCGGCCCGGGACGACCCCGAGCTCGCAGCACAAGAGCAGAGGCTGGATTACCACGAGGACGACATGCGCCTCCGCCGGGACGAGTTTGAGGAGAACCTGCGCGAAATGGGCCTCGAGATTGAGAAAGAGGAAGGGGTGAGTCCCATTGTCATTTACAGTGGAGTCCATGAAAACCGTATACATACTGGGAACTATTTTCTCAGAAGGCGAAGCACTGCTACTTCTGCGGAGTTCAGCGCAACACTCTCGTCTCCTCACCACGGGGCTTCTCAGGCGCTGCGAGCAAATCACTCCGCAGAAGTAGCAGTGCTTCGCCTTCTGAGAAAATAGTTCCCAGTATGCATACGGTTAGATAATGGCTGTGTCTCATGTGACTGTTATTTGTACACGCTGTCTATACAAATACAACATGTAAATAGGAAAATGTTGGCGTTATTTTGTCACTTATTGGGAGCAGTATGCTAGCTGGAGCCATTTACCTCCAGTCTTTGTGCTAAGCTAGGCTAGCGGTGGGTGCGTCAGACAGAGTTACGGCACGCACGGAGATAAAAAGGGTACGGATACGAATACGGTCAATAAGCTGAAGTCCCAAAAAGTCAGCTTGTTCCTTTAACAATATTTTTTTAGGATTTGGCACTATTTATAGGTCACTAACTTAAGCAGCATATTTTTAACTCCTCCAGATGGTTAAAGCGCACCTTTTATGCTTTTTCGAATTTTACTTTTCATGCAGTGTGTCATAGAGCTGTTTGTGAATGTAAAAGGTCTGCAAAGTTTGAGAAAGCAAAAGAAAGAATCGATTTTGAACTGAATCAATTCCAGTCTCACTTCCTGTTACATACCTGCGTAACAATGTAACAAATTAGCATAATGCTTGCTAGCCTATGCTCTTCATTGGTTGACAGTGAACAACATCTACTGTACTTTGGCCCGCCCTCAAACACTGTAGGTGTAGCTGAGACTGGAAGAGTTTGGTTCGTGTGTCAACATGTTGAGAATACACTATTTTCAGCGCTGCTAATCTACTTAGCATGCACTTCAAAATGTTGAGGACTGGCGCTGGGATTGACCATGACGTGTACATGCCGTGTACTGTCTGCCATGTTTTATGTAATGCGTGCTTTGGTCTTGTATTGCTATGTCCTCGCTAGAGCATTTAACTGCAGCATTCAAGTACGAAATTGATTCTTATTAAAGCTACTAAAAGTTATTCAGTGATTTTCTGTTTGTCTATTGTTGTTTGATTCACATTAACAGCAGATACTGTACATTCGGCTGCTGCCACTTTAATACACAGATCTGATACACATGCGATTTCTTTCACAGCTGTTGTTTATGTGAACTTTTGTGTACTTGACCGAAAACTTTAAAGGGGTGGAATAATGCCCTTTTCACAAAATGTAAAATAAGTCTCTGACGTCCCCAGAGTGTGTATGTGAAGTTTTACCTCAAAATACCCCACAGATATGAATGATGGAGAGACTCAAGAAGAAGTGATAACACGTAGAAGCAACAGGACATTTCTGAATGGTTGGTTGATGAATTTATGTATCTGATGTGTAGTTATCTTCTAGTCATTGATAAGCATATTCTGTCATGATAATCTATAAGTCGCGTTCCCGGGGGCGGGGTTTATGTAAATTTTAGGGTTGGTGATGTCACTAACCCGGGAGGAATGTCGTGTAGTTCCCACCAGTTGTTTGTTGTATATTTATTTTAAAGCAAATATCTCCTTTTGCTTTGAACTTTGAGCGTTGTAACTTTGCAGATGTTGTTTTATGCTCAAACAGCAACATTACACACTAACTAAAGTTAGAAAAGTGAAATCATAATCAACCACCCCTTTAAGTGCTCACGCGACAGCAGGTTTTCTGTGCACACGCTCCGGATGTGTGTGCTCAGAATACCACATATGGGAAGTTTAAACTATATGGCTTACAAACGCATGCAACTAACAAACTTTCATGATGACGAAGAACGACAATGTCACGTGAGCATAATCGTGTCACAGATGATCCAATCCATTTTTATTTGTATAGCACATTAAAAAAAACAAGGTTTACAAAGTGCTGAACAAGGGATAACACATAAAAACACATAAAACACGTAAAGCTCCGTTCACACCGCCAGCGACTTCGCTGTATGTCGCTAGTCTCTGTACTGTGTAGTCGCTTGTGGGCGTTCCTAGTATTGTCGCTCTAATGTTATTGGTAGACTGCACGTCTGGTCATATCTATCTTACAAAATACCATCACAAGTGATATACAACTATATAATTTTAATTTGACTAGGAATTAGGCTCAAAGGTAACAGCATGCTGTTGGGAGAGTGTTTTTATATTACCACAGCAGTGCTCAGTGGATTAAATCATTTATTACCAATCAATCAATCAATAAATTAAACTCAGTCATACTGTCATAAATTACTAAAATGTCATTCGAATTTGACAAATAATACATTTTCTTGTCCCTAATAGTCAACATAATGCAGGGGAAACTGTAAAATGAACTGCAGCAGTGCTAAACATCATAAAACTACAACACTGGAACTATAAATGTATTATATCCACGAATGTGGTTACAGTCAAATCATATAAAGCAGTGAAATCGCCCTCGAACTCTTCTGTCTCGCCGGCACTCGAGACGGTGACGTGAGCTCCACTGAAAGTCTTATTTCCTATTGGTTGTCGCTCGTGAAAATCGCTTCTCATTTGCATAAAGTTGAAATTCTGAACTTTTGTCCCGCGTCTCGCGTCGCTTGACACGCCCACATTCTGTCGCCAACGGTCACTGTCGCTCGTGTCGCCGGAAGTCGCCAGCGCTCCATTGAAATGAATGGGATCGTGTCGCTTTGTCGCGGTGTGAACGGGGCTTAAGTCAACATACAATCACACAGTTCTCATGCTGGGGTAAAATAATAATGATTTTGATAATCAAAACCAAACAATATGTTTTGTTTGTTGTTGCCGGGGTATCCGAGGCACAAGCTCCGTAAAGGATCCGCCCTCTTCTAGAAAGCATCATCTCATTTGCATTTAAAGATACACACACACACACACACACACGAATACAGGCCAAAAGGGCAATTACAGCATGGTTTAATAAATAGTCAATGGGGTAATTTGAGCAGAAACTTCACAGACACGTTCTGGGGACACCTGAGACTTGCGTTACATCTCGTAAAAAGGGGTATAATAGGTTCCTTTTAAATGTTGTGTATTATGACCAATAATTTTTCTATAACCTCTGATTACCTTGTACTGCAGCATAATTATTCCCTGTAGTTGACCCAGTTCAGAAACACTCCAGTGGTGTGGAGGACTACACTAATAGTCTTATTTGTCAAGTATCTTCTCGGTGACATTTTTCAGAGTGAAATGCTGAAGATATATATTCTAACTTTTAGAAAAATGTGGAAAAACTAGACACATTGCAAGCAAGTTGTATGTTTGATGTTAGAGAGATGTCACCCTTAGGATACATACATTTTTAATTTCCCTTAGGATACATTAATTTCTCTAAAATGTCCCCCAATTCCGCTAATGCTATAATTGCTGATTGGAAAAATCAGTTTATTGGATTGTTGGCAAATATGAAACAAGTTAGCACTTACTGTACTGTGTAATGTTACTAATTTGCAACCTTATTTTGATTAGCTGTTTGTTTTTCAAGCTTAACTTCTGTAAAGCGAGGCCATTTGCTTTGATGTTCACAGATTACAGGGATTTAACGTCCTCCGCTTCGCTAGATGTTCTCACAGAGCGCTAAACCAGAGTTTGGTGAAGAGGTCGTAGTGGGCTAATCATAAGTGTTTATCGTGCAGATGATAATAAACTGAAGTATTAATCTAAAGGACTAAAGATTTGCAGCTCTCTGAAAGAGTGCAGAGAATTGTTTCCTGAATAAAAATAATTTGGGTTCACTTCAATATTCTGATTATTGTTTCATATTTCATATTTCACATTCTTAGCTTGCTCTCTTTCTGAGTTGAATTATATCGCATGAATATTATTATTATTATTACCGAACCTTTAAGAATCATATTATTCCACCTCAGACCCAGCTTTGTGCCAAAACCAATATTTTTTGCCGTACAAAATGAATCGTTGTGTTTTTTTTCCCATAACTTTTGAGCTTGACAAGGCCAATATGAATGTAAACATAATAAAACACTGATAAGACTTTATAAGAAAAACTAACTCTCTTTGAACCATGTTGTCAAAAAAGATGATGTCACTCCCTTAAACTTGATGTCAGAAACATCAAACCATTGTATTTAAAGGGAAATATAAACTAGGGTGAGAGACAGACAAATATATGTGTGCGTGTGTCAGTGTGCACTTGTATATATATATTATTTTTATTTTACACACACACACACACTCACACATCCACACACACACACACGCGCGTTGGTGCAACTACATTATGAGGACTCTCCATAGGCGTAATGGTTTTTATACTGTTCAAACTGTATATTCCCCTTACACTGCCCCTATCCCTAAACCTACCCATCTCACACACACACACACACACACACACACACACACACACACACACACACACACACACACACTGCCCCTATCCCTAAACCTACCCATCACACACACACACACAGCCCCTATCCCTAAACCTACCCATCACACACACACACACACTGCCCCTATCCCTAAACCTACCCATCACACACACACACACACACACACACACACACACACTGCCCCTATCCCTAAACCTACCCATCACACACACACACACACACACACACACACACACACACACACACACTGCCCCTATCCCTAAACCTACCCATCACACACACACACACACATACACACACACACACACACACACACACACTGCCCCTATCCCTAAACCTACCCATCACACACACACACACACACACTGCCCCTATCCCTAAACCTACCCATCACACACACACACACACACACACACAAACACACACACACACACACACACACACACACACACACACACACACACTGCCCCTATCCCTAAACCTACCCATCACACACACACACACACACACTGCCCCTATCCCTAAACCTACCCATCACAGGAAACATTCTGCATTTTTTAATTTTTAAATAAAACATTGCTTTTTTGTTTTTTAAGCTATTTGAATTACGAGGACTCATGAAATGTCCTCATAAACCACGTTTAAGTTGTAATACCAGTGTATAGTTAGGGAAAGTTAGGCATTTCTTTGGCCAATCTGCAAAAAAAATTCTTACCAATAGCTTTTTTTACCATGTGTTCCTATAGGTGTCTAGTAACACCTCCCAATTTATCCACGGCCAAATCCTCGGGGAAACGCCTGGAGAGGCCATCAAAGTTGGGGTGCCCAGAGGGCCTGAAATTTTTTTTTTTTTTTTTACCAATATTAGCTTTTGAGATGTCTAACTATGGGTTTTTAGGGGTGCTGAATCTATCCCAGCCATTAGTTTTGAGTAAAAATGACTCCAAATCCATACAAAATCCATAAAAATGTTTAAAACAATTACAAAACAAAACTTCCTAAATCAGTTTAAAATTTACCAAACCTCATCCAACTCCCCTGCATCTCCCTCACTCCTGTTATCATCTGGCTGGTTGATGTTCTGGCAAGAGTTACCACAAACAGAAATACACTTGACTCCTTGCTGCACCTGAGAGTGTCACAGTCCTCTGCACAGTTGCAGCTGACAAACTTCAGAAGGTGGTCCGGTGCAATGGGACCACCTCTGTTGTAGGGACTGGTGCATAACCTTGTTCTCCTTGTTTCCATCCATACTCAAGGACATCCAGTTATGGACTTTGTCAAGTCACCTTTATTTATATAACGCTTTTTACAATACAGATTGTATCAAAGCAGGTTCACAGTGATAATATGAAAATAATACAACAAAGCTTGCTTCTAGAAGAACATTGCGTCATCGTCCACCTTAAGTAAGGTAGATCAATAATATTGTTGAATATTAAATGTCCCCAACTAAGCAAGCCAACAGCCAAGGCAACAGTGGCAAATAACCAAAACTCCATCAGTGACAGAATGGAGAAAAAAGCCTTGGGAGATCCCAGGCTCAGTCGGGGGCCAGTTCTCCTCTGGCCAATCAGTGAACAGTGTATGATTATGATTCAGGCGGTATTACAGGTCAGTTATGACACAGTGAGCTAGTGAGCAAAGTCAGATTGGATCAGAACATTTATCCAGTTCCATCTGGTTGGAGGTCGGAGTCATCACGTCGGTATGTAGACGGGTTTGTTGAGGATCAGTGCTGATGGCTGTCGTGTCAATGAGGCCTTCACATGGCTGATGAGGGATGCTTTGTGGATGGGCCCAGGCGCAGGTCCATCATCTGATCTGGATACGGCCCGGATCCAGCTGACTTCAGTAAACAGGAGAGAGACTAGTTGACTAGTGGAGCAGACTTTATAGCAGTAGCCTATCTCTGGTCTGGAGATATGCCCGCAGAGAGTGCTGTGCTACAGCTCCTGTAGTCGGAGGCAGTTTCTCAGGCTTGATGCTCCCGGCTGCGGCCCGGACAGTTGAACAGTTCGCAGCCAGCTTTGATGATGTCACTTTTCTTGGCTCTGATGTCATTGAACACATCCATGGCCCCCTCTGCTTTGTCAGTCTTGCAGAGCTTGGTGAGCAAAGTTGGTTTGCTAAACCCAGAAATTGCTGATACGGTATCGCAGCCAGAGAAGCTGTGTAGGAAGATCAGGTATGTAACAGAACCTCTCCGGGAGGGCCACCCGGATCTTTCCAACATCGTAAGATGTGTCTTTAGCTGTTGTGAGAAAAAACGGGTGGTTTGCCCTATGATGGACCAGCATAACCATAACGTCGGTGTCCTCGGCCCTCACCTCAACAGAGGACTCTATTGCCTCATTTAGTGATGCACACACGATAGAAGTGTCAGCATCATCAGAGCATTGGTGTACACCCCGAAAGCCAAAAATATTCAGACTTATAAAACCGTGCGTATGCCAGAACCTGCGCAGAATTCGCTTTATAAATCCCAGTCAGCAGAAGACTGTGCACACATGCGTCTCCTCCCCGAAATAACCTTACAACGCCTAGTTTTACTATGTATATCCTCATCTGCATATCATTTGCATATGATTATTCATCCACATGTTTAACGGTACAAGACATTAGGAAAATATGAAATACGGATGTGCTGTCACATTACATTAATAAAAAATGATTTAGTAGCCACTCCTTGTCATGATTCTAGTCAGTGTTCCCGTCTTGTTCCAAGTTTAGCAGCTCCCCATTATGTTTAATGTTTATTAGTCTCCCCAGGTGTTTCCTATTAGCCACGCCCTCTTGTTTTCTTGTTTAGCTTGTCTACTTCTGTATTTACGCCCTGTGTCTAGTTTCAATCTTTGTCAGTTCTTAACGTTGTTTGTTTTGGTCAACTCTGTTGAGTCTTGTTCCTGAGTCTATATTTATGTAGTTATAAGTTTATTTAATAAAGTAATGCTGCACGTGGATCCTGCTTCCTCCTCTGCTTCAAACTACCGTGACAGAAGAACTGACCATAACATGGATCCAGCAGATTGTCTCTTCCGCCTCCGCCAGGGTAACCGTCCGATGGAGGAATATGTGAAGGAGTTTTGTGAGCTTTGCCATGGGGTGGACTTTAATGATGCTGTCTTAAAGGACATGTTTGGCCATGGACTTAATAAGTTTCTTCATGTCCTCATGCCTGACGATACCCCTCACTACACTCTAGTGCAATATATTGGCTTTGCCCTTTTATTGAGCGGTCCTAAGCCTGAGCCAGTTCATGTCATGCCCTCTTTGGCAACTCCAGTACTCACACCGCTCGCCAGCACGCCAGAGCCTCATCGGATCTGCCCCGTCATGGCCGCCAGTCCAGAGTCTCGTCCCGCCAAGACCACCCTTCCGGAGTCTCGTCCAGCCGTGACCACCCTTCCAGAGTCTCGTCCAGCCGTGACCACCCTTCCGGAGTCTCGTCCAGCCGTGACCACCCTTCCGGAGTCTCGTCGTGCCGAGACCACCTTTCCAGAGCTTCTTCACGGCATGCCCGCCACGCCTGAGCCCTCGTCTTCGAACAAGATGGCCGTCACCACGCCTGTGTCTTCGGACAAGATGGCCATCTCGACGCCTGTGTCTTCGGGTAAGATGGCCGCCCCTACACCTGTGTCTATGCCTGTTTCTTTGCCTGTGTCTTCGGACAAGATGGCCATCTCGACGCCTGTGACTTCGGGTAAGATGGCCGCCTCTACACCTGTGTCTATGCCTGTGTCTTCAGACAAGATGGCCATCTCCACGCCTGTGTCTCCAGACAAGATAGCCGACTCCACGCCTGTGTCTTCAGTCAAGATGGTAAGATGTGTCTTTAGCTGTTGTGAGGAAGACCAGGTGGTTTGCCCTATGATGGACCAGCATAACCATAACGTCTGTGTCCTCAGCCCTCACCTCAACAGAGGACTCTATTGATTTATTTAGTGCTGCACACACGATAGAAGTGTCAGCATCATCAGAGCATTGTTGTACACTGATCCTACTTCTTTGGAAGGTCTCAGGAAGGAGCAGAATGAGCTGGGCCTTGTTGTGCTTGTTGTCAAGGAACTTTTCCCGTGGAACAATGTTTTTTTTTTTAAGTCTGAACGAATCTGAATGTCACAGCATGCATTCTTTGTACGTCTCAGGTGGTCATGGTCCTTGCTGGAGCTACCGTATCCGTCAAAGATCACAGTAATCCGTAGGTGCTTCTCTCCATTGATTTTGGGAGCAGATCTGATGACTTGACCTTGTGCTTGGTTTCCATTGTATCCAGAACAGTTTTCAGCTCAGTAAACAGCTCAGATGGAGAAAGACAATGATGTTGTTAACGCCATAGTTGGATGGTTGGAGGAAGTCAACCCCTTCGATTCCATACGGGACAGGAAGACTCTGGTATCTTTCTCGACGGGGTTCAGCAGCACTCCCGGGGACTCAGTCAATGCTGATCAGGCAGAGGAGGTTGGCAGAGCCATACAGGCCAAGATGGATGGGAAAACTGTTCTGGATACAAAGTAGGATCAGTGTACACCAATGCTCTGATGATGCTGACACTTCTATCGTGTGTGCATCACTAAATGAGGCAATAGAGTCCTCTGTTGAGGTGAGGGCCGAGGACACCGACGTTATGGTTATGCTGGTCCATCATAGGGCAAACCACCCGTTTTTTCTCACAACAGCTAAAGACACATCTTACGATGTTGGAAAGATCCGGGTAGCCCTCCCGGAGAGGTTCTGTTACATATCTGATCTTCCTACACAGCTTCTCTGGCTGCGATACCGTATCAGCAATTTCTAGGTTTAGCAAACCAACTTTGCTCACCAAGCTCTGCAAGACTGACAAAGCAGAGGGGGCCATGGATGTGTTCAATGACATCAGAGCCAAGAAAAGTGACATCATCAAAGCTGGCTGCGATCTGTTTAAGCTCATATTCTGCGGAAATCCACCTGAAGATTTGATATCTTCACAAGCGGGCCGCAGCCGGGAGCATCAAGCCTGAGAAACTGCCTCCGACTACAGGAGCTGCAGCACAGCACTCTCTGCAGGCATATTGCCAGCAGCAATATCACCCTGTAGCCCAAGACTGGTTTCCCACTGAAGCTAAGCGGGGCTGAGCCTGGTTAGTACTTGGATGGGAGACCTGAGAAAACCAGGTTGCTGCTGGAAGAGGTGTTAGTGTGGCCAGCAGGGGGCGCTCACCCTGTGGTCTGTGTGGGTCCTAACGCCCCAGTGTAGTGACGGGGACACTATACTGACAAAGAGCACCGTCCTTCGGATGAGACGTTAAACCGAGGTCCTGACTCTCTGTGGTCATTAAAAATCCCAGGATGTCTTTCGAAAGAGTAGGGGTGTAACCCCGGCATCCTGGCCAAATTTACCCAGTGGCCTCTGTCCATCATGGCCTCCTAATCATCCTCCTATATATATACTAATTGGCTTCATCACTGTCTCCTCTCCACCAGTAAGCTGGTGTGTGGTGGGCGTTCTGGCGCAATATGGCTGCCGTCGCATCATCCAGGTGGATGCTGCACATTGGTGGTGGTTGAGGAGATTCCCCCCTTCTATGTAAAGTGCTTTGAGTGTCCAGAAAAGCGCTATATAAATGTAATGAATTATTATTATTATTATTATTATTATTATATCTCTAGACCAGAGATAGGCTACTGCTATAAAGTCTGCTCCACTAGTCAACTAGTCTCTCTCCTGTTTACTGAAGTCAGCTGGATCCGGGCCGTATCCAGATCAGATGATGGACCTGCGCCTGGGCCCATCCACAAAGCATCCCTCATCAGCCATGTGAAGGCCTCATTGACACGACAGCCATCAGCACTGATCCTCAACAAACCCGTCTACATACCGACGTGATGACTCCGACCTCCAACCAGATGGAACTGGATAAATGTTCTGATCCAATCTGACTTTGCTCACTAGCTCACTGTGTCATAACTGACCTGTAATACCGCCTGAATCATAATCATACACTGTTCACTGATTGGCCAGAGGAGAACTGGCCCCCGACTGAGCCTGGGATCTCCCAAGGCTTTTTTCTCCATTCTGTCACTGATGGAGTTTTGGTTATTTGCCACTGTTGCCTTGGCTGTTGGCTTGCTTAGTTGGGGACATTTAATATTCAACAATATTATTGATCTACCTTACTTAAGGTGGACGATGACGCAATGTTCTTCTAGAAGCAAGCTTTGTTGTATTATTTTCATATTATCACTGTGAACCTGCTTTGATACAATCTGTATTGTAAAAAGCGTTATATAAATAAAGGTGACTTGACTTGACAAAGTCCATAACTGGATGTCCTTGAGTATGGTTGGAAACAAGGAGAACAAGGTTATGCACCAGTCCCTACAACAGAGGTGGTCCCATTGCACCGGACCACCTTCTGAAGTTTGTCAGCTGCAACTGTGCAGAGGACTGTGACACTCTCAGGTGCAGCAAGGAGTCAAGTGTATTTCTGTTTGTGGTAACTCTTGCCAGAACATCAACCAGCCAGATGATAACAGGAGTGAGGGAGATGCAGGGGAGTTGGATGAGGTTTGGTAAATTTTAAACTGATTTAGGAAGTTTTGTTTTGTAATTGTTTTAAACATTTTTATGGATTTTGTATGGATTTGGAGTCATTTTTACTCAAAACTAATGGCTGGGATAGATTCAGCACCCCTAAAAACCCATAGTTAGACATCTCAAAAGCTAATATTGGTAAAAAAAAAAAAAATTTTTTTTTTTTTTTTGGGTACCCAGGCCCTCTGGGCACCCCAACTTTGATGGCCTCTCCAGGCGTTTCCCCGAGGATTTGGCCGTGGATAAATTGGGAGGTGTTACTAGACACCTATAGGAACACATGGTAAAAAAAGCTATTGGTAAGAAATTTTTTTGCAGATTGGCCAAAGAAATGCCTAACTTTCCCTAACTAGTAATAGACATGTCATTATACAGATTTGTGTCCTCATAAAACAAACACACACACAAACACACATTTGTGTTTTTTGTACTATTGTACTATAATAACTGTCTATTATACACAGAAATTAAAAAAATATGATTTTAAGTTTAGATATAAGTTTAGATTTAAATAACTTAAAATGTAAGAGTTGGCTGATATTTTGATTAATTTAAAATTGAAATGTTTTTAAAATCTGTTTTCTAAAAGTCCCTTTGTTTTATTCACTAATTTATCACTAGTAAGATGTGGGAATATCTGCAAAACAACATTCAGAAAATACGTGTGCTTTTCAGGGACTCATGTCAGCGTTAACGTGCGTCTTTGCCTTGTGTGTCAAGATGTCATTTCTAATTTAATTGGAGTTTGTTTAGGTTTATAAATACTTGTATAGAATGTAGGATAAAAGTAGAAATACCTGTTTGTGTTGTTCTTCACTGAAAGCAGTGGCTGGGATTGAACAGACTGGGTCACAAACCTTTGTGTGGGATGCGAGTTATAACAAGAGTGGGTCATTTGAAGCAAATCTTACATAACCCTCTTTTCAGCTTCAGAAAACCAAGAGAGAAGTCCTTCTCTTCATGCCTGGGTTTTTTTCTCTCTCTCTGTGAATTTATTTTCTCTCAAAAGGTCCTTCTTGAAGAAAGAAACCCTGTGGTTTCACAGGCAAGGCTTAAGATAGTCCCAGACTAAAGTGCATGTTTGAGCTGTTTTAACTCTGACAGATCTTAAAATATTTCAGTGCAATTATATTGCATATTATATCAAGATGCACCAGCGATTGTTTTTTTTTCTATGATATGTTTATGACAGCTACTTAAATGCCCTAATTTAACTAAAGCCTAATCCTGGCTTAATCTAAGCCCAGCCTGTGAAACCTATAATCTTGTGTCTTAAACTTGTAAAGATATGTTGATATCGTTTCTGAATGGTTTGCTTGTTTCTTATCTTTCAGATTACTGTCATGATTCCTGTCTTGTGTTCCCCTTGTCTTGTGTGGACTTTTGTTATTTCCTGTTCTATGCCATGTTTTGTAGTCCTTTGTAGTTTTTCTTGTTTATTAGTCTTCCCATGTGTTTCTGATTAACCACGCCCCCTTGTTATCTTGTTTAGCTTGTTTGCCTGTGTATTTAAACCTCTGTGCTTCAGTTGTTGTTTGTCGGTCGTTGTTGCAGATGTTCCCTGTTCTGAGTTAGCCCTGGATTACCAGTTTGTTTAATTAAAGAAGTGCTTGCATATGGATTCTCTCTTCGCTTTGTCCTTGCCTCAGCGTAACAATTACTCTACACTCTTAGAAGAAAAGGTTCTATAGGCGCTACGTATTTGGAACCACTAAAAGGTTCTACACTCTTAGAAAAAAAGGGTTCATTGGGGTTCTATATAGAACCATAGGGTTCTTTACTCAACTCCAAAGAACCTTTTATGCTAAAAAGGTTCTATAATGACAAGAAAGAACCCTTTCTTGGGTTCTGTATAGAACCTTTTAGGGGTTCCAAATACGAAGCGCCTATAGAACCTTTTAAGGTTCTATATAGAACCTTATCTTCTAAGAGTGATGAAGAGCATCATTATTAATATCTCTCATACTTGGGGTTAGTGATTTGAACAAACCTCTAGTCTAATCCAAGAAATAAATACTGCTTTAATTGTATAACTAATCTCACAGCATTTGACGTACAGACATGATTGATGTCTACAGTTGTGTAGCTCGGTCAAAAGAGCTGTGCTTCAGAGGGTTTTCAGGATATATATGCTTTCATTAGGATATCAAAATATACTGTCCATAGCCTTAAAAAATCAATAAAAATGTTCCATATTTTTTTTTATTAAAATAAATAAATCAGGCCAGGAATGATTTATTAACAAATCCCTCTGAACATATCTTCGTAATACTGCTAAGTGTATAACTGGAAAGTTTGGTGTACATATAGGTGCTACATTTAAAGGCAATTAAAGATTTGTAATGTAAAAATTCATACTTTTTTTAGTGGAAACAACTATTTACAGACACAATATCTTATCAAATCATTAGCAACAACAAACCAGCTAAATCACGTCAAAACTTATAAACACAGCATTTATGGCATTCAACTGAGCAGAAAAACAGTCAAAAACACACATCTGAATGTCAGAACGTCACGTGCTGCATCTGAACGAATCACGTTGACGTTGTCAGAAATTTACATCCGTCAATGAGATTTCGCTTTTAGAGTTAAATGCCCATTGTACTTTCACGATTGGTTGCTGATAAAAAGGAAATGACCATATTTGGATCCGACAACAATGTATAGGAGAGAGAGAGCTTCCCAACGGTGTGTGTGATGATGACAGGGAGCAGACAGAGATCGCGGAGCAGCGGGATGATTTAGAACGCCAACTTTTGATGAATTTAGGATAAATCATACGCAAATAGACAAAGTGTAGTAAAATAAAGACCTGAATGTGTATTTGTGACTTTTTTTCACCACAAGTCTGAAAGAAGGCATGTTATTGTAAGACAAATAGCCCAAAATCTCAAAATTGACCAAAAAAAAAAAAAAAAAAAAAAGTCTCGCTTTAATAGAAAATCATCAAATTCTCCAAAGCTGTTCACCAAGCTTAAGATTAAAGGGATCGTTCACTTTAAAATGAAAATTCTGTCATCATTTACTCACCCTCAAGTTGTTTCAAACCTGTATTAATTTATTTCTTCTGCTGAACACAAAGAAATATATTTTGAAGAATGTCGGTAACCAAACAGTTAACTGGTCCCATTGACTTCCATAGTAGGAAAAAAAAATACTATGGAAGTCAATGGGTACAGACTACTGTTTGGTTACTGACATTCTTCAAAATATCTTTCTTTGTGTTCAGCAGAAGAAATAAATTAATACAGGTTTGAAACAACTTGAGGGTGAGTAAATGATGACAGAATTTTAATTTTAAAGTGAACTATCCCTTTAAATTTCATATTTGAAATCACCAATGAAATCTGATCTCATAAATTTTGTTTCAAAACAATGCATTTTTCAGGTTGGACCAGCCAATGGCTGCAGTGCTCCAATGACTTTACCAATCAGTGATTGGCTCTTTTATTTAGAAGGCGGGACTTATTCCGCCATATTGCGCATTGCACTTTCTTCCATTCACAGTAATATGAATGCACCGTCTTTGTCTTTGTCACCATCTAAAGTCTTTGGTACAGCAGTGGTCTGTTCATATGTTGAGGCCATGTTTGTTTATCTTTGTTTTTCAGACTAAAATCCCAGGTGTGGGCTTCGTGAAGATACATGCTCCTTGGGAAGTTCTTTGTCGAGAAGCTGAGTTTATGAAGCTCAAAATGCCAACAATAAAGGTGTTTGTTCTTCAATCTTATAAAGTGACCTGTAATACAATCTGTGTACTCTATACACACACACTGATGTGCTGTCGTGTCATTTTCAGAAATATGAAGTCAGTCATGGAAGCGGCATTACGGAGAAGGTCAACATGTTTATGCAGAAAGTCACTGCGCCCTTGCAACCTAAAGTTGTGGACAGCCGAACGGAAAATGAGAAACACCTCTCCTACGCGTTCTCACGAGAAAAACGGCATCTGTAAGTCTGTGGTCATTCGCGGCCATGCTAAGGTCATGTTTAGGGTGATTTCTAAAGAAGAGAGTTTTGCAACAACAGTTGTACATGATCTTTTTCTCACTTCCTCACAGACTTGAATGAATGAAAGTCTTTTTTGTTTCCGTTTTACTTTTAAGAAGTCATCATTAGTCAAAAAGACTTGATTATTAGAAACGTTCACGTTTCTGGTCAAGCTAATGTTGTGAAATATGGAGGATGCTCTCTAATAATCCTATGAAGTGCAGTGTATTAAAGGGTAACTAACACTCCAGTCACTCTCCATCTTAGCGAGTCTGACAGCAGCTGTCAATCACTCCGTCACTGCGGGTCTCAGGTGCACGCCCCCCCGCTCAGCCCCGCCCTCGGTTCATCCCCCGTATCTCCGCTGGGGTCT
The DNA here is from genome assembly GCF_949152265.1 of Phoxinus phoxinus. Taxonomy (NCBI): domain Eukaryota; kingdom Metazoa; phylum Chordata; class Actinopteri; order Cypriniformes; family Leuciscidae; genus Phoxinus; species Phoxinus phoxinus. The sequence goes on along the minus strand of NC_136877.1, from coordinate 5,229,260 downwards.
GCCCACTTTTCCAGCATTTTTCAAATATTGCCAGTGGGTGGAGTCAGGCTCTGACCAGGGGTTTAGTTACCCTTTAAAGGATTAGTTCACTTTAAAAAAAACTTTTGCTGATCATTTACTCACCCCGATGTCATCCAAGATGTCCATGTCTTTCTTTCTTCAGTCGAAAAGAAATGAAGGTTTTTGATGAAAACATTTCTCCATATAATGTACTTCACTGGCGACCAAACGGTTCAAGGTCCAAATGACAGTGTCAGCGCAGCTTCAACGGGCTTTAAACGACACCAGATGATGAATACGGGTCTTATCTAGCGAAACGATCGGTCATTTAAAAAATAAATAAAAAAGTTTAAGTTTTATAAGCACAAACGCTCGCCTTGCTCTGTTCTGTGATGCGCGTTCGTGACGTCACGTAATACGCAATTACGTTGAAAAGGTCACGCTTCTATGAAAAGTAAAACATTTCTATCCTGACGAAAATTTTCTTTTAGGCTTTTTAATATTACAACACCCAGGATACGCACACGCAATGGGCATTTTAAACGATAAACTGACACAAAGACATTTGAATATGTGTATATGGTCCTCCTTCCGCACATTTGTAAACACTGACTCGTCAAGCGTGACCTTTTCAACGTAATTGCGTATTACGTGATGTCACGAACGCGCATCACAGAACAGAGCAAGGCGAGCGTTTGTGCTTATAAAACGGAAACTTTTTTATTTATTTATTTTATTTATTTATTTTTGAAATGACTAAGTGTTTCGCTAGATAAGACCCTTATTCATCGTCTGGTGTCGTTTAAAGCCCGTTGAAGCGGCGCTGACACTGTCATCTGGACCTTGAACCGTTTGGTCGCCAGTGAAGTCCATTATATGGAGAAATGTTTTCATCAAAAACCTTAATTTCTTTTCGACTGAAGAAAGAAAGACATGGACATCTTGGATGACATCGGGGTGAGTAAATTATCAGCAAAAGTTTTTTTTAAAGTGAACTAATCCTTTAAGGAACTGTTCACACAGAACGCATTTTGCTGTTAACCCGGCCATTGATGAAAATTTCTGGCTTTCCGTGTTTTCACTGTTATACGGTAGGGGGCGCTATTACTTCTGAAAGAGTACATCATCTCCTGATCAAAACACATGCGAAGAAGAAGCAGAAACAAGCGATGGCATATGTAAGCAGATGCATATGTAAAATAATGTGATCATCAACATTAAACAGCATATAAATCAAATCTGCCTAATGTTACTGAATGAAATGTGACCCAGGACGAGCTACAGGACTGTGAAGCTTTGGGGTGTTGATGGACTCGATCTACTCCATCTGTGTTTTGATCATCGTTCTGAATCTGATCCGGACGTAGTCTTTGACATATACACGATTTTCACAGATTTTTGCTCAATGTTGCTTTTTTTAAGCTTACCCACATTCAAGTGTTGATAAAAAAATGAATGCATGAAGCTAGAATAACACTTTTTTTTTTTTTTTTTTTTTTTAAACAGGGTATGTTCTTTCTTTTAATTTATTGCATGTTCAGTAAAAATATAACAAAATATTCTGGGGGCTGCAAAAGACGCGAGTAAAACGGTTAAAGACGTCCGTATAGCGCGCGTTTACATTAAAAAACAGTGGAAAATTAGCGCAGTGGAATGGAAAAATGCATTCTGTGTAAACTGTGTGAAGTTGTACAGTCCCATGGTATGTTGTTATTGCCTGTAAAATTGAATAGAGAGGCACAAAACATTGAATGAAATGACTTTTGCTCTCTTTTCACAGCTTTGATTTATCAGACAGAAACTCCTTCTTCAACAGCAAAACCAGGAGCTCAATAGTAAGTACCAGTCTCTTGTGAAAAGGCCATCCGGTCAGTGACGATTTAAGACCTGATGTCATTCATCCCCTGATTTGATTAGCAAAAGGGCCTTTGTGTCTCTACACCAAAATGTCAATGACGTCAAAGTTGCTCTTTTTGTGGACAATAATTTCAGTCACTTGATCTGTCAGCTGCCTCTTCAAATCTTGTTTAACCTCATTGATTTTTGGCAGCAGTGTTTATTGATTTTTGCTCTCAAAGGTATCATATGATATTAACTTAACAACTTTGGTCGTCTGACATTTTGTTACATTGGCTTGACAAAGCCAACATACTGACCAATGGTCAGACCATACTGACCATTGCAACTTGTTAGCAATGTAGTAAACGATGCTAGCAGCATATTATAACTTAGCAATGTGATAAATGTTGCTAGCAACATGCTTGCACTATACTAAGTCATGTTAACGGCTTTTAATATGTTGCTAACATGATTTACATTTACACTTAAATTATTAGCCTAAATGTAAATTAAGTTAGCAACATAATAAAAACATGTCAGCAATACGCTAATTCATGGTAGAAACATGCAACGTGCAGAAGTTAAGTTAAAACATGTTAGCAATTTTTATTTTTTTATTTTTTTTATTGACCTCTGAATAAAATCTTCAAACTTAAACTTATTAAAAAGTTTCAGACAAGGCTTTTTCAAGCCAACATCACAGTTTGTCATCAAACTTTACTCATCTAGTTGTAATTTCGAGTTTAATATCACCAATCGGGAATACTGTTTCTAATCATCTTTATGTATAATCATCTTTATAAACCTATGTATTAATCCCCAACAGGTGTATGAAATTTTAAAACGAACAAAATGCACACGGGCTAAGTATGTCATGGGTAAGTTTCATGCAAAATCCACCATGTTGTTTGTTGAAATGTTATGAAAAATCACTTTAATGTACAGTCCTCTTCATGCTACATCCTACTATAGTAATAACAGTAAATTGTGCCTAATTGCAATTAACCCTGAACCACACCATAATATAGTGTAAGTACATGTTGTTCATTAATATTACCCAGTGCTTAATTGTATAATAAAATTGTAACAAGGAAATTAAGTGTAACCAGATCAACTCGTCCATATTGTTAATTTATCAATTAAAGCACCTAGTCTACAATTAAGGTAATTAAATTACGTCACACCTGCTCGTTGAGTCCCTTTAGTTGTGTAAAGTGTGTACCAGAAAGTCAACAACACAACACTTCCCATAATATCCAAGGACAGTGATTGGTTGATTGTATTGTACTCTGTGTTTAAGAAACTCTTGTGTTTCATGTCGACAGGGATCAGCAGTCTCCTCGGCAGTGGTGTCTACACCGATGCTTACCCTTTACACGACGTGAGTCACCTCATATTTTACTCGCTTTTTACATCTTTCCAATTCTCTTCAGTTGATTTGTTCTTTTTCTTGTGTTAATTTAATTATTTTAATTACAGGGAGATATTGACGGCGAGCTTGCTGAAACAAATGACAGAAAGGTAAAATACATTTTAAATATACTAGAATGCATACTCAAATCTTGGACTTGTGTTTTAATCTCACAGTGATTCTTGCAAAAAAAAACATGTTCAGAACCTTTACCTGCCATTTTTTTTATTTTTTTTTATTAACTTTTCATTTTTAAAATGGCAACATTTCATATGCAAATTAAATAATATTTATTGAAATATATTACAATTGTGTGTATATATATATATATATATATATATATATATATATATATCATTTAAAAATATATATATATATATATTACAATTTGTATATATAAATAAAAAAATCTGGGTTATTATAGTTTAAAACTGAAACCATTAAAAAAACATTTTTGTTACTGCAATTTTTATTTTATTTCAACTAGTTGCCAATGCAATATTTTTATTTAGTTTAACGTGGTGTGCTAAAATAACTAAAAGTACAATCAAATTAATAAAAAATATATATATTATAGACATTAAAAATAACAAAAACACCCAAACAAAATTACTAAAGCTAACTAAAATGAAAATGAAAAGTATATTAAAAAACTGATCAAAATTAGTCATAATAACTATAACAGTATCTCAATGATAGTAAAAAAAAAAAAAACACTTTATATATATATATATTTACAAAAACATAAATATATCTGTCTGAATATAAATCTGAAAAAATATATAATATTATTTAAAAATATATGCAATTTAATCCATTTTAATGTTATAGTTAATTTTGTAATATAACTTTCTCGATTCATCCTTAATTGTAATTTCTAGATGTCTCAGTTGGCAATATTTATTATAAATATGTGTGTCAAAATACACATTTTTGTTTCTACCAGGAGGGATATTTCATGTGTGTATAACAGGACATTTCCCCCAAACACACATTCATATTTTGTAACATTTTTAACAGGTTAATCAGAAATATTTTTTATTCTATAGCTTATGAAACATCTCAAGTTTTTTCATTTTTCACACTAACCTAAAACACCAAGCCTCCTGTGGAGATGATGTGGCCGTAATTCAGAGGATTTGCATGGCCCGAATGGAGCCGGCAGCAAGGTTTCCAAGATACAGCCCAGAATAATCAATAGGCTATAAAAATTAATGAGTTCTTCCATGTTGGTCTAGGTTCTTCACTTCACCATCTGTAGAGGGAAGAGATGCCACGGTATCATTGCACCTGCTCTCTAAAACTGGGTTTATCACACATTTATTTTCATCATTTCTTTCATTGAATCTCACATTGACCACTTGATATAACTGAACGCCATAAATGGGCTCCAGGGTCTAGACCTATAGCTTGTATAGCGGAGACCTGGTGGGACTCTGGACTCGCCTGCAGAAAAACATCCAATAACTGTCAGGTCACCAAGGCAACAGGATCATTTCCCACTTCAGCCATCTGTGATCCGCACTCCTGCAGGCGCACTGTTGAGTCTTAGTGGGCAGTGGAGCCCTTCTCTAAATAATTAATCACCGCTATTTTCAAGAACTGAAAAAGAGTCGATGTTTGAGTTTTTCCCACAACAAACCTTGAGGTCCCTTGGAGAGAGAGTTGGCGTTTTGGGGCTTGTTGTGTGTTGATGACACACTGTACGTTATGGTGCGTTCAAGTCATCTTGTAAAGATCATATTTACGAGTTGAACGTACGTGAACGCCACCACAATGTCGTAAATAGGAGTGGGAAGCTCTGGATTTTCTTTAAGCCCCGGTCTTTACGAGTTGGGGTGTAGTAATCAGGACAGAAGTGGTTAAAGTGGACAAAAGAGACACCAGGTGTAAACGGGAATGTGTCTCCCTCGTCTAGCACTAATTGTGATCCGATCGACCAAAACACATATTAATACCAGGAATAAACAGAGCCAATGTAGCTCACGCTTGTATGCTCCAATCATAGAAACCACTGGAATAGTATGTGATTGAATAAATATCGGTCTATATGGTAGATTTGAGCACAATCGTGAACATAAATGCACAACTTTAAAGGCTATTTCCTCAATGTTTCGATTTTTTTTGCACCCTCAGATTTTGGGATAGTCCATATCTCGGCCAAATATTGTCCTACCCTAACAAACCATACATCAATGGAAAGCTTATTTATTGCTTTCACAGCTGCCTCATTTAGTTGGGTTGAATCGCACTAGAGTTTGTTGTCCTCCTTGGTGCGGTTGGTTTGGGCCGGTGTGAATGCAGCAATCGCACTCGGGTGCGCACCAAAAGCGGACCAAACAAGCGTACTGAGACCTCCTCAGAAAAGTGGTCTCGGTACGCTTTCAAACGAACTCTGGAGCGGTTAGTTTGTGGTGAGAACGTCATCCGACCTCGAACAGACCCAACTGCCAAAGAACTGCACATTTTTGGACTAAACCGGCTGCCGTAGTCAGCGGCGCTGTGCATTATGTCACTGTTTAGCAACATTAATGTACGCCTCCTCCTGATGTGACTCGCCGCGTACATTAAAACATTATTTTCAAGCTGCATCCTCGCTTCATTCTCAAATGTTATTGTTCGCCTAAAGTGGTGTAGACAAACTATATAATAAACTATGACCAGGGATACGGTCAGCCCACGCAGTCGTCTCTCCATAGTAAAGCGGCGTGTTGTCTGCCGGATTTTCCTCTTCGTTGTTTACTTCCAGGAGTTCTGACGTAATTTTCCCGCATGTTAATTCTGACCAATCGAAGTGCAGTTATGGAAATACGTTCAAGACACATCTGGCCAACGAGTGATGTGGATGTTGTCACGTGACTGCATTTTGGTTCGTTTCATCTCATCAACTGATTCGGACCAGAGCGATCAGTGTGGTGTGAAAAGGAACCAAAACGCCTGAAAAATGCTACAAAGTATAATTTTTTTCCCTTGGTCCGGACCAAATGAACCGAACTACAGATGTGAAAGCACCCTAAATCTCAATTTTAAAAAAATTGATCCAGGTGACTGGTTTTGTGGTCCAGCATCACATGTAAGGATGAACAATGCTAGAGCCTTTATGTAAACATGTTGCATGCTAAGTTTGTCCAATAAGTGACACTGACACAACGTACGAACACCCAGGATTAATTGTTAACCCCGGATAAATTATGAGCAATGTGAAACGTGAAGCAAGACAACCCAGGATTGCATTTACCAGGGGTTTTAGTATGACCCACCCAGGGTTAAAGTTCAAGTGGGAAAAGCCCTATGTACTTTCTTTCAATCCTCCGAACACAAATTATGATTTTTTTTTCAATATTCTCTCATCATTTCCTCCATTGAAAGTCCACGCAACCAAAACTTTCATGCATTAAAAAGTAATCCATATGATCGAGTGATCTTCTGGAGAGAAATGATAATTGCTTTATATTGTTAATGTAGGCTTTTATTCACATATAAACATTGATAAATGCACATACGACCTCATTAAATGTGTGTCCTCGATGCATGAGAATTGAGAACCAATGAGGTTTGTTCTCATGTCACACAAACACGTTTAAGTTTCCACAATAACCAGTGAAGGTTTTATTTCTTGTGCGATTGAGCTGCCGTTATTTGTTCCTTTTTATGCATGCAATGAATTGCAGTGTGCATTTGTGGGAAACTTTTATGCTTTGATTTAACAACTACAACAGAAAAATATCAAGTTTGGCATTTGCAAAAAAAAAAAATTGGGGGAAATGGCCAGTAGCTCCGTTTGTTGATCCATCTGTCAATAGATATTACTGTAATGTTTCTTAAAATAACCTGCATATCAAGTTTTTTTTACAATTCTACTTTGCTTCAAAAATATGTAACAAGTATTTTATTTGTTACCACTGGCTATTGTTCGGGTGAACCATTAGGCAAATCCTCTGTAAAAAACAAACAAACAAATGAATGTACTAGTAAAAATGTTTTATTAAATCAATGTACTAATGGTTGCATGCATGGAGGCGTAATGTATATTTAAACGAGTGATAACCGCTTGTTCACTTGGTGATTAATCCTTCCATTTCCGCAATTTTCACCCATTTGAGGCGATTTGTGGACGTATTGAACACGTGATAGGCACTTTTTGACTGTATTTTGCTATTCTTTCCACACATTCACGGCATGCTTTAAGACCTCAATGTGAACTCGACAAGCTCAAGGGAAACCAAACAGACACTTTCTGCTTCTAAAACTTTATCCACTGGTGTCGCTGCTGGATGTGTTATTATTAGTAGGTTATTTGTCATATTATCTTAATGTTGACATGTTTACATTATATCATTACAACATTAAATGCCTGCAGGCGCACCGAATCGGAAGTCATTACATTGAGAAATTAGTAACATGATGGTAGAGACGGGCTTCATTTGTCTTTTTCATCGGCCGTCACTGGATCAATCTGTTATTTTGCCATTTCCATTAAACCTCTAAGACGCGCAACTCAATGTATTTCAGACACGCTGCATGTATCATATTCCTGAATGTATGTCATTTTAGTTCTGTCTTTGCAGATCTTGTGTGAAGAGTGGGCGAGTTACAGCATATTCTACAAGTACCAGCCCATCGGACTGATCAGGTATTTTCCTGAATGCTGAATGCTGCCGGAGACAGGCTTGACCGGCTATTATGAAGCAAGAGGAGAGATTTTAGAATTAATCAGATTGTCAAAAGTCCTATTCAGACAGGATTTGTTTAAAGGACACACTCGGTAATGTTAATCATGATTTCGCATAGGATGAGCAATGTCTGAAGAAATGACCAAAATGGGTGTTTACTGGACTAATGTACCGCCGTTGTCGTGACTGACCTTTTGTAATGATGTCAACGACATGACACAGAAAATGACATGATATTTCTTTCTGGATCTATTAATTTATTTTTAAAAAATGCAATTAATACATACAATGAATTGAATACACCTCTTCTATGATGAGCATGTTTAATAGTTTTTTTTGTTTTGATATTATGAAGAGGGGGCATAAAGTAAAAAATGTCAAGGTAGCCTAATACATTATTATTATATATTTATTTGAATGAAAATTTTTTATTAAAAACAACTGCTTTACTGCCTATTGCAATTTTTAAATTATGTGGTGCAACCAATTATTATTACGTAGTTTTTTATCATAATTTTTTACTTTTGTCATTACTTAACATGACATTTTTAGATCAACAATACATTAACATTTGGGTTAGTCTTGCTCTCTCGTAGCCAGACCTTCAGATTTTTTTCTACTGACCCGTTTAAATTTTTACTTTAAATTTTCACTGGCCCCATCACAAAAAAGTAATAAACATAGGCCTAAAAAAATAGGCCTAGTTTTAGTCTTCATTGTTTTGACCCATAACCTTAATAAATAAGGCTGTGACACCAAAAACTACTAGACTAACTCTAACCCTAACTCATACATTTCAGCAAATTTTAACTGTTATTCATAAAATAAGAACAAACAATACAATTACGAGCAATAGCACAAATACAATAGAACACAATTTTTCAGGTAACAGTCATTTTCTGATAGAGAATAATATAGCACTGCATAGTCTTCACTGTATAAATTAAATATAGATTAATCCTTATTAAAGTTACAAAAGTTATTCAGTCTAGAGCAGTGAGTGATTTTTCTTTTCTTTGTCCTTTGTTGTTTGATTAACATTAACCCAAAGACAGGGTTATTAGGCTGATGTCACTTTAAAAGCTGCCACAGATCCAATATACTGATGCACATGCGCTTTATTTCTCAACTGTTTGTTTACTTAAGATATAACAGACTATCCCTCGTTTCGCAGACAGGGCTTAAAGGCATCCAAGATGTAGGTGTCTTTTTTTCCGCAGTAGTTTCAATTTTGATATTTTTAGGTCAAACCGTTGTTGTCTGACAGTCATATCATGCAGGTCTACGGTCACTGTCTCAAAGAGCATGCACAGAGTCCAAATTAAACAGTTCCCCATCGTAAGTACACATTGATGGCCTAAGACATGAAACGAGTGGTTTGTGTGAGAAAACGAACAGTATTTATATAGTTTTTACCTCTTATACACAGCCACGTCCAAGTGATCTGAGGGTGCGGGCGCTTCCTGGTGTGTGACGTGTGCGCAGACTGGTGCATAGATATATACAATAGATGTCGCCTTGGCTACGGTTCATTGGAATGAATGTCTTTAATGCGAAATCTAGTGTATACATATATGCACCAGTCTGCGCACACGTCACACACCAGGATGCGCTCGCGCCCTCAGATCACTTGGACGTGGCTGTGTTACAAGAGGTAAAAACGATATAAATACCGTTCGTTTTCTCACACAAACCGCTCGTTTCGTGTCTTAGGCCATCAATGTGTACTTACGATGGGGAATTGCTTGATTTGGACGATGGGGAATTGTTTTAATTTGGACTCTGTGTATGCTCTTTGAGACAGTGACCATAGACCTGCATGATATGACTGTCAGACAAGAACGGTTTGACCTAAAAATATCAAAATTGAAACTACTGCGGGAAAAAAGACACCTACATCTTGGATGCCCTTGAGGTAAGCTAAAACATACCAAAATTTAATTTGAACTATCCCTTTAAGATCGTTCCAGACTAAAATGCATGTTTGACTGAAAGCAACTTCCATTGATCTATCTTAAAATATGTCAGTGCCATTGTTTTGTCTCAAGATGCACACCAGTAATGTTTTTTTTTCTAAGCCACATTTATAAAAGCTACTTAATTTCTAATTGAACTAAGGCCTAATCCTGGCTTAATAAGCCCTGTCTGTGAAACCGGGCCTATGTTTACGAGGATACTCAAAATTACGTAAAAAAATGCTGTGTGAAAATGTCTCAAGAAGACGTGAAAGAGAGCTGGATTCAGCATTTGCACGCTGTCTGAGAAGCGGCTTTCTGGGTACGCACACAAAACTTCTCACGCTATTGAATTGAGTTCTCTTCCGCGTCTTCTTGGGCTTGACTATTTAAATAGGCCAGGCTTAAAAACACATGCAAATGAGACCGTTTCGTCAACTATCCCAAGCGACAGCCCTTATTATCGAGGATGTATTCTTTCTGATGTTTACTTGATAGTCATTTTAACTTCTTTTACTTCATTGCCCTAATACTGTTCTTCTTTATTCTCTCTCAGGAAGTATTTTGGTGAGAAAGTGGGCCTGTACTTTGCGTGGCTGGGTGTGTATACTCAGATGCTAATCCCAGCAGCGGTTGTGGGTGTTATCGTGTTCCTGTACGGCTGCGCCACTGTGGACGACAACATTCCCAGGTCAACTTTATGTAATGGTTTATTTGGATTGTTTTTTGTACACCGTGCGCTAACTAGCATTCGACCCGTCCCTAAACCACTGACAGCTTTGTACATACATATTCTGCCTATTAATTATGTAGAATCAGTTTGTGTCACATACTTTTGATTGACACATTCTTATCAGTGTCAGGGTGTTTAAACACATTCCACTGCCACTGGAAACAAGTCTCAACAGTGTCTCCGGACAGTGTGTACCTACTCTTTTTGCAATGGCTTTGAACTTTGCGGGAAGATGTTTTTTTAAAGAAGAATATGCCTGGGCGTCTCTGAAAGAAACCACTGCTGCACTTTGCAAGAGAAACGTCTGGATGCTGAAGTGCGTGGCAATTAGGGAGTTTAGAGTGGGCTTGAAATGCGGTGACTGTAATGGACTGTAATGTAGTGTATAATGAGAGTGACTCAGTGTTCGCTGGCTGTCTCACGACGACATTCATTAATTCCACAGATGCCACTGCTGAAAACAAGCTGTTCCCAAACCTATGCGATGCCTACCTAGGCATCATAGCTGTACAAAACAGTGTATGTGTATGTTTAATTAATTGGGTAATACATTTTCTCTCTATTTACTGATATTTGTGTGTGTGTATAAAACACCATTTCCAGTAAAATGCAGTAAAATCAAAAACATGGGATTTGTTAATTCTCTTTAACGTTTATTTAACTGACAAAAGGTACAAAGTAAAGATAACTGACAAACTTTTGATCACTAAACAAATTTGGGTTTTGATGGTTGGAACACACTCAACATTTGGGACATGTTTCAGTGTGTCACATCACCTTTCCTTTTAACTCTTTCCCTGCTATTGACCGACATTTCCGTCATTTATGAGTCAACGGTTCTCCTTCATTTTATTTTTATTTTTATTTTTTTATGATTGATTTTAGTTTTTATTGTTTAATTTGTAATTCATTTAGACATTCTCATATTATATTACTATAATTATGTGGGTATCACAATTATTTACCCAAGATACAGTAATGGCTAAAAGTGATTTCTGGAGGGGATATTTGTTTTTAATGACTCTAAAAGTTTGATTAAACCATCAAAATATGAGAAAGTTTTATTTTATTTTTTAATATTGTAAATATGAGGGAAGAACAAAACACTAAACTTGGTAAAGGTATTGATCTGACACAATTATTTGTCAAAAAAAGGCAAACTACAGCTACAGGTTTTATTTTCCTATGCAAAAAAAACAATGCATAGAAAAACTAAAAGCTCACATGATAAAGCAAACATTGATTACAACATAATCAGTTTTTAATGTTGTGTTGGTTCTCTCGTTCATCATTTATTTGGGTCACACTTTAGATTATGGTCCAGTTCTCACTAATAACTAACTATTAACTATGACTTCTGCCTCGATAAACTCCTCATTACTGCTTATTAATATGAATGAATGAATGAATGATGCATTTATAATACTTTGTAAGGTAATTAAGTTTAGGATTAACGGATGTAGAATATGTTCATGCAGAATAAGGCATTAATATGTGCTTTATAAGTACTAATAAACAGCCAATATCCTTGTAATATGCATGCTAATAATCAACTAGTTATTAGGGAGAATTGAACCCTAAACTAAAGTGTTACCTTTCTCTGTATGACAGCATGCCTAAAAAATAGTTTCATTGCATTATTATAAGCACAACTATGCAATATGCTTACAATATCTTTAACAAAAATGTAATAATATTCGTAATCAAGGATGAAAATGTCAAAATTTCCTAAAACAGTCGTCACTTTTGGCCACTACTGTAGTATTTTCTGCTTGTTAGAGTGTCATGTAGCAACACGCAGAAGCCAAACTCTAATTGAGTTTCAGTGCTTAATGTGAAGATCACTATTATACAGTGCGTACAGTTTCATATTAGTCATTTTGTTGAGGATGCTACCTTAGGAGATACTTTAAGCCAAAGTTTTGATGTTTTACAACCGAGATGAAGAATGTAGAAGAATGTTTTTCCCTTTTAGACTGAACAAAAAAAAATCTAACATTGTTCTTACTAAGACTTTTTTAGTTAACTTTACTTAATGTCCAATAATTTGTTGATCTTACTTAAAATAATTTAGTAATCTGTACTGTTTGCATGCTATGCCTTTGTTACTCAAACCAGTAACAAGGTAATGTTTACTTGGGTTTTCTGAGTACCATTTTCACAAAAGCAAAAAAAAAACAGGCGGGGCAAATGGTTTTTGAGGCGGGGCAATTCTTTTCACTTATTTCTTCCACTTCTGCAGTCATCATTAATTTTCCAGTCACCTGGAATGTTATTGTCAATAAAACAAACATTTTTGGGAGAACGTCACATAAGTTGACTTCATAAATTCATGTTGATATCCTAAAATTTCTCACCGTTATTGTGATTGGTGTTCCCTTTGGTTGGGCATTTGGAACGTAATTTATATTATTGTAATTCTCTTCCAATTGATGCAGTGATGCAACATGAAATCGCAGTTATTTGATTTCAAAGGAAGTGAAGTAATAAATATTATATATATTTATACTTAAATTATGTCCATGTTTTGAATGAATGTATTAATGATATATAACATAACTTTAATGTATAATAAGGATCTTTTAACATTTTATTGCTAACACTTATGGCATAAACTTTAAATTGGGTTGATGCACTCTAAAAAATGCTGGGTTGTTTTAACCCAATTTTGGGTCAAATATGGACAAACCCGAACGTTGGATCAAAAATGCAATTTAAAAATGTAACCCAATGGCTGGGTTTACTATTTGACCCAAAATTGGGTTAAAACAACCCAGCATTTTTTAGAGTGTATAATCCCTCTAAATTTGTGACAATATCTTGCTATTTTTCTTGAGTCACACACAGACTTCAACATTCAGCATGCAAACCACAACAATGGTAACAAGTTTTTATTTTTATTTTTTATTAGACCATTACAATTTTATTCGCTGTCTCTTGTGAGTATAACCCCAATAACGATAGCAAATAAAGTTGTAATGGTAAAATAAAGCTAAAAATAGTAAAACAAAGCAATTAATTTATTCATGCCGCAATGCACTATGGGAGTACACTTCCTCAGATCACAGATAGAATTACGTTGACAAAACTTTAATGGATTAAGTTATGCTTACTTAATTAAATTGTGCAAACTCGTTGCCTTAATTTAATTAAGTTTTATTTTTTTACGGTGTAATAGCTTTTCTTGGTGTCTGGGGAAACATTTCTGAAAATATTTTGTTTTGTTTTGTTTACTCAGCAACGAGATCTGCGACGAGAGAAACAACATAACCATGTGCCCAATGTGTGACCGAGCGTGCAGCTACTGGAAACTGGTCACGGCTTGCGGGACGGCCAGGGCCAGCCACCTGTTCGACAACGCGGCCACCGTCTTCTTCGCCATCTTCATGGCACTGTGGGGTCAGCAGCTCAGTGCGACTTTCATGTTCACACACACGCTTTCTTGCTGCTGTACACCAACTGTTGTGTCCCTACATGTCGAGGACAGATTTGATCTGGCAAATGTTGGAAGGGATTTGTGCCCTGGTTTTACACTTCTCTTTAAATCCCCCCCGTACTCATCCCAGCTCAGATGCTGAGCTTCTTAAAAAGCTGGTTATTTTAGCAAAAGCCCTAAATTTGCCTTTCCTGTTTTAATCTCCTGCAGTTACAAGCTTTCAAATGAAAAATGACACCCTATGACAAAGCTACTTGATAACTTGAGTCCGCTTTAACCCTCTGGTGCTCCTCAGATGGGGGTCAAAAATGACCGATTGTTTTTTTTATTATAATTTTTGTTCTATGTTCTATATTTTAGTTATAAATAATGCTTTTTATTTTATAATTTGTATTTTTAAGGGATTTTATGGTACTAAATTATATGTATGCAGTTGTTAAAATCAATTTATTACACTTTTTGAGCATAGACCTAAAAATTGAATATAACTTAACTTGAGTCCGCTTAAACCCTCTGGTGCTCCTCACATGGGGGTTGTTTTTTTTATTATAATTTTTGTTCTATATTTTAGTTCAATAATGCTTTTTATTTTATAATTTGTATATTTAAGGGATTTTATGGTACTCAATTATATGTATGCAGTTGTTAAAATCCATTTATTACACTTTTTGAGCATAGACCCGAAAGTGACATTTAGCAAGTATATAGCAAGTGCCAAAACCTTTACCAAGTTTCGTATCATTCTGATGAAGTAAAAATTTATAATAAAAAAAAAACGTAAAATATTTTGGTACAAAGTGACCAAAGAGCACCAAAGATTCAACCCTTTATAAGTGAACCAGAAAGTGAATCAAGTGGAAAGAGAAACCAGTCATTTCTGCATCCATAAAAAGTGGTCTCAGGTCTTCTTTTTAGTTCACTTTAGTTTTTTCAATCCACTTTTCATTCACACTGACCTAAAGTGAAATGCACTTTTGGTTTAGTTCTCATCAAAAGCGGTTGTGGGGAGCATTCACACATTAGCTAAAATTGTGAACCGGACTCAGACCTTTAAAACGAACCAAGTGTGAAAACGCTATTAAAATACAGATTCCTAAAAAAGGTTTTACAGCCCAATTCGCCTTTGGCTAAGCCACACCCTAGAATGTAGATTGACCAATCACAGCGCAGCCAAGAACAAGCTCCCACAGAGGTCCGACACTTCTTCACAGCGCTCCATTGACTTTAACACAGCCGTCTCATATTTTTGGTCTCGGCAGGCTATTACCGTCGTAGTTTTATCAGAAATATTGTTAAACGTTGTGCCTGGGGCATTTGTAACACAGATACGTGTTTCCCAGAGAGGTTGGAGGGGGGTGTCCGTTTTTTTCCCTTCCCCAAACCGAAGTCAAATCCTGACAAGTGTCGATTTTGGATTAAACTGTGTGGACGTCCTCAGTCAGCGAAACCCCTCAAGTAACAAGCACACTTTTGTGCTCTAAGATACATTTAGCTTTTAACCTTACTGTGAAGTTATACTAGTCAGACAGTTTTAGGTTATGATTTCGGTTCTCTACCCTAATTGTTGATACGCTAGCACACGCTGCTAATAAATACAACTTTATACTCGCGTAGTCCGTTTGCTTTGTAATATCGATTATAGAAGTGAATAGAGACCCAGCTTTGCATGAACAGTGTTTCTCTTGATATTGTTAGTCCCAGCCTCCGTCTCCATTAGGATATGCGGCGGTTCAGTTTTTGACTGTGACCGTTATGCTTTTGCCTCTATTCGGATGCCTTGTTGTTGCTTGCGTTTCACCGGTATGTCTTGAATATAGCCTTCGAACGCATATTGCAGCCACTTTTGCCTACTTCTATCGGACACTTTATTTGCTGCTTTATAAAAGTTTGATCAAATTTCAGCAGGAAGAGCTGTCACAGCATAAACCATGTTGATACCAAACCAGAGCCCAGACGAAGTTGACGGACGTAGCAACAGTAACTAAGGGGGGCGGGGCTTAGCCAAAGGTGAATTGCAATAGAAGAAACTGGCTCTTTGTGTACGAGTCCTTTCCAAAGTTATTTCACGAAAAATATGTCACGTGCCTGGATTTATAAACAAAAAGACTTCACTTGTGTAGCTACATAAACAGCAATGAGCCGATCTGTATGTTTGAATGTGGGTTTGTTGGTGAAGGTTACCTCTCTGTGTCACACAGCCACCATGTTCATGGAGCACTGGAAGAGAAGGCAAATGAGGCTAAATTACGTCTGGGACATGACCGGCTTTGAAGACACAGAGGTTAGTCACGCACACCCATGTTGACCAAGAAAACTATAAACTGTAACTGTATACGACAGTGATGTACATGTTGATAAGATACTCATGTGAGTTTATGTATGTTTTGTAGGTGTGTTATATTATTTTCTTGTATTATCCTGAGGCTTGGGTGTAAAGAAATAAAGATGTCTTTTTTTATTGATTCAGTGCCATGAAATCAAACTGTTTTTCACTGTTTTTTTTTTTTTTGTCCTGTTTTGTATAGGAGAAACAAAAGGTTTGGAATTGGTTCATTCATAGTATTAACTGAATTTATTTATTTCCTAACCTTACAGTTGCATTTTAGTACTAACAAATTCTTCACATCTTAAAAAGTCGTCTTCAAGCATCGTCGTCACATTCTTGCTTGTGTAAAGTATTTCACCGGCACTATCTATCGGTCTGTTGTTGTGGAGGTCTGGGAGATTCCTGTTCTCTCTTCCTCCGGCCTTACAGGTCAAAAGCTGCTCACTTTCCTTTCGGCAGTCACAGTCTTTCTGGGCTCGCCACTGTTTATGTGGATCAAATGAGGAGGAGGAACTAATAAAACCTAAAGCTGCTGATTGTGGAAAGGAATATGTTTTCGTGGTGCTGAGAGCTTTTGGTTTTAAGGATTATACTTTCACTGGACGTCTAATGTGTTGCTATTACCAGATTTTCCGTTCTATTCACTGATCATGCACATGGCTGCTTTTGGCTCCATAACCAGTTATCTCTTTCCACTTTATTTATTTTTTATTTTTTTATTTTTTTTACTGGTTTAATTCCTGTACTGTACGTGTTATGATTTGCTTTCTCTGTTTTTCCCAGAGTCATCCTAGAGCAGAGTATGAGTTCCATGTCATGAAGAAGTCCTTGAAGAAAGAGCAATCGCCAAAGGTAGGTCTTTATGAATCTACAGATGACCATTCATGCATATTGCAAACAAAATGGCAATAACTTTCTCAAAAATCCAAGATATAATCTAATTTGCTGGCTTTACACCATTTCTGGGACTCAGGGTGATTTATATATCCACCATAAAACAAGTATTTTTAAATTTCAGCCAACTTGTCACAAAGGCACATTTTGGTCTTGTGTGTGTACATATATAAGACCGTGTGTACATATATAAGACCGTGTGTGTGTGTGTGTGTGTGTGTGTGTGTGTGTGTGTGTGTTTGTGTGTGTGTGTGTGTGTGTGTGTGTGTGTGTGTGTGTGTGATGGGTAGGTTTAGGGATAGGGGCCGTGTAAGGGGAATATACAGTTTGTACAGTATAAAAACCATTACGCCTATGGAGAGTCCTCATAATGTAGTTGCACCAATGTGTGTGTGTGTGCGTGTGCGTGTGTGTGTGTGTGCGTGTGTGTGTGTGTGTGTGTGTGTGTGTGTGTGTGTGTGTGTGTGTGTGTGTGTGTGTGTGTGTGTGTGTGTGTGTGTGTGTGTGTGTGTGTGTGTGTGTGTGTGTGTGTGTGTGTGTGTGTGTGTGTGTGTGTGTGTGTGTGTGTGTGATGGGTAGGTTTAGGGATAGGGGCCGTGTAAGGGGAATATACAGTTTGTATAAAAACCATTACGCCTATGGAGAGTCCTCATAATGTAGTTGCACCAACGCGTGTGTGTGTAGTTTGTCATTGTTGAGCAGTGGGCCCCTTGTCCAAGTGGGTAGTTCTTGGCTGGAATAATCTACAATGTGGACCAGACCATATGCTGATCAAAAAAAAAAGTGCATTTATTTGTGCTTGGCACAGAACAGGCAGGGCTGCTCTTACAATATTTTGGTCTGTAGACTTATGCATGCCATCCTTGCTGACTGTCATAAGGATGTCTGGATTATTGGGTTTTACGCTCAGTAGATGTTGACCTAGTTGCAGTATAAATGTTATGTGACAGCACAGCTGTAAGGCATGTCTAAGGGCTTGTTTTGCTCTGTTTGGCTTGACCCTATCTGTCCCTTCGCAATGCCAGAGTATGCTGGAGGATTGCTTAAGCTCCTGTTGCTAGATGTATGTGTTGAGGTGTATGCTTTTAACTCACATTTGACAATTCATGTCTTGTTCTAGGCAGGAAATGTGAAGCTGACATGCACAGACAGAATGCCAGCTTACATGACCATTATCGTCATGATGATTTTTTTGGTAAGACCTGATTCATTTATAAGATTTATTGTGGTATAATGCTATATTCTTTTGCAATAAATTGAATTATGCTAGAGTTATTAGCAGTTAAAATACTTTTTGTTCAACAACCAGTCAATTTATTTTATATATGGGTGGCCATCACGCTGGAATCACATCCGAATACAACTCACTTGATCTCATTAAGCCCCCTATTATCAGACATTTTCGTTGCAGAATAAAGAATACATTTACATCTTTGAAGTGTGTTTGGTGTTGGAAACCAAAAACATTTGCTTTTGCATGATCCTGCATTCAATTGGTGAGTCACTTTTCTTATTGTGTGCATTTGTGTGCTCAATGCAGATCTTTGTGACCTTGGTCATCGTGTTTGGTGTGGTGCTATACAGGGTCTCCATTATGACTGCCCTGCACATGAGTTCCACTCCCACTTTCCGC
Organism: Phoxinus phoxinus; assembly: GCF_949152265.1. Taxonomy (NCBI): domain Eukaryota; kingdom Metazoa; phylum Chordata; class Actinopteri; order Cypriniformes; family Leuciscidae; genus Phoxinus; species Phoxinus phoxinus. Next base: position 5,210,360 of record NC_136877.1, on the reverse strand, counting down.
ACTAATATACGGGCCACCGTTAAAACGACTGGGGCTGTCATCAACCTTATCATCATCATCATCATGGATGAGGTCTATGGGGCAATTGCACGTTGGCTCACTATTATGGGTACGTCTGGTTATTGTTTTCAAGACATGTCGCCACCTTGGAATTATAAGGTTCTATCTGCATTCTGACTGGTTTTGAGATATTGAGCTGTAAAGTTTTTGCATTCCATTCGACTGTGTAGAAAGAACCATTTTATTTTCTAAATAAAAAGTTCCAAAATGTACACAACTTAAAAAACAACATCACATAATGTAAAGAAGTGGTCACAGAATAAGAATATGTGAATAACTAAATTTTTACAAAAATGTCAGATAGAACCTTATAATTCCAAGGGGACGATGTAGCTTGTTGCAAAAAGCTGTGGTCACAGTATGTGCTGTTGTTTTCTACTCACCAGAGGTGCCAAAAACTGACAAAAGTTTTGAGGAGAGGCTGATCTTCAAGACGTTCATACTGAAGTTTGCAAATGCATTTACCCCTATTGTGTACCTGGCATTCTTCAGAGGCAGGTAAGAGCATTGAACCAAGCAGTCACTCTGAAACTAAATGCACGTTATTAACAAGTCAGCACTGGGATTCCCTTTGTTAGAGCGACAAGCTCTGTTTCATAACCTAGTGAGCTGCCCTGCTGTCTGCTGTCTACATAGGCATCTGCCCTCTAAGTCAGTATCCTAATCTAAATAAAGGTGAATTTGTAATGCCGTATAGACAAAAACTCCCTAAAAATAGTGATCTTCACATGAAGAACATGAGAGATTTTGAGAAACAAAACTAACTAAAAACCATACTACTGTCGCAACACACAAATACTGTGTCAAATAATAGAGCCCAGGGTGGCAGCATGTCAACGCACACTGGATTATTTGTAGAGGTTTAATCATGCATGTAGGAAGGCTGGAGTATTGCAGGAGCATTGCAGTAGTCCAGTCCAGAGATGACAATAGCCTTGACAAGGAGTTGTGCTGCAAGCTTCATCTAAAATCCATGTGTCTAGATCCCAATGATTATGTATAACGAAAAGGGCAAGGGGCCAAGCACTGAACCCTGGGGTACCCCCATGAATGGTTAATGTGATTTAAGATGCTGCTTCCTTCCAAGATACCTTATTAATTGTAGGTTCTGGGGATTTGCATTAGCAGACAGCAGGACAATTGATCTAGATGCATGTTTTTCTAGCCGCAGGGCTTCAGTGACAAAGAAATGGTCTCCCGATTAATTTCTGCTTTCGAGTGTCTGCTTTTAAATTGCCAAAAAGAGATCAGTGACTTATGATACTCATTTCACTAGGAACCTTCGATTGATGCCATTTTCTCTCTTGAGTTTGGTTTCACGAAGAACATCTGATATCCAAGGGTTAGTGGGCGTTTTGTGCAAACGGGCCTGGAGGAGGGAGGACAGATGCTGTCTAGACAAGATGTTCAAGTGCATGTAAATGCATTATTTACATAAGAGAGGAGGAGCTTTTAGCCGGGTGAAGAGATGTAGGTGAGTATAGAAAAAAAGATTGGTGGGTAAGAGGGAGTGGAGGTTATATTGGAAGAAAACTATAGTGTGCAGCCAGGTGGAAATCACAAATGTACAATGCAATGGAGTAACAAGGCCATTGTCTGTGGTACAGTTACTTGTGTAAATGAGGCCCAATAGGTTTCCTGATTTGTAAGTTGGTGAGATGGTTAAACCAGGTTTTCCAGGTGACTGTATAACCAAGAACCACAATTGGGTAACCATCTTTAGGGAAAGTGGATAATAACCAAGCTGACGTAGAGGATGATATAGAGTATAATGACCTATCGAATTACTGTCATAGTAATTGCATGAAATTTAAAAGGATTATTGAGAGCTGTCTGATTTGTTCACTCCTGACTTTTGGATTTCCAGAGTTGATGCCAAACAAGAGCCGTAGTCTCTTTCTACTGAAGGGGGTTGAACAATGCACAACACATAAAGGAGGATTGAAGGTAGATATAAGTGCCTTGTTCGTACAAGGACTTGTACAAAAGTTCAGTTGCACAGGTACACATGCGGGTCATTACATAAGTTAATTATTCAAAAAAGAAAGGCTTCACATGATAAGGATTTTTAAGACCCTGACACGCCAAGCTGATGGTCGGCCATCGGCCAACTTTGGGCCGTCCTTGAGCATCAGCCGTCCAGTTTTTGAGGTGTTCTCCGTATCGTCAGACCCCGCCAGTGGGCTTTTTGGCCAATTGAGCATGTTGAATTGGCATCCGTCAGTGAGAGAGAGAGAACTCTAATTGGCTGTTCAGCGTAGCGAACGAGTCAAGTGTACGAGAATAAAAGCAAAAGTGATAAAAGCGAGCAAACAAGTCAAGACGGCACTGACAGAAGGCTGTTCTAATTTTTACGCCATCTTACCTGAGCATTTCAATGCACAAATATTTTCAAAACAACATAAACCTTCTGGAATGAGGAAAGTGATCCGCACGAATGATAATAAATGGTTTGTATATCTGCAGTTCTAGTTTCGGTGTTCCTTTTTGAATGACAAGTATAGACTATTGAGACCTGCTGATATAGAAAGTAACTTCCTCACATGCAGGCTCAGAACGCACATGCTAGTTGACAGTCAGCTGTGGTCTCAACGGTGTTCAAGCGCAGCTTTTTAGCCGGCACGAGGCGACAACACATTCGGTTTTCATCACCGTTAGTACTTTTAATGTCGGCATGGTGTGTCACGGCTTATAAAGTGTGTGAGTTATCAGTATTTAAATGAATTAAAAACGGCTAAACGCCTTTTGGATTAGCGAAACAATGCATATATTGTCAAATGCTGAAACGGAAATATTGCAGGACTGCTACCGCCCTACAGTACAAGAGTAATTAAAATAATCAACACTCCTTTTTAATACTATGGTCTAAACAAACGAAAGCATGAATTACGCATACACTTACTACTGCAGACTTGTATTGGCACATCACTTTGATGATCTTTTATGGTGCATTCACAGTGACTCACTGCATTGCTACTGCCAGGTATTTAACTGGCACTGGCAGTTCCCTGTCTGCACTCTTTGGTATTCACAGCTTCTTATAACTCCTCATGCGCCACTCAACTCCAATGAAATCGCAATCCCTCAATGAAAATGTGTGATGTCCCGTGGATTTATCATCACGTATAGCTTTGAGTGTGAACACCAAAATGGTGTATTGTCCTTGCTGCAATACCAGCTTAGACCAGCATGAATGTCTACAGTATGTGCCTCCATGCTGGTTTTTGGTTTCTGAGCAGTATAATATTGCTCACTAGGTTTTGGAACAGAGCTCACCCCCCAAACTTTTACTGTAATGTCTGTTTTGTGAATCTCCACTTGCATTTGTGCATTGGCTGGTAAATTCAGCTCTTGACCTTCCTCTATCCAATGCCTCCAGACTCATCGGACGCCCAGGCAAATATATCTACGTATTGGGGTCTTACCGGATGGAAGAGGTACTTATCTCGTTTTCAACTTCCTTCTTTGTGTGTGTGTTGGTGTGACCAGTCTCATTGACCACCTGGTGTACATGCATGTGTGTGTGTGTATAAGCTAAATCCATTCTGAACCATACTCTATTTTTGAAGTCTTGTAACCACATCATCGTATGATAAATAACTTGACAGATTGTCCTAGTTACCTCATTCCTTATGACTAACACATGCGAAGGTTTTGTACGCCACAGTAACTGACTGAAGTCTCTCTGTCTCACCCCACAGTGCGCTCATGCCGGCTGTCTGATGGAGTTGTGCATTCAGCTCTGCATCACCATGCTTGGCAAACAGCTCATCCAGAATAACCTGTTTGAGATTGGCGTTCCGTGAGTACACACAGCATAGAGAACATGTAGGCACGTTTCTAAGTCATTGTTCACAGAGACGACAGACATCTGATCAATTTCCACTCTGCATTATAGGTGTGGTGCACACTTCTACACATGCATTCTTTAGGGAATAATTGTACTTTGTTTTTCACACCAGAGCATTGTAAAGACCTCGCATGATCCTTTCTTGAAGCTCTTTTCATGGACAAACCTTGCTGACCTATTTCGTGGCATGCTTGCAAATACATTTTGTTGTTTTTGGACAAATGCAAATACACTGGATTGTAAGCTTATCTAATGCAAATGGTTCTGAAAGTAACGCATGGTGAAAGACATGCATCCAGCAGATCCAGACAGAAAATCAGGGAAAAAAAATGAGCAGATGCTAATTTTTGGAGGAAATCTGCAAGTCAAGTTACACGTCACAATTTCTGGGTCCAATTACTCCTTCAGAGCCCAAAAGCAAACCACAAACTGAGCTAATATACGCTCACGGTGTGCTGTATTAATAACAAAACATGATCCTAATTTTTTATTTCCATAGTGAAATCTCGATTGACCAGACAGTGAAATCTTTTTTTTTACGAATCTTCAAAATATTGGTATCCGGGATGCCATGAGTCCTGTGAGTTTTTAAAAGCTTAGCTTACAGATGTGCTAGAAATAATGCTTATGAACGGATGTTGAGAATCTCACTTCAGTTACTATAGTTGACAAGACTTAGTCAAGACTTTAGCTACTGTAGTACGTATAGTCACAATTATTTTGCTGGCGATGTGAAACCTGTGATTCTTACTTGGCCATTAAGATTCCTAAAGATTACGTCATTAAACTAGTTTTGCAATCCATTTCTGTGTGGCTACTTGCAAATTCACTGGAGATTTTTCATATATTAAAATGTTGTAGTACAAAAATCTAAGTTAATGGTGTTTATTGCTATCTGTTGTTATATCAGTGCATATAAATGTCAATATTTAAATATTGTTCTTATATTTTAATGCAAAATCAAACGCATTTTTTATTCTTACTTTTTTAACTACTTGGTTGGAAAGATTGTTTTTCTGATTTGAAAAAAAAAAAGTCCCTCTTTAGCCATATAAGTCATATAATAAAAGGTATAAATGTAGGTATTCAAAAATGTAAATTTTATATATATATATATATATATATATATTAGAGAAAACTAATGCTCACCAAGGCTGCATTAGTTTGATCTAAAAACAAAGTAAAAACAGTAACATTGTGTAATATTATTATTATTATTAGAGAACTATTTTCTCTATTTATGGATTATAGAGAACTATTTTTGTTTTAATATATTTTAAAATGTAATGTATTTCTGTGATCAAAGCTGAATTTTCAGCATCATTACTCCAGTCTTCAGTGTCACATGACCCTTCAGAAATCTTTCTAATATGATGATTTGGTGGTCAATTATTATCAGTTATTATTGATGCTCAAATATTAATAATCAGTTTAGTGAATCCTTATACATTTCCTTTTGTTAAAAAAAAAAAACCTTTTCACAAACTGTATGTAGAATATGTTATTACAATGGCGGAACAAAATACAGATGTCTAATTTGTGAACATATTTTTATTGAATTTTACTACATATTTAACAAAAAAAAAACATAAAATACACTTAAATACAAACATGACTAACTCAAATCCCTCCCCCTGCATAATAAGCTGGCAGTACAGATGTCTAATTTAATCTGATCATCTGAGCATTCGTGAGGGTCTGCAAATGAGCATCATGTAATGAATATGCTGGACATCATCATTGATTTATTAATATATTTTTGTCACAGGAAACTGAAGAAACTGCTCCGACGACGCAAGATAGACAAAAAGCATCAGGAGGAGCTGAACAAAACGCTTCATCGCCACGAGAAGGACCACTTCCTTGGGCCCTTTGTCGGACTCAACCCAGAGTACATGGAAATGAGTGAGTCAGAACACAATACGCGCCCACACACACACACACACGCACACACACACACACACACACATACACACACACACACACACACACACAGATGTATAAACGTTTGTTTGCATTCTCTCCTGGTCCTGCTGGCTCTGTTTTCTGCACTCATGTAGGAACATGGCATCATTACAAATGTATCATAATTACAATTTCCGATGATGAATTATTAAATCCGGGCTGTCCACAAACACTAATTGAAATGTCTAAACAGATTTATACACCTCATCTGTTCAAAGCACTGTTATACAAGTGTAATTCAGACCGCATGCATGGTAACCCGGGTACATGCACATCCATGCTGTGAAGGATCTGCAGTATTATTATCATACGTGGAGTTGGTGTGTTACCGGCCCCTCCTCTTATCTCGCCTCATCTGTGCTTCAGCGTGGGCTGGACTTCTGCTAGGAGAGAGGCATTATGGGTCCAAAGGGGGGCTGGCAGAGCAGTGTGAGATTATGAGCTTTAGTTCTGGCTTGAATTCATTAATAACATCCCACCCCCTCACCTACCATCCTCCATCCATACTTCTATCACTCCATCTCTCTCCCGTCCCATTCCTCCATCTTTAAACCATACTCCTCCTGAGACCCTAAACTGGTTTCAGGAGCGTCAGACAAACTAGAAAGAACCAAAAGGATGTTAGTCCTTGTGAATTACTCTGTTTTATTCTTAAAGGGTTGATATAATGCCCTTTTCACAAGATGTAAAATAAGTCCCCAGAGTGTGTGTGTGAAGTTTTAGCTCAAAATACCCCACAGATATTTTTATATAACATATTAAAATTTAAAATTTTTGAGGGTATTAAAGCAAAAACGCATCGTTTTGTGTGTGTCCCTTTAAATGTAAATGAGCTGCTGCTCCCTGCACAGGGGGCGGAGCTACAACAGCTTGTGTCCTTTTACCTTACACACACATGCACTCAAAATTTCAAAAATGTTTAGCCTTTTATGTTCAAACCGGAGTCAGACAATGATGGAGAGACTCAAGAAGAAGTGATGACATGTAAAAGCAACAGGACATTTCTGAATGGTTAGTTGATGAATTTATGCAGCTTATGTGTAGTTATCTTCTAGACATTGATTAGCATATTCTGTCTTGATCTATCAATCGTGTTCAGGGGGCGGGGTTTATGTAAATTCTAGGGTTGGTGTTGTCACTGTCGTGTAGTTCCCACCAGCCGTTTGTTGTAGTAATTAATCTTTAAAAGCAAATATCTCCCTTTGCTTTGAACGTTGAGCGTTGTAACTTTGCAGATGTTGTTTCTGCTCAAACAGCAACATTACACACTAACTAAAGTTAGAAAAGTGAAATCATACTCAACCCACCCCTTTAAGACCAAGTTTCCCAGCATACCAACATCTGATTTATTTTAATTAAATCTGATAAGATAATTCTAAGTAATTGTGAGTTTTGCTTTAGTGGAACCTTCTGTGGAAGCTGGATGTTTTTGTTTCTTTCTCTTATCCAGTCATTCAGTTCGGGATGGTGACCTTGTTCGTGGCCTCCTTTCCGCTGGCTCCGCTCTTTGCTCTACTGAACAACATCATCGAGATCCGACTTGATGCCAAGAAGTTTGTGACGGAACTGAGAAGACCGATTGCAGTAAGAGCAAAAGACATTGGTCAGTATCTTCACACTGATTTTCAGTGCATCCAATGTGTGTAAAGTGTGCCAATTATGTAATGTAAACATGTTTGAGTGTCTTTTGTGATTTATACTCATAAGACACTACAAAATATACATACGCCAAAATATGGAAGATATGGAGACAGAAAATGCCCCCGTTTAAGTTTATTATAGGATGTATTTATAACCTGTGATATAGTTAATCCTGTAAGCGGCACCACCTTTTTTTTAATAGACATGAAAATGCACATTGCACAATTTAAATGGTTGTAATTCAAGAATGCTTTGGAATATAGATGTAAGATTGGTCTTGTTTTAACGAAGACATTTGGCAGATTTTTGTAGAAGTGAAATTAAGAAAGTTAAACAGAAAAAAAGTTATAGAAGTTTGAGTTTATGAAAATGTACAATGTTAAAAATTTTATATTTTATATAAAATATTTATTTTCAAAACCTGGAGGACTCTAAAAATGCACAAAAAAAAAAATCAAAGCCAAAAATCTGAACAAGTTGTGTTTCAAATTTTAGGGGGATATCTAAACATCTATCTTTGGATGTTTTTACTGAACTCTTGCTACACTGTTCTCTGACAGTATAAAGAGTGATAAGGCAGGATATTTTTGTTTAACTCTCTAAATGCCTCTTGTTTAAAGTGAAACGATATCTTAAGGGCAGACTGAGGTGTAATTTCAATGATATTTCTAGGTATTTTATCATTTATTCTACAAAACATCATAGAATAGTGCATAAGTACAATAATTGTGGCACACCTTTTGTCTAAAAGTGCAGTTAAACGCAGCCAGTGAGTCTGTTTTGAATGAATGATTTAATAAGTCGCTTATTAAGACTTTTTCACACCTAGTGCCAGTTTAACAGTAGTTTTAAATTTAAACATTTATTTTAATTCATAATTTTATATTTAAAATATGAATCTCATAACATTTTATTTATGCAATTTTCACTTCAGGCATCAACTGTGACACTTCTGCAGTGCAAAAAAAATATTATTTAAATTTGATTGGTTACAGGCCTTTAGTGTTTTATTAAACCTATTCTTAAATTCAGTCAGTAAATTAAATTAGAGTAATAAGATTAGAAGACAAATTGCCCTTTTAAATGGAAAAAAGCCCCTTTAAATCAAATTACGGGAGCAAATGCCACTTTAATTACAAGTTCATTTCTTTTACCGATTTAGCCTTTCAGATCCCACTTATATGTGCCATCTTTGTGTTTTCATCATGTTTTATTTCTTGCATTTACAATGGAGTTATATATATATATATATATAAAATGTATATAATCAGATAATTTGCTAGCAGTGATGATTAATGTATTATTATAAATAAGTTATTTACTGGATCTTATATTGCTAACTTGCCCTGCGATGGAGTCAGTGGCAAATGAACTGATTCTTAATTTTCTGGGAAATAATGTAAATGTTCCATAACTTTTTGTGTAGCCAAATCTAAAGGTATTTGTCTATCTATACAGAAACTGCCTTTAACAATGACCCAACCATGATAAATATTCCCTGGAGTGTGACAACTTGCCCCACACTCCCCTAACTGTCTTTAGTACGATGCATGTTTCAATGCACTGTTTAATCCCAGTGAAAGGATAAAAAGTATAAAAACTAAAAGCATGGGATCCGTGTATATCAAGCCATTTTCCTTGGTGCATAATCATTTGCAGCTTAATCTTGCTTAATGACAATCATTCATCACCACCTAGTGGTAATATGTGCCTTTATGGCTAAATCTCATGAAACACGCTTTTTTTCTTGTTCATTTAAGAGTATGATTAGCCTATATTTATTACGATTTTATATAAAATATATTTAGCTTAAATCAAAAAGTGTTAATATATAAATTTTTTAATGATGATTAAGGGATGACATTCAGCCTTACCCAGCTGCTAATATAAGTATATTTTAAAACACAAATATGCACTGTAAAAAAAAATTTGTTCACTCAACTTACATTTTTTAGTTACTTTTTTGCTTAGTATATTAAGTAAACAAAACTTAACTGAGTCAAAGTATTTTCAACTTACAATGTTTAGTTGACATAGTAAAAATAGTTGACACAACAACTTATTTCAAGTAACCTGGACTTGTAAAGTTTAGTTGAAATACGATAACTTACATTTTCAAGTTATTTGTACTAAAATATATGTTCCTTTAACTCAATTTGGCATATTTTCTTAACTTGCAAAGGTACATTCAACCAAATAAATAACATAATTTTCCATACAAATGAATTTATTGTCCCTTACATATCAATACATGTTTAGGGCAAACTCAGTTAACATATTCAAAGGATTACTATTATTTTTTTCTTTGTTACAACCTTTCAACTGTAAAATACAGCTAATAGCTCTAAGTAGAAAATAAATGCAAAAAAAATCTGAATATTTGTAAATACAAACTAAAAACTATATAGAAAATAGAAATTATAGAAATTATTACAGAAAAATAATTTCATTTCAAAATAAAACTAATTAATCTGTCAAATAAAATGCTATTGCAATTTTATAAAGTTGAAAGATGGAAATGTATTTTTAAAAAATGCATGGAAAGTGTATTCAGGTGAAAAAACAACAAAGTGTCAGTTCACACATACATTTAAATACCATTGTTAAGATGTGAGATCTAATGTGTTTCTCTGTTTCTTTGTCTTGAAGGAATCTGGTACACTCTTCTCCGAGGACTCAGTAAAGTGGCCGTCATAGTTAATGTAGGTTTGCAATCCCGTGTGTTTGTTGTGAAGCATCAGCTGCTGTTCTGTGATGAACGTGTTGTGAAGTCCGTTCTGCTCAGCTCTCAAAGTAATCCATAGTGGAAAGTGTCACTATATTGCTTGTCTACATTAATCCGGAGACATTGTTTTCGTTTATAAACGCTCTCCGTCCAGAGACGCTCTCTAAAACGCTTCTGCTCTCATGTATATGCGAGTAAATTCTGTCATTTTTGCAGGACTGTGATATGAAGAGTGTGCGATGTAGAATATTTTTAGCAACAGTGTGAAAGTGAATAGCACATAACACGCACAATACTGGTATAAACATGAATATCTATTGATACAATATGCGTCACATGACTAAATTTATTTCATCGTTTTTAAATAGCACCGGTTCACTTACGAGAGTACACTGTAAAAAATGTGGCTGCGATTAGTTATAACAACTTCAAATTAGTTGAGATAACTTAAATATCCAACTTAACTAAACTAAAGTTAACTAAACTTAATATTTTAAGTCAAGCATGAACACATACTTTTTAAAGTTGAAACAATGTTGGATTTTAAGTTGTGATAAATAATCGCAGCAATTTTTTTTACAGTGTACTTTCTCGTACTGCGTAATATCTTACGCTAGGGGAAAAAACTCTTTTCCACAAGATATTGAAGCCAAAAATTATCCTTAATTTTGAAATAATGTAAAACGCATTGCGGCAGCATGCAAACATAGGCGAGAAGGCTCGTGTGCCTATTGGTTGTTCTGCGGCAACTGCAGCAGCCTATCGAGAGACGTTAAAGGGTTAGTTCGCCCAAAAATGAAAATAATGTCATTAATGACTCACCCTCATGTCGTTCTAAGCCCGTAAGACCTCCGTTCATCTTCGGAACACAGTTTAAGATATTTTAGATTTAGTCCGAGAGATTTCTGTCCCTCCATTGAAACTGTATATACAGTATACTGGCCATGTCCATAAAGTTAATCAAAAGATCATCAAAGTAGTCCATGTGACATCAGTGGGTTAGTTAGAAGTTTTTGAAGCATCGAAAATACTTTTTGGTCCAAAAATAACACAAAATAAGACTTTATTCAGCATTGTATTCTCTCCCGGGTCTGTTGTGAATCTGCGTTCAGGACTCCACAGTGCTCCACGCTGATGACGTAAGACGCTGATGACGTGTTATCTGGAGCGCCCGAGCTTCGTTTACAGTCTGAGGGAGACGCACGCTATATTCAAGCTATTCTACATTGTTTGCGTGGATATCATTTTTTTAATGGTGCGTAAATGTGCATGTCGCGGATGAGACACTTTTACAGCGTGCGTTTCCCTGTCTATAAACGAAGCTCGGGCGCACCAGATAACACGTCATCAGCGTCTTACGCCATCAGCGTAACTGTGAAGGATTAACAACAGACCCGGGAGAGAATACAATGCTGAATAAAGTCTTATTTAGTTTTATTTTTGGACCAAAAAGTATTTTCGATGCTTCAAAAACTTCTAACTAACCCACTGATGTCACATCAATTGAGATTGGTTGTACACCCAGTGCATTATGGGAATGAATGAGTGCACTCGATAATGTCCACTATGGTTTCGGACACTATAATTGGCGGTCTCCTCATATAATGCCCTATTTTACGGGTACAGTGGGCGATTTCAAACACAGCCTAATATCAGAGACCGGTTAGCAAACCCCCTAACGCGTGTTCCTGTGTCCCTCTGTAGGCGTTTGTGATCTCCTTCACCTCTGACTTCATCCCACGCCTGGTCTACCAGTACATGTACAGTCCAGACGGGACTCTTCACGGCTTCGTCAATCACACGCTCTCATACTTCAACGTCAGCCACTTCCAGCCTGGCACGGAGCCGCTGCAGCCGCTACACCTGGGCTACCGCGTCGACGTCTGCAGGTACATGTACTGTACAGGTACTGTAGGTGTGACTGTATATGCTATATTCATAATGTTTGCACTATCCACAGATATAAAGATTACAGGGACCCTCCGTGGTCTGACACGCCATACGAGTTCTCACGCGAGTTCTGGGCCATTCTGGCGGCGCGATTCGCTTTCGTCATCGTCTTTCAGGTCAGAACCAGTGTGTGTGTGTGTGTGTGTGTGTGTGTGTGTGTGTAAATACTGTGTTGGACTGCCGCATCCATCAACAGAAAGAAGTCAAAGGAGATCCTCAGGGTTCAAGCTGACCAAAATATGCCTGATTTATTTCGAATTTGAAAAATATCTGACGGAGTTGACATGAATTGATGACAGATTTTGAAAGGCTGTTGTTAATGTTTAAAATAATGCAATGTTCACTTAGTATTTTGTGATATTTTATTAAGCCATCCAATTAACCTCATATTCATATTTGGGCATTTTAAAACACTTTTTTTTTGCACTTTGATTTTGTGATGGAGGACGAGTTCATTTGCATTGGGCTTTCATACAGTGCCAGTATTTTATCAAATTACTATGAAATAATATAAATATATACAAAACTAGGGGTCTAAACCTACACAAGCCTTTCATATCCAACCTTTAAAGCCTTTTTAAATAAATTAATTTATTGTTTTTTAAGGCAAATATCAACATTTTGATGGGGGACATGTCTTGTCCCTAATTTCAAGAATCAGTGACGCATATATATATATATATATAATATATATATAATATATGTGTGTGTATATATTTATATATATATATATATTTATATATATATATATATATATATAGGCCTATATACCAAAACGTATATGTAAAGGTGCGATTACCAGTAATCAATTTGACAGCACTAATTATAAATTATATTTAATTTATTAAGATTAATTCTCACATTAGTATAATGTGTAAAATCTAATTTTCTTTACTGTAACACACACAAAAATCATCCTGTCCATTTTAATCATTTATACCCAAATATTAAAATGGGCATAAATTAATTTCAGATTCTAGTGTGATCAGTGTTATTTATATACTAATATTGTATTATTTAGTGATATTTGACATACTTTCAATTTAGTTCGTGTTTTAGTAATTTTGTTAACTACTTTTGTCATGTTTTATCAGGTTTATCCCCCCACATATTTCAATTTAGCTTTATTTTTAATTTAAGTTTTAGTTATTTTCAGTACTTCAACTTAAGGCAACATATCTAATTTACATTTAAGCTTCTAATATTTCATCTTGATTTCAGTTAATGAAACCTATACTGACTGTAATCTATGCTTACAAGTGTAGTTTAACATTAAATTATTCATTTTCCAATCACAGTTTGGCTAAATGTCCCCAATTGTCATGAAAATAATGTCGTAATGCAAAAAGCTTAATGCTTATACAATATACTTTACTTTTGTTATGCAGTAGATCATTTTAATATTTTTTTCTTGTGTTTTTATGGTACAATTTGACCAAAAGTTTATTTATTGTTTATTCAGACACTTCCAACATTATCACAGTTTATTCGCTATACTTTAGAAAATGGTAATAAAATATGAGCAGAACTCAGTTGATATTTCACTGGTTTTGTCCATCCTCCTGTTAGACTCTCATAAATGAATTATGTTGAATATCTGTCAGCTGTTAAATTTAAATACACAATTAGATAATACCAGTTTAGCTCAACCAGTTACAGAAGCAATGCTTAATTCTGTTCAGTCTGAGTGTAAAAAGAGAATTAGCAATTAAAGAACAAAACAGTGTCTGAATTATTTTTGGTCCCAAATTTGTATACATTTTACTGGTAGTCACTGTATGAAGAATTTATGGGTATAATATGTCAGTTTATACCATGGTCTGAGTGAATACTCGATTCTGATTGGCTGCAGGGTGTCCATTAAAAAGTGATGTACGACACCTAGTAAAGGATTTCGAAAAAAAAAAACGTTAGATTTCGATTGTAAAACTAATTAAAATTAAAAGCTAATGTTTTAAAAATGTGTTATTTGGCAAGTGAACATGGTATAATGCCCTTCGAGGTGTCCATTGTCAGGTATTAATGGACTCCGGCGGAGGCGAACTTACTTTATTGTGCTATCCTCACTTACATAAATGAACTATAGTGTCCTGCACACACTAGTAAATGATATCTGGTGTCTGAATAATTTCTGGTTTGACTGTATTTAGGTTTTTGTGAGATGGACTCGAATACGAGTGTTAATTCTCTCTCGTCTCTCTGTCCAGAATGTGGTGATGCTGATGAGTGACTTTGTGGATTGGCTAATCCCAGACATTCCCAAGGACATTAGCGTTCAGATCCACAAGGAGAGGAACCTGATCGTTGAGCTGTTCATGAAGGAGGAGCGGGGCAAGAAGCACAGGAACACCATCGGTGACCCGAGTCCTCAGCCGCTGCGCTCGCGTCCCAGTTCTCAAGCTTAGACCCGCTGATCTCCATCAGGACTCGGAGCAGAACCCCATCAATGAAGGTCACATGACTGAAACCTCATTTGCATACCGTCCGTCACGGAAACGCTCGGTTTAATCTTTCTCTCTCGGCTTTATGCAGTCTGCAGGTTTGTTCAGAAAGAGGGCTCTAGGGTGTGTGTCTGTTGACTGATGAATAGTGTGTGTGTGTGTGTAGTTTTGTGACACATCGCTGCTTCAGCATTTTATTTTATTTGAGAGAAAAAAACGATGCTTTTATAGGACTTTTAACATGAAAATGTAACGTTTATGTTTGCGATATTGATAGGATAGGACTCATTTAAAGTGCTTTTTAAATGATTTATTATTAGACATTTCATTCAGAATATTTCTGCCCGAGTGAATTAGCAACTATCAATATCACGCCGTTTCCTTCAAGTAGTTCTGCACTGTCATAGTAATGAATATTATATTATAGACGCTAAAGCCTAAACAGAAACATAGACATTAAACACTAATGAATCAAAGTGACTACAATCCTCACTTGGTCTTCTTTTTTTTAGTATCTATGCGATTTTGACAGAGTGCCGATCGATATTTCCGGCAGCATGCAAGTGCTTGTTTTTAGGTAGTGCATCTGATAATGCTGTTATTAATAAAGGGTTCGCTGCATAGAAACACATGACGTTCAAGAGGCCTTAATATTCACGGAAATGAGCTGCATTTATTAATATTAAACCGTATGGACGGGGTTTTGTGTCTGCCTGTCTGAATGTTTTCTCTCTCGTCTTTGATGAAATGAAAGATGATGGACCCGATATATATATATATTGGTACAATATGTTGCATGTGTCTTCCATTCAAAGTGATTATGTGTGTCTAAAAGCGTGATAAATAAGAGTGGTTCTAATTGAAATGAATATAATATAAATATAACATATAAATCCAGTCTTAAGACATACTCTCTGTTTGTTTTGACACATGCCTATGTTTTTACATCACGTACGACAGAATACTTTTTCTTTTTTTAATATTCATGTATCTCCACAAAGGCTTTGGTTCTACGTTTATTAATAAATGTACAATGTAAACCTATTTTTAGACTGTTATATCATCCACATACTGTTTACCGCTGTGAAAGAATGTCTTTTGTGTCGTCCAGTTTCCGTGTTTTAAAAATGCTAATGGGAAGTTATGACTGTACTTTTGCTTTTGAACTGTTTCTAAAATAAATATGTCATATACATTTGGTACGTACATGTTTATTGACTCTTTTGCTGACTGGAAGGCCAGTTACATGTGTTTGCTTGGAAAAAGAAACTTGTTAAATAAAAAATATATTTTTTTATTTGTGTTGCCTGCTGCTCTCCTTTAAGGTAAATAAGGAAGGATGAGCATAAAATATGAGGTTTTGGGAAGCATTTTGTACTTTTATTCATTCCCAGGATATAAATCTTGATATCAACAATTCAATTTTCTTTTTATTGATATAATATAGATATAGTAAGAATTGTGAAATGTGAAATTGGAGTTTCAACTAGTAAGAAATCAGTTCAACAATTAAATTAAATTAAATTACAGACATCAAGAATCAAAGCTTTTACTAGTTTAAATTTAATTCTTAATTTTAAGATTTTTTTCGTCATTGTTAATATCAAGATTTAACCGTTTTACTAGTGGAAATGTAATTCCTGATATCAAAAATTAGCATTTTAACTAGAGAAAATTGAATTGTTGATATCAAGAATTCATATCCTGGGAATTAATAAAAGTCAAAACGGCTTGCCATATTAAAGTAAGTTAGGCAACTTCAAATTCCGTGCACTCCTTGAAGTGCGATTCATTTTTGGAATCGATTCTTTTGGATCAGGAAATGGCATCATCTGAATCATCACTCAAAGGTTTCCAAGCAAGTCCTGCATGCTTAGTTTACATCTCTTAGCTGGAAATAAAGGTTTTAAGAAAATGGTAACGTTAGCCACCTAGCCTACTTATTAAAAAAAAAAAAAAACGATTCTGTTTCGTGTGTTGGTCATGCAATTATAGTTAAAAAACTAATTGTGTGCACATCCCACCTTCTGGCAGGTGCAGGACAAAAGAAACTAATGAAGTGAAAAAGCTCTTTGCTCCCATATTTAATAAAAACAATGCAACGTTTCGACCCTGCTGGGTCTTCTTCAGGCAAAATTATGCAATTATAGCCTAATCATCCTGTTATATTACATTATTTTCTCTCGGCTCAGTCCAAATGAACTTGTTCACCCGCTCATGGACTTGGTCAGTTCTTCTGAATCCAGTCAGAATTATTTCTTACAATTATTTATTTCAGAATGAACCTCTAATGAGTCAAAGAGTTTTTGACTCGAGAATCGCTCGGACTCATTCAGTGTGATTCGTGAACAAATTCGATCGATACATTACAATCCGCCTCAAAAGAACAATTCGTTCACGAGTCGGACACCGCTAGCGAATGCGTTCAAACGATTCATTTTCACGCGAATTTCAGAACGAATCGTGTGAGTGAAGCAAGTTATCTAAAGTGAAGTGCCTTATTGGCGGGCATCATTTCTGGTTTCCAGCTGACTACCTAAAGCTGGACAGTTGGTGGATCTGAGGGATTTTCACGCTGGATCGCGACTGTGTTGAAAGTGAAAGCGTCAGGTGAAGCGTTCGGGCGTCATGCGGTAGTGGGTTATAACGTTAACTTAACGTAGCCTAACGTTCTTGTGTTAGCGTTCAAACAACACACCGATCATGGACACGCGCGGGTTTAGAGCGATGTTACTAGAGATATCCGATAAACTTTCCGAGGGGAATGTGGCGAGTTTAAAGTTTTTGTGTACAGACATCGGGAAGAAAAGGCTGGAGAAAATCAATACGGGGATTGAACTTTTCGAGTGCTTGATCGAAAGAACTGCAATTGGGCCCAATAACACGGACTTTTTGCGAAAACTTCTGAACGACATCGGTCAGACAATTCTTCTCGAAATATTAGAGGAGTATGAGACACAAACGACCAGAAGACCCGCTGATGGACTGGACGAGAAAGAGCGAGGTTTGGATGTTTTTACTAAACTCTTGCTAACTTAACGTTACTCTGTTCTCTGACAGTATAAAGAGTGACAAGGCAGGATATTTTTGTTTAACTCTCTAAATGCCTCTTGTTTAAAGTGAAAAGATATCTTAAGGGCAGACTGAGGTGTAATTTCAATGGTATTTTATCGTTTAGTTCTGATGTTTACTCTCGCGGCTTCCGTCTTATCACTGGTGCGTGAAACGCAAACTATATGGCAAGCCGATTTAACATTCATTCCTTAAATTCCTCGTAGGCGAAGTTCCACTTTTGTGCGTATGTGTTTACCATAATGAAATAGAAGAATGTAACAGTCAAAATCTGTCACTATTGGAATAATGAGTATATAATAGGCTAGGAGGGTGCACAATATATCCTATATTGGCTACCACATCGGTATTGGCGAATATAGCCTATGTTAATTTTGATGTTATTGTTATCAGTCTGATAAGGAAATGTGGCCGATATATTAAAGCAGATAGATAATGGATTAGTTCCTTCAGCTGAAACACTGTAACAAATTTCATTACTTGTAATTGCTTCTATTCAGTATTTAGTTGTCCATTTTTGCCAATATTTTTCAAATATTATTTCTTTCCTCAGGCCATGAACCGCACATGCCTTCGCTTGTGCGATACACATATTTATTAACATTCCCTTACATTTATAAATAACATACCATATATTGTCTATTTTTGTATGTTGTGTATTGTTTATCACCGATTACTAAATTGTGTATAAAATTATTTAATTTACAAGTGTCGTTTGTGATTTTTATTTATCATGTAAGCCATAGCTTCTGACCATTAAATAAAACTAGACTCGTGATTTTTATTAAATCAATTACTGCTTTATTGAAATACAGAAGTAACTTAGTTATTGGTTTATCACGGTATATAATGCGTTATATTATCGGCAAGGCATTTCGGCATAATTATTTAATATCGGGCTGATGGCGATTATTACATTTTAAGCCTTTATCGGCCGGTAATATCGTGCATCCCTATAGTTGAAAGTAATTTCTTGCCTCATGCATATGATGACCGTTTTTCTATGCCCAATATAAAGAACAGGTTTGAAATAATTCTGTTAAATTAAAATATATAACACTATTACAGTCATTTAAGTCTACTGTAAAGCCAGTTTCTAAATGATCAACAGGATCAAAACTTTGCTGAAAAACTTGATGCACAGAAACTACCACATGCCTTCTGTCGCCCGACTGACACTTCATACATTTTTTGCAAGTAAAAGCCTTTCAGTGTCATACTACAAATGTGGCTCTTCAGGTCATGGTTCTTCATGTTATTTTGCTGTGAAATTAATGATTTGTATTAAATATTCGGCTGCATTTAAACTGCAGGTCTTGATGCATAATTCCAATTTGTTTGCTAGATCTGATTTTTTTTGACGACCAGCTTACATCTTATTTTAAAGGTGACCCATATCCTATATATATATATATAATTACTATACACTTTGCCGAACCAACCCAAGGTAGACGTACTGACCCAGAAAAGCTTAGGCTGAACGCGTCAATCCCTGTATGTGACCCTGGACCACAAAACCAGTCACATGGGTCAATTTTTTAAAATTGAGATTTATACGTCATCTGAAAACTGAACAAATAAGCTTTCCATTGATGTATGGTTTGTTATGATAGGACAATATTTGGTCGAGATATGACTATTAGAAAATCTGGAATATGAGGGTGTAAAAAAATCAAAACATTGAGAAAATCTCCTTTAAAGTTGTGCATTTATGTTCACGATTGTGCTGCATTCACTCACAAAAATACATGTTTTATATATTTACAGTAGGAAATGTATAAAATATCTTCATGGAACATGATCTTTACTTAATATCCTAATGATTATTGGCATAAAACAAAAATCGATAATTTTGACCCATAAAATGTATTGTTGGCTATTGCCACAGATATACCCGTGCGACTCGAGACTGGTTTTGTGATCCAGGGTCTGTCAGGCTTTTATTTAACATTTATTTATACATCTGTCAATCATCATTGAATTGCATTGCATTATATGTTGAGATGGTTTCTGTGTCTCTTTTTAGAGAAAATAAGCATGGCAACTGAAGTAATAGTTGAACACCTGGGCAGAAAGTGGCTTCAAGTGGGAAGAAAACTGGGCCTCCAACACACTCAGCTGGAAGGCATCCAGGAGAAGCACAGCCGTGAGCTGGAGGAACAGGTCCGGGAACTCATCCGGCTGTGGATGAAGATCCGGAGGGAGAACGCCAGGGTGGACGAGCTCATCCAAGCTCTCCGCGACTGCAGACAGAACCTCACCGCCGACCTCGTGGAGAAGAAGCTCCGGGAGTCGTGAGGATCATCTCGTCTTCTGTTCCCGGGAGTCGTGAGGATCATCTCGTCTTCTGTTCCCGGGAGTCGTGAGGATCATCTCGTCTTCTGTTCCCGGGAGTCGTGAGGATCATCTCGTCTTCTGTTCCCGGGAGTCGTGAGGATCATCTCGTCTTCTGTTCCCGGGAGTCTTGAGGATCATCACGGCTTCTGTTCCCGGGAGTCGTGAGGATCATCAGTCTTCTGTTCCCGGGAGTCGTGAGGATCATCACGGCTTCTGCTTCCGGGAGCGCTTGTATTATTACGGGAGAGAGTGGGATTAATAATGTGAATTTCTTTTTAAACGCACTGAATTAAATTAAATCTTCTTGAATTAATTTTTGGTGCACATTAGTTAAATGAAACAATTAGGTAATATATGCAACATTTTAAAATATGATTATATTGTGGAAAATGAAATCTGTTAAATAATGTCTTATTATTATATTTTCATTCACACTTGATTTTGCAGTTTTTACAGAACACACTCATCATGCAACACTGTTCTTGTATTTACTGATTTAAAAGACAAGTAATGTGACATGAATAAAGGGACTGTGATGTATGATTGAATATTGTTCCTCAGAGTATCTGTCTCGGTCTGTTAAATCAGGGGTTTTCAAAATGCATGATTAACATCTTCAGCATCACACACACACACACACGGAACGCACATGGAAACCTCGTCGCGAGCAGGAGCGTCGCGTGAGCAACGGTGAAGCGCGCGTTTCGTTGCGCTGCTCACGCTCAATTAAAGTGAAAGCACACTTTTGATGGACAAAATAAATATTTCACACAAAAAATGCACATTATTTGCATGTCTAGTGTGTTTTAACAAGAACTGGAGTAGGCTACGTCAGAAAAGAAAATGAAGACTAAAAAATATAGATAGGCTATATTTATGAAATTTACCCATTTAAACTTGTTTTTATTATTCAGTTTGAGTAAAATATGGTGTTTTATAAAAAAACAAATATATAGAAAATAAATATTTGTGTGTGCTGTAAAGTGGTTAGAAAAAATAAAATCTGTATCGGTGGGTCAAACTCAATGAAACATCTGAATCAGCAGAAAATAGTAATCGATGCATCTCTATAATCTTTCTGATTGGCTGGTATCAAACACCGCCACATAATCTGATGTTCACAGATGTTTTATTGATTTATTTCTACATTTACCGTAGTGTTGTCGATGGGTTCAATAACACATCCTGCAAAAGGGGGGCCTTGGCCAGAACCTCGTGGTATTTGGGGGTCCTTGTCATGGAAAAGTTTGGGAACCCCTGTGTTAAATGACCACAACACATTTTGAGCCACGCACTATTAATACAGTTTTTTTCAATTGCTTAAGCACAATTTTGAAAACGGCCCGGTTTTTCAAAACCCTACACACAATTTGCACCAAAGTAACACAACACCTCAGATCATTTGCAAAATGGAACACTTTTGTCAAAACTATACAATGTCTTATAAAAACCTTATTTATAACATAAACACAACTATCATATGGTCTGATTCTGTTTGAATCCGTTAAACACTCCTGTGCTCAACCTGAAACACTTTTAGCATTTACACAGAGAATAAATTCACCGACACCACATGACACCAATTGTCCAGACTAATGAAAATATTTATTTATTGTTATGTACTCAAGTCAGTCAACACTGAACATTTGAACAAAACATTTTCCAGTTTTCATACAGTATTGTTGAAGACAGGTGAACTTACCTGTTGCCTTTTTATAGTGCTTAAACCTGATTGCTGTGTCTACAGTTAAGCACCAGTGTGTGTGTGTGTGTGCACATCTGGTGGCTGTGTTTAACCAATTGGTTGGGTGTGTTCATTGAAAGCCTTTGTTTGAAATTGCAAGGAAATGACATCATGTTAAATTTCTGTGTCAAATGCATGCAAGTGTGAGTAGTGTTACAGTTTACAGTTGTGCAAATCTAGGCCGGTGTTTTGCTCCTCGAGTGTAAGGTTTTGCTAATTGTGGGAAAGTTTTAATTTTAGTGTGTAAGCAATTGAAAAAAAACCTGTAACAGGCGTTTTATTGCCATTGACGGTTCCATGAAGAACCTTTAACATCCATTGCATTAAAGGTTCTTCATAATGGAGAAAGGTTCTTTTTGGAACCCCAAATTGCTCTTGGAACCTTTATTTTCAAGAGTGTACCTTGTATTTATTCTATACTTTACATTACATACAGGTGAAACTTGAAAAATCAGAATATCGAGCAAAAGTTCATTTATTTCAGTAATTCAACTTAAAAGGTGAAACTAATATAGTATATAGACTCATTACATGCAAAGTGAGATATTTCAAGCCTTTATTTGTTATAATTTTGATGATTATGGCTTACAGCTTATGAAAACCCCAAATTCAAAATTAAAATATTGTGAAAAGGTTTTCATATAAATTATAACAAATAAAGACTTGAAATATCTCACTTTGCATGTAATGAGTCTATATAATATATTAGTTCCACTTTTTAAGTTAAATCACTGAAAAAAAAATGAACTTATGATGATATTCTAATTTTTCGAGTTTCACGTGCACAAATCTATTATAATAACCATGTTTCTTCCATCTGCAGAAATTCTCAAATATTGTTTAAAATGGCTGTGAAGTTCAGTTCTCAGAATCACTCACACACAGGTGTGTTGAACATGTCTCATCAAGTCGTCTCCTGACGTGTGTTTACAGATCCTTCAGAAATCTCAGTAATAGTTTGAGTCATCACACGGGTTGTGTGTTGTATTGTACTGCTGATGTAGGGTCAAAGGTCAGAGTGTATTCCAGCCTTTAGGTTCACAATGCTTTGGGGAAACACACCTATAGTTGAGCTCACAAACATTATATTCATATAACAGTTCTGATGTTGCTTTTTACTCTTACGACCCACATCTTTAAGTGTGAACACACACTGCCTTCCTGAATGTGCAGTCATGCTAATCTCGAATCATTTTCCAGATCTGTTATTCTTTGTCTATTTGTATCTTAGGTTAAGATGTCTTCGGCTATATAAAGATTTGGGGTACTTTGTGTTTCAGCGCTTTTTTTTTTTGGTGTATAACATCCACGCTTTTCACCATGAACCTTTTTTTTTTTATTTTTTTTTTTTTTACAATCCACTTTTCCAGCATGTCATGAAGTGGAGTAGACTCAATTATCATGAGGTCATAAAAACAGCATGTAAAATAATAATAATAATAAAAGTAACAAAAAACTAAATTAAAATAGTTATAGATGCAGTGATAACCTGCTCGAAATTACACAACTATCCATTGACTCAGTGTGTTAATAACAAGGAAAATATGTTAACCTGTACACTCATTTAAATATTAAAGGGGGGGGGGGGGGGGATCGTAATTCTGAGGCGAACTACATTAACAATGCATGTAAAAGATTACATCTCATTTGTTAACCACAAAACTCACAGAACCAACCATTTAAATGTAAAACAAAGGAATATTTCACCCAAAAATTAAGATTATTTACTCAATTATATTTATTTATTTATGCACAATACTTTTTCAGAAATGACATTTTCATGGAAAACATTCCAGGATTTTTCTCCATCGAGTGCAAGTGAATGATGCATAGTCCATATTTTTATGATCCAAAATCTATATTTAGGGAGATTCAAAGATCCCCACATGACCCCAGTCAGCGAAGACGGGTCTAATATCGCGAAACGAGCATTCATTTTATAATTATATAAGAAAATAATAATAATTATATATATATATACACTAACTACAAACGCTCTGCAAAACACACTCACGGCGAGATGATTTTTTTTCTTCTGAAAATGACAGATCGTGTCAGGGAAGACCCTTGTTTGTCGTGTGGAGCCTTTTATGATATATGGATTTTGGACCGTCAAAAATTGATTGAAAAAAGTTGAGCACCATTCACATGCATTGGATGGAAAAAATTCTGGAATGTTTTTCTCTAAAACTTGAATTTCTCTTTGTCTGAGGAAACAAAGTTATATCCATCTTGAAATGCCGTGGTGTGAGTATTTTTGGGTGAACTATAAACAAAGTTTATTTTAAACCATAATGTAAAACTTCATTTAATGTTCATAAAGCATCATAGCCACTATACAAATATCAGAATCTCACGTTTATTTGATATTTTTTTACATTGATTAGTATTGGCTGTTACAGTAGTTTGATGTAAAACCATGTTTATTGGAGGCAGAGCGTGTGGAAATGGACATATTCCTCATGACCGCTCTCACACACACACACACAAACACACACACACACGAAGCCTGGAGGTTTTGCCCTCTCTGATACTTTGTCATTTAACAACAGAAACATTCTTGCGCTCCAAATAAAAACAAAAAAAGATGAATTAAAAAAAGTAAAAGGATCCCGCGGACTAGATTTGAGAACCTCGAGAATCAAGATTCGAAGAGCATCCGCCCAGTGATACTTTGTATATTATAAATCCATATATCTTTGTGAAAACGTAAATATGCAATGAAGAATCCTTCACTTCTGAACTACAGGCAAAGAAATGTTCAGTTTAACTAGAACAATCTAAACATATCATACAAAATATATCAACACACTAACACGCTTCTCATGAACCTGAACACAAAGAGCGAAGATTTGATCGAATACTTGAAATGATTCTGATACATATCTGAAAATGTGAAATACTAAAATAATAAGAGGACTGCGATGATGATGATTCCACAACAGTCCGACAGTGGCGTTCACACGTGAAGAAAGCGGACAGTAAACCGGTTCTGCACGGGCCGCAGTGCTGGGAGCGTCTCTGGCATTGTACAATAAAGGCACTGATGTTTCATTAAGGGGGACTAACTATTCTTAAAGTCCTCTAGTGTGTCAGCAGAACTCAACACTGAACTCTCGAATCTGCTGGCGTGTCCGGTGTGACCTCACGACCTCATGTGTGTGTGTGTCCCGGGGCAGACGGCTCTCAGGACGAGAGGTTTTGGACGTAGTTTGCAGGATAGAGACCCGTCTCTCCGCTGGACAGCTGTCCTTTACACCAGCCCTGCTCGTCCTCCTCGCCCAGCTTCATTAACTCTTCACCTGCACACACACACACACATCTCATCAAGCACATTCACAACTATATCAGCGTTCACACCAGCCGACGATAACGTTCTGACGCTTTAACTATTTGACAGCCAATCAGAATCCATCCCGATTTAATGTTTTTTTTCAACGATATTGTTTCTCTGCTGTTATTGTTATAGTTGAGGTGTGCTATTCGTTTAGATTTAGTAGGGCTGTGCGATATTGAAGAAAAATGCGATATGCGATAACTCCTTAAATAATGCGATATTCGATAAAGCTTAAAGTGTGTAAAATAAACTTAAATTATCTTTAAAATATATTTAAAATGATATAACCTACATGTTTCACATTCTTTATGACAAGAAAACATCCTTATAACTTCTGAAAGTGAACATCAGTGTTTTACTGTCGCATAAGAAGTGTTATTTTAACATCAGTGTAAACCACATGGTTTCTGGTTATCCTACATTAGGTTTATTTAATAAAAGATACTGAATCGTAAAATATAATAAAAAAAAACACAATGCATAGTTTTCACTGTATGAATTAAATATATCCTGATTCTTATTAAAGCTAAGAAAAATGTTGTCTTTTGTTCATGACCCCATTTATTGCAAGCTGTTGCGATATGCACATTGCGATATATACATTTGCGATATTTCGATAAATTCGATATATTGTGCAGCCCTAATATTTAGAATATTTTTTTAAACTTTATCATTATCGTCCTTGGTGTGAACGGGCCTTTACTCTACTTTATGCCTTATATGCGTCACATGGAAAAGTCAGCCGGTCATAACTCCCCCGAAGAGGTTTATTTTCAGCGGACTTGATTTTTCCCACTAGATCTCTGTTCAATATGGTGCAATATTACAGAATAATCACAATCAGTTGACATGTAATTGTATGCTCATGCTCAGTATTTTTACATTCATATGACACTCATTTAAAAATCACTAATACTTTGATAAGTTAAGTTTAATATTTAGCAAATTTCAAAAAGGATACCCATATATATATATATATATATATATATATATATATATATATATATATATATATATATATTACACACACATTTTAATTCGCTGAATATCAAATCTCATCGAATTTGTTTGACCGATAGTGTACAGTATTAAATATTATATTTAATATTGTACACCACCGTTCAAAGAAATCAATACCTTTATCCAGAAAGGAAGCATTAAATTGATCTATAATTTTACAACATATTCTATTTCAAATAAATGCTGATCTTTTGAAGATTCCTGACAAAAATATGAAGCAGCAAAAAAAAAAAACTGTTTTCAACATTGATATGAAGACATGATATGATATCATGTGACAATGATGCTGAAAATTATTCAAAACATATATTCAAATAGAAAACTGCAGAGCCCAAATAGACATGGTGATGGAAAGCAAATATGAGATGGGAGGAAATATAATAAATCAATGTTTCTCAAGTTCTGACGCAAATGTTTGGTGTTCTTTGCAAGTGAACATAAAAGCATCTATTTATTATTTTTCCTTCTATCTCATATATTTTTGTTCTTTACCATGTCCCTCTAGGGGCTCCATAGAAAACTATTCTTTAAATTGTATTAATATTTTACAGTTTTTGATCAAATGGTGAGCAGAAGAAACTTTTGAACAGTAGTGCACATTATAATGTGTTTCGGTATTTTTCTTAATCTTTTTTCTTTACACAAAACATGGAATTGGGGAATTAACATCGAACATTTATGGGTTTATAGCCACGGAAATGATTGGTACTGGACATAATTTCAATATCAGTGAATCCATAATTATCCTCCACACTGCAGGACTGAGTGAAGTGAAGTCTTGCGGAGTTTCGCAAGCGCTGCAATGATCTCACTTTAGGGTTTGCACACCCTTGTGCCTGTGCGGACACGTCAAGCATGAAACCGCGCTTCAGGCTCAATTTGTCTCTATTCAAATATTAAAAGTAAATGTGCCTGAAATATTCTAGTGTGTACTCAAGGAACTTCAACTTCCTCAAAAACTTTTCCTTTAATGAATATAAAATGGCTCCTCCATAAACCTTCATGGAGTTTTTGCAGGAACTTCACGGCTGCACGCGAAGTCGGAGCTGAAGAAGAAGAAGCCAGCGTCTATCAATGAACAAGAGAAACTGAACATGGAGTCAATCCCCAAGAAGAGAAGGAGGAGGGCGAGGGAATACCATCGTGTTTATTCCAAGACACGGCTTCTTCTTCAGCTCCGACTTCGCGTGCAGCCGTGCACGAGCGCAAAACCTCACAACACCCAGCCCGTCGGTGATTGGTTGAACACGGTTTATTTTGGTTTTGAGTGGTTGGTGAAACCAATTGTTTTTGTGTGCAGATCTCAGAGCCTTTGAGTCTCTCAAAAATCTCTCTCGTTTTTTTGACGTTCTGCTTATGGGGCGGGCAGCTCACGGATCATTAGGAAAGATTAGATGAACGTGATCATTTATTTTTGGGCCTGAAATCGCTGATACAACCTTTAAGAGAATTTATAAAAAATAAAAATAAAATAACATTTAAATTTGCTTTACTTGAGTGAAAACAAAACAAAAAATACAACCAGCAGGTGTCACTCTTGGCATGTCTGTTATTGCGTATAGTGTAAGTCTGGCAGTTTCTCGAGTAACAGGGCTAACACATGACCAGAATGAGTCCATTAAGCTCTGACATTGTTTTAATCTGTGTGTTAAATATCATATAATGTAGATCCTGCTCTTCTAGCAAATGTGAAGTGTCATTATGCCATTGTGCTGTGAAGATTTGATTTCCCCTCATTCTGCATTACTAATGTGTCTGCTTTAGAGCTTCCTGCGGCGCAGAATCCTGCTAATCTAACCAGAAGACCAAAGGAATTTAGCATTGGAGAGTCAGTCTAGTCTCCTAAGCTGGATCTAAATGGCCTTCAGCCAATCAGAGGGGAGGATTGATGCCATTTAGTGACTTTTGGGAAGCCTGTGAATTGATCAGCTGATCCCTGCATGTCCTGAATAGACTATTGATTTATTAGGAATGTCCATAGATCAGCATCTGATGTGAACTTTGGAAAAAGGGACTTATTTCAACTACCTTGTTTTTAACATTCCCCAGGTTTTCTAAAGTTTCAAATGGAAACAAACATTCCCCTTGTGTTGTTACCATCTTTTAGGGTGTTCACACCCGGTTCTCTTGGTCCAAACCAAAAAAGAAAATGATACATTTAGGATGTGTTCATACTTGGCATGTTTGGTTCATACTCTGGTGTGATTGTTCTGTTGGTGCGGATCATTTAAATAAGCGTGAGCGCTGTCATTTTGGTGTGCACCAAACAAGCGGGCCGAGACGCTGAAAAGATGAGTCTCGGTCCACTTCCAAACAAACTCTGGTGCGGTTCGACTGAAAAATGAACGCAACACAGACCAAAGACATCTAATTGAACCAAAAACAGGATATGATGTCACAAAAAGCGAGTTCTCATGCATACCGTTTTTTCTCATCATAGTCGTGATGCCCACCACAGTTCGGTTCAGGCATCAGAACCGCATCTCCTCACAGCAGATCTTCGTTTGTGTGTGACGGAGGGATTCCTGCCGCTGTTTTGACTCCTTTACACATTTTATAAGCTCTTCACGAGTTCTCAGCTGATCAAAATACCATCATGTGTAGACTACATACAATGAGTGCATTTATCCCAGAACACAGCATAGTTTTGGATGTTCGGTCAGTTCCGTCACGAAATATACGTTATAAAAGCCAACCAATCAGGTTGTGAGCATATCCCTATGCCTTTAGCTGGACAATATCTTTATTCAAGAACCGCTATAAAGACAAAACAATCTCTGTTACCTTAACTTATCCGTTTATCACTGTAAAGCCACTTTGAAAAACAATCTACATTGTTAAAAGCGCTATATAAATGAAGATGACTTGACTTTAGGTTCGGTATCTTTAGGTTCAGTGTTAAAATGTGATGCGATCTGGGAAAACCCACCACATGGTGAAATTTGACCTATTACAGGTTGATATAATATTAAAGCTGCATTCAAGCCCTTTCCAAATCTGTTTTTATTTCTTTCATTTCTATTGTTATCTGACGTCGGCTGATCGCTAAGATTTTCAGGAACGGATTTTCGAGAAAAACAGGTTTAATTAACTCACGTCCTGCTATAGTGGGACGATTGGAGCTCTTTTTTTTATTACCTTTTTTCATATCACATATATTTTAGTAATCATCATAGATTAGGTATCATTCGAAAGCTTACGGACTCAAAATTCATCCTGTGAAAACCGTTTTGAAATTGGACGATTGAGAGGCGAGCAAGATCTTTTAAGCGAGCAGCTACTTCAGACTCCGTTGTTCTCTTGTGCTCCGCTCCGCATCTCACGATAACGTTGGATAAAAAAATTTAAACCTTGAGTGCCGTTGTAGTTTACACAGGACTGGCGGGAAATGCACACTGATATACATTTATTCTGTTATGTGGTTTATTTTGATAGGTGAACTGTCTTTGTAGTGTTAAGAGAAGTGTCTGTAGTGTCTTTTCAGCTTGCCACTATAAATCTGCACACTTTTCTGCACTAAACTTGAATTTTGCCAAGATATATTCAGAGATTATAGACAAGATGTTATAGAATAATAATTTGATGAAAACCCAATTTTGACCAAAAAAATATTTTTAGACCTTTACTGAGAACGTACCAGCGAGACATCCGACGGGTTTCCCCAGATCGCATCACAAATGCCAATGTGAACGGTTAGCGGACCAGGACTAAATTAGCTTGCTGCGCACCAGGGTTCGAATGGCAGCGTTTAAACACTTAGTTAGTGCGGTTCATTTGATTGAGCAATCGCACCAGAGTTCGTTTTAGTCCAACCAAACATGCCAATGTGAACACAGCGTAATGGTAAAACTTTACAACAAGGGTCCTTCTAACATTATTTAACTACATTAGTTAACATGAACAAACAATGAAAAATACTCCTAAAGCATTTACTAATCTTATTTAATTTATCAATATCCTAATACATTATTAAAATCAAAAGTTGTGAGCTGACAACTAAAAAATTATAAAAATTTTCAATCAGTTGTATTTTTATTAACGTTAACAAATACTATACAAATGTATTGCTTATTGCTAGTTAATATTAGTTAACGCATTAACCAACGTTAACGTATAGGACCTTATTGTAAAGTGTTACCATCGTAACAACTCATATCAGTTTAATATAAGCGTTTAAAATGTATTTGTTTTGCTGCCTCCGTTTTGTGAAAATTCAAGCACAGCCGTATTGGAAATGAGTACATTTGTGTTTTGTGTCAGTTCACTAGTTCCAAAGCAGTTTCATGGGTTTTGTCTAAATGTGAGGAAGCCGTCTCAAATAAACCCATGTAACGTGCCGGTTTAATCACGCACATGCGCACATGCTTACATTGACGAACCCCATTTCATTTGGTCCTTTCCGCAATGCCTTTTAAATGAACAAAGACATTGAAAGAGCACAGAAAAGGGGTTTGATCGATGAATCCACAAGCCACAGCCAGCCGTTCCATGTGTGTGTGTGTGTGTGTTGATGTGTGTGTCATTAATAAGCATTAGTAGGGATTAATACCTGCTTTAAAGCTCAGCTCATCAGCCTCCTGCCCTGTGTAATCATACAGCGCTTTAACACGAACCCCGACTACCTTCTCCTCCTCCTCCACGCCGTTGGCGGCGATGTATTTTTTGGGGCTCTCGTCATCAGACCAGTCCGAGGAGTAGTCTTTACCCGCCCTGTGGGGACAGCAGAGGCATTACAAATCTGCACACATTCATGGAGGAATCATTTTAATAGAAGCTGGAAGATTTGACTCGGGTAATAATCAGGTGATCTGTGATAGTTAGTTCAGCTTAAGTTAGTTCAAATCTATTGAATGAATTAAACTTATCTGAGGCATGCCATGGATTATCACAGAAACTCATTTCAATCAATGTGTCCCTCAGTTTGCAAAAAATAAACACATTTACAGTAATAAATATTTTTTTTTGCACTAGGCTACAGTAAGCGCGTACTGTATGCAAGCACAGATTTTTAAGCCCAAAGTTTACTTCACTTTTTACGTGTACACTAGGGTCCGCATACAGTGTGTGACACGCAATTTTCGCATATACTGTATGCATGCAGCCCGATTTTTCTAACCACACATATTCTGTACGCGCATTTTTTTCATGGACGGACAGATGATTTAACTGTGCAGGAATTTATTCAGCATTACCCTCACAATGCATTATGGGTAGTATTCTCTAGCCGCGGAGAGTAGCCTACATCAGTTGTACACTTGTTATTGCAGTGCATTATGGGATTGAATTAGTGCACTTGATAATGTCCACTATGGTTTCAGACACCACTATAAATGGTCCCCTTAAATAGTGCACTACGGTATGTAAGGGTTTAGGGGGCAAGTTCAAACACAGCCAAAAACAGCCATGTCTCCATCCTAAAAATAAAACATGGATAGAAACGCCAAGATGTGAATCATTTCTAAAAATGAGCATGAAAACCTTCGACTCGCTGGATGGAAGCGGTGCTTTATTTGCAGATGTTTTATGCGATATTCCAATTTTGAATTTGCGCACAAGTTAAATTCACAACTTTGGATGGAAACCGCTATTGGTGGCTATGAGAGATGAGAGATTGTGAGGAGTTTAAAAAGTAGCTGCATTTGTACAACTCTAGCCTAAAAGATTCTAAAGATGTGTATACGAGTTATAACTCGTGGAGAGAGATTGTCCAGGCACTGGTACGCATGTGTACGCATACATGTCAAGGCTATGCATACAACGCATTAAAAAAAAGAGGAGTATACTTTGGGCTTTACTCTGTACACTCAGCTCACACATGCAATATTTCTGTGTGTAAACTGTCTGGAATCCACATATAACAATGTTTAAATTTTGTGAAAATACTTTCAAAACAGTGTGAACAAAGTTTATCTCAGTGAAATGTCTTGCTCCATAGATGCTGTTGACAGAGCTGAACCTGTTGAACCCTGAACATTCATTCAGTTTTTACTCAAATAAAACTGAGGAATGAGGATGCATATGAGGAATCGGCAAAGAGCAAACCAAAATTGTAACTGTTAAAACCTTGATTTAGGCTAACTACATTAAACAATTTTTTTAGCTGGGAACCAACATTCCCGAATGATTGGCTCTCACAGCGGACTGGGATCAAATGAGTTAATTTGATTTGTCTTAATGGCAACAAAACATAATAAACTGATGATTTTATAAAAGTTTCTTGTCAGCTCTGATCCAAAACCTAGTGAGTTGCCTTTCTATCTACAGCCTACATAGGCAGTTGCCTTCTGAGAAGACATCGTAACCTACAGTAAATGATATAGTAAACTATATGATGCTCATCCACATATTGCATATCTAATATTCATAATTACTCTCGACTTAAATCAATCTCTGCACTGAACTAATCCCTGTGCATTTTGGGATTGTCTTCTCTGCATCCAATGCTGCCTTAGCATCAACCTGTTAACTGTCACCCCCCTTTGTGAGCATAGATCTGAAATTAAATGTATTTGAAGAATGCTTAGGTTAATTTTGGAGTGTCTTTTCTTTCAAAGGCATACGTATGTCTAATCAAGTTTTGCTCCAAATTTGAAGTTGATATCACAAAAATTGGACCCACCAAAAGGTTTTAAAGTACCGTTTTCAAGATGATAACAATGTCCAAAGATACCTAATTTATGATGATTACTAAAATATGCGATAGTGGAAACAATTAAATGAAATGAAAAAAAGCAATTAAAAAGCATGTCGGGACACTGACAGTTAACATGATATAAGGTAGCATAATATTGCTGCCCACTTTTGTAACAACCCATGATGCCTAAGAATACGGTCTAGCTAGGCTGCTCACTAGGTTTTAGAGCCGAGCTGTTGTCTGTACGCTGAGAGAGGAGGTCAGTAAGGAAAGTTGCACTGACGGTGCATAGCCACTTAGGTTCTCGTAATAGCAGTCCACCTCAGGCCACCTGTGGGTTTAAGAGTCAACAGAGACCAGAGTCATCAGCAGGAAGCAGCAGAAGGCCACGTGTAATACTGCAGTTTAACAGGCAATCACTGTGTGTCCTGAGAGAGACTCACACACCAACACGAGCCATCTATAGTCTCTGAACCAGACACACACACACACGAGCCATCTATAGTCTCTGAACCAGACACACACACACACGAGCCATCTATAGTCTCTGAACCAGACACACACACACACGAGCCATCTATAGTCTCTGAACCACACACACACTCCAACACGAGCCATCTATAGTCTCTGAACCTCGCTCTCACACACACACACTCCAACACGAGCCATCTATAGTCTCTGAACCAGACTCACACACACACACCAACACGAGCCATCTAGTCTCTGAACCGCGCACGCGCACGCGCACACACACACACACACACACACACACACACACGAGCCATCTATAGTCTCTGAACCACACACACTCCAACACGAGCCATCTATAGTCTCTGAACCAAACACACGCACGCGCACACGAGCCATCTATAGTCTCTGAACCACACACACACTCCAACACGAGCCATCTATAGTCTGAACCAGACTCACACACACACACCAACACGAGCCATCTAGTCTCTGAACCACACACACGCACGCGCACACACACACACACACACACACACACACGAGCCATCTATGGTCTCTGAACCAGACACACACACGAGCCATCTATAGTCTATGAACCACACACACACACAAACCATCTATAGTCTCTGAACCTCGCTCACACACTCCAACACGAGCCATCTATAGTCTCTGAACCACACACACACGCGCACACGCGCACACACACACACACACACACACACACACGAGCCATCTATAGTCTCTGAACCACACACACACACACGAGCCATCTATAGTCTCTGAACCTCGCTCACACACTCCAACACGAGCCATCTATAGTCTCTGAACCACACACACACAAACCATCTATAGTCTCTGAACCTCGCTCACACACTCCAACACGAGCCATCTATAGTCTCTGAACCACACACACACGCACACGCGCGCACACACACACACACACGAGCCATCTATAGTCTCTGAACCTCGCTCACACACTCCAACACGAGCCATCTATAGTCTCTGAACCAGACTCACACACACACTCAAACATAAGCCATCTATAGTCTCTGAACTACTCACACACACTCCAACACGAGCCATGATCCATCTATAGTCTCTGAACCTCACACACACACACTCCAACACGAGCCATCTATAGTCTCTGAACCACACTCACACACACACACTCAAACATGAGCCATCTATAGTCTCTGAACCACTCACACACTCCAACACGAGCCATCTATAGTATCTGAACCTCACTCACACACACACACTCAAACATGAGCCATCTATAGTCTCTGAACCACTCACACACTCCAACACGAGCCATGATCCATCTATAGTCTCTGAACCTCACTCACACACACTCCAACACGAGCCATCTATAGTCTCTGAACCAGACTCACACACACTCCAACACGAGCCATCTATAGTCTCTGAACCACACACACACTCCAACACGAGCCATCTATAGTCTTTGAACCAGACTCACACACACTCCAACACGAGCCATCTATAGTCTCTGAACCACACACACACTCCAACACGAGCCATCTATAGTATCTGAACCAGACTCACACACACTCCAACACGAGCCATCAATAGTCTTTGAACCAGACTCACACACACTCCAACACAAGCCATCTATAGTGGGGACTCTCCATAGATGCAATGGTTTTTATACTGTCTAAACTATTCTGTACACTAACCCTACCCATCACCTTCTGTATGATTTAAAAGCTTGTGTACCCATGGGGACCTCACAGTGACAAGTCCCCATGAGTCTGTGTGCATTCAGGTTCAAGTCCCCATCGGGATTGAAAAACATGTACACTCTCTCTCTCTCTCACACACACTCACGCACACAAACAAGTATTCGTATCATTATAAGGACATTCCATAAGCTTGATTTATATCAAAATATATATACAGTACAAACTGTACATTCTAGCCCCTATCCCTACCCATCACAGAAAATAATGTCCCCACAACGTGGGTTTTACCACACACACACACACACACACACACACACACACACACACACACACACACACACACACACACACACACACACACACACACACACACACACACACACACACACACACACACACACACACACACACACACACACACACACACACACACACACACACACACACACACACACACACACACACACACACACACACACACACACACACACACACACACACACACACACACACACACACACACACACACACACACACACACACACACACACACACACACACACACACACACACACACACACACGCGCACGCACACGCACGCACGCACACGCGCACACGCAGAATGTGCTGACTCCGTGCTAATTGGTGTAGCTGTTACTAAAAGCAGTGTGCGACGCCCTCAGGGAAAAACTGTTTCCAGGATAATTAAAAAAACAAAACAATAACAATCCTCCACTTCTAAATACAACACTGATGAGTTTCATGTTTTGTTCCAATAACAAGCCAACTTTTAATTACAGTGTACCACTTTTCGGGCGGTTGACAAATATAATTTTTTCAAATATTATTTTGTGAAAAAAAAATGTAGTGTTCATGTTTCACCAATTTTGTGCACGCCTTATTTGCTTATTTGTTTTGATGATTATGGCTCAAAGCTTATGAAAACCTTTTCACAATATTCTAATTTTGAATTTGGGGTTTCCATAAGCTGTAAGCCATAATCATCAAAATTATAACAAATAAAGGCCTGAAATATCTCACTTTGCAAGTAATGAGTCTATATAATATATTAGTTTCACCTTTTAAGTTGAATTACTGAAATAAATGAACTTTTGCACCATATTCTAAGTTTGAGTTTCATCTGTAAATTCATTCAAGTGTAAAGTGTAAATAGAAGATATTTAACTAAACAGACAGCTATCCAATCAGTCAAAACACATGAAGTGACCAGGTGTAAACAAAAAAAATTAAAAAAATTAAAAATATATATACATGTGAATATTTTCTTTGTGCATGAGCATTTGAGTGTGTTGGTCAGATGTACCTTGTAGTTTCCTGTGGGGTCTGAGAGGGTTCGTTTCCCGCCGACACTATATTAGTCAGAGTGACAACGTCATCAGAATGACTGTTTCTTTGCTTTCGACTGATGGATCGGTGCGATTCTGGTGACCACTCCTGTTAAAACACCAAATGCACATGAGAAAATACATAATCACATGTAACTTGTTACAAGTTCCTATAATTTTCTGAATTTAATCATATATTTAAAAAAAAAAAGGTACTTCTTTACAGTGTCCTTGTTACACATTACTATAAAGGAAACCAAAACCTAATCCTAACCTAATTAATATAACTCAGTACTTAAATATATAACTACAAAATAAAGTGTAACCAAAAATAATAATGGCAGTAACAACTTCTGAAACACACACACACACACACACATATATATATATATATATATATATATATAACCAACCCTTCAGTTAGTAGACCGATTTATACATCCTCTTACTTTAGAAATTAATGAATGTAATGTAATCGTATATTTAAAAAAAGGTAACACTTTTACACATTGTTACTATTTTGTCCTTGTTACATGTTACATGTAGTTAAAATAAAAGTATTATAACAGTGTTTTGGTTAGTTTTTTTACTAACCCTTCAGTTACTAGACTGATTTATACATCCTCTTACTTTAGAAATGTATTATTCAAAGAATCCGGAAAAGAATGATCACAGATTAAAAAGAAAAAAAAATAAGCAGCACAACTGTTTCCAACATTGATAATAAATCATCCATCATATCAGTATGATTTCTGAAGGATCATGTGACCCTGAAGACTGGAGTAATGATGGTGAAAATTCAGCTTTGATCACAGGAATAAATTCTATTTTAAGGTTTATTATGAGAGCATGAGAGACTTCTTTCAAAAACATTAAAAATAGTAATGTTTCCAAACTTCTGACCAGTACTGTATACACCCCCCCCCTCCTCCCCCTCCCTTTAAAGCAGAACAACATTCCAGAACAGTCACACAATGTGACTCTGACATAACAGCACGAGAGAGAGAGAGAAAGAGAGAAAGAGGACTGCAACAATGCCATGTAGTACTCGCCACTGCAGATCTCCAACTTTTTTAGTCAATGGTGGCTTGTAAATTAAACCCCAAACAGGCTTAAAACCATCCTCAACCATTAGGTGGTTTCTCCATGGCGTATCCACACGTTGTAATTTGTCTTTATTTATCACTCTTACACACACTTGATATAAAAGAGAGAGAGAGAGAGAGAGAGAGAGAGAGAGAGAGAGAGAGAGAGAGAGAGAGAGAGAGAGAGAGAGAGAGAGAGAGAGAGAGAGAGAGAAACTGTATTACTGCCATACAAAGACCTCCAGTGTGCTGACAGAACAGGGAGGACGCCAGAAGATTCCTCCGGAATTGGAAGGTGTCACTTACCTGGGCAAACTTGACTAAAAGCTTCGTTTTTAGCTTTTAGTTAAGTTGAATCTACTGCTCGATTAAACATTCACAACGTGTGGGGGGATTAAAAAAAAATTCAGACACACTCAGATTCAACAATGCATCCATACACAGACCGTCATGTGTGTCCAAACATCATTTGCACAAATGGAGGTGCTGACACTGCCTGTGTGTGTGTGTGTGTGTGTGTGTCGGTCAGGAGGGCTGGGAAAGATTTGCCATTAGGGAGAAGGATCCGAAATTCCAGAACCCACTCATGGGCCGTGCAAAGACAACAGCTCATTCACACTCGACCCATTAGAAATTCACCACCCCTGGAGCCCGGGGCCCAAAACAGCTCTATGGTTGATGACGCCACACTGTTTGGGTCTGTAAATGTCATATATTTTCTAGGCAAATGTTAGCGTTTAAGTTTGCATCTGGTAAACGTCTTTCCTGGCATTCTGAGATAGCAAATATAAATGTACAAAGCATGATTTTGCACTGTACCTCGAGCTGTGGCCAGTTCATGCTCATGCCGGGCCCGTGGGTGTTCCTCCACCACCTGAGGTCCTCGGTGTCACTGGCTGAGGTGATGGTCTGCCCGAGGTCTCTGTACAGGGCTTTGAATCTGCATGGGGATTTTCCACATACTCAGAACAGGTTTTATTTGTGCACAAGGAAGTGCATGTTCAAAAATACAGGTTACACCAACTTTAATCGATGGTGCTTGCCAAGACAAACGTCACTATTACTAATGCTTGTATTTTTAAAACGCATAGTAAATACAATGTATTTATATAGCACATTTAAACACAGCAAAGCTGACCAAAGTGCTGAACAGAGTAAACAGAATAATAATAAAAAATAAACAGCAGACTATATTAAAATAAGATTAAAGCACCTGGGAGAAGAGATACGTTTCCGGCCTCTTTTTAAAAATGATAATAAAAGGTGCAAGGCGAGGGACATACGATAGAAACCTATCTGAAGATCTGCTAAGGCATCTTTACACAGGAATGCGGCACAGAAACCAAATCTGAAGCGGCATAAAATAAAACAAAATGCATTTACACAGAATGTTTATTGCTCCTCAGAAGCGGGATAAATGCATTTACACAGGAATTAGAATCGCGGGAAACACTGATTTGAACATTACTACCGTTTTAACAACGTGTTATAAAATGTATTAAAAAATAATTAAATAAAACTGGAAATAAAAATATGCGATTTTAAATTAATTTAGTTTTTAAAACGATTTTTCTATTTCTTAATAAAAGTTGTTCCAGCTGGGACAAATGCAACAAAGAAATTCTGAATGTTTACACCGGGTAGATCACCGCAGGATTAAAAACATTTTTTTCAAAGAGCCAGAAGTCCTTTGGAGTTTGAGTTTGAGAAGGCACAACAAATGAACAATGGTGATATAGCGTTGGCGTTTCTGGAAGAACAGCAGATGTCACCAGACCGACGTGAAATATCGTCCTCAAGGAGATGATTTTAGGAATATAATATATACACTGTAAAAAAATAATTTTCTTTATTTGTTATTATCACAACTTTTTATCTTTTGTCAAATCAACTTCGATAACAAATGTGGTGAAGATAACATACTATTTTGAGTTTCTGTTTATTAAACCATTCTTCTTCATTGTATTAACTCAAAATTTTGAGTTTGTTGCAATTAAAATTAAGGCAACTTGCTTTAAGTTAAACCAACATTTTTTATGTCTAAGTCTGCTTCTAGGTGGCATTGCGTCTCTACACGGAGCCGCTTTAGAACAGCCTTAACTCGGCTGAGTAAAGATGAATGTGGAATAAGAAGACCTTTGATATGAGGAGGAGCTTGATCAATAAGAGCTTTAAAAACAAAAATGGAATTTAATTTTAAACTGGATCCTAAAATGGACCGGGAGCCAATGGAGCGATGCTAAAAAAGGGGTGACATGGTCATATTTCTTTGCCCTGGTCAACAGCCTTGCAGCTGCATTTTGAACAATCTGGAGACGAGCAAGAGATGACTGAGGAAGACCCAAGTGCAAAGAATTACAATTGTACAACACAGAGAAATATATTGTGACATGTAACGCATCCTGCACAGTGTTAAACTTTTGGGGAGTACAAAAGGACAACTTTTTACCTTATCTACCCCTAGAAAGATGTATACTAGTACCTATTAGTAGTATGTTCACTTAAATGGGTAATTCACAGCTGACAAGATGGGCTTTTACTTAATTACTAAGAAATTGGTGCTACATGACTAGAGAAAAGAGAAAAAGAGCTGTGGTGTTCCCTTTTGCCATTAAATTCCAACACACAAAATGCACTTTTGAAAACATTTATTATTTATTCTAGCCAGCATTAGTCAATAAGAAAGATTAGTGGAGACAACTGATTTGTACCGAGCTGCAAGTAAGCAAACATTTGATTTTATTATCAAAACCTATACACTATCAAACAAAATACTAAACTTCAATATGCTACAATATCAATGGACATCGATTTTTTTCAATTAAAAATGACGAGGAATGAATGATATGTTTGTAATGGAGTAAAAAGTATGATATTATGCTTTGGATTGTAGTGAAGTAAAAGTTTTCCAAAACAAAAATACTAAGGGTGTAACGATACCCTCATGTCACGATTCGATACTGATACTGAACTCACGATACGATATTATTGCAATACAAACAATGTATTGTCGATTAAAATGCTAAATTTGGGTGTGGAAATGAATAGGCTTGGATTTGGTGCTGACAACCCAATGCACAGGACATGTAAGCACAGTAATGAAATAAATAAAGATACAAAGCTGGTTGAAAATTGGTGGACTTCTACTACTAGACTCCTGTCGATAACTTTTGTTCAGCACATTTTCTTCAAATCTAGTTCTTTTGTCAAAGTTTATTTCATCACCACTGCTACCAGAACAAAAGGGCCAGTGAACATTAAGTACCATGGAAATTCAAAGAACGAGGGAGGGATAAAGTAAACAGAAAGATTCCTGTACATGAAACTATACTATACGATTAACACACAGCTCAGCACAAGCCCTGTAATTACAACTCAACAAAACTGCAGAGACAGGTTTGAAGGGTGTTGTTTTTGTTGCCATTCTGAACATGTAACTCCATGCTGAATAATCAAACACCGAAAACACAAAACGAATGGAGCAATTTGCTCATTGATTACAAATAAAAAATAAAAGCTGAGTTGCACTAGCTTGTAGCTCTTTTGAAACGACCCTGGTTAATGGTCAACGACATGCTCTGAATTCCTCATTAAGTAAACAAAATGATAGCAGAGAGCACGGAAAAAACAAATAAGCACTTATTAATGGTTAACATTCTTCATTATTTCAGTTTTCAGCTATGAGACGCATAAATGACCAGAAACTATTTCAAGAGCCTGAGGATATTGATATGGCCTTTATAAATGGGAACTTGACATTGAGTAAAGTTTGAGACAGCTCCCCATTTCTCTCATGTCAGTTTTCATTGCACAACATCTGTGCCTGTCGGTCTCTCAGTGGCTCCGCGTCAAACTGTAATGAGTCCCCTAACTAGATAGCATGTTTAGGCATCAATACTATTTTCATTCACACTCGACCCATTAGAAATTCACCACCACTGGAGCCCGGGGCCCAAAACAGCTCTATGGTTGACGACTCCACACTCTTTGGGTCTGTAAATGTTAGGGGTGTGACGAGATCTCATGTCGAGGTGAAAAGCTGTCTCGCAATATCACCATGAAGGAGCGTGAGGGTGAAATTAGCATAGAATATGACACCGCTACATTTACACTACGCTTCCAATGTCATTTTGCTTTTTTATAGAAATAAAACCCATTTAATTCAGTTAGACAATGGTCGCTTTAATTGTAAACTATTGTACATGTCTGCTCTGCTCATCCAACATGAGCTGCAGTCGCACACAGTGCACGAGTTCACTGATCACGTGACGACAGCAAGTGAGATGACTGACAAGACCATGGCAGAGGATCCGTTGCGCAACAGCCTAACCATCGAAGCGTCTGATAAATGTCATATCTTGCAGAATGCGTGCTCAGCACAATTGCTCCCTATAGACTACATGCAATTGCGAATTCGAAAGTGAAAGTAAAACGCGCGCAAATTAGGCTGCATACAATAGCCTGTCTCCCAATATCAAAACTACTTTCTCAGAAAGTAGAACTGAAATGACGATGATTCATTCAAACATTTCAAAATGAAACCTGCAGACTATTTTTCCAGTCTTGAATTTTGTCATTGAGGAAATCTTAAAAAAATAAAAAACGAGTTTCTCGTCACACCCCCTAGTAAATATAATATATTTTCTAAGCAAAGAAATCAATAAGAGGAATCGAAATGTGCGTGTATTATCGAATCCCTGTTTTTTTTTTTTTTTTTTTTTGGAACCGGTTCTCGATACCAAGCATGCTGTCCTAGAAGATAAGTGTCTGTGTAGTGTGTGTGAAGCAGTGACATAGCAGAAGGACTTACCCATCATTGTTGGAGAGGTCCATGTGCTGGTGTATGTCCTGAAGAACTTCTTTAAAAAAGCACAACCTCTTCTTTTCGGCCTCCTGGGTGATTTCAAACACTTGCTCCATGTCCTCCATGTAACGTGGGTTACATCGATTCAGCTCGTCCAGGGCTCTCTCATAACGCTCCTTAGCCTGAGGAAAAACAACCACAAAAAAAAAGACCCCCAAAAAAACAAGCAGGTCATGGGACACAGTTTAGTTCACAGGGTCACTAACAAAGATCAGAATTTCCTGTTCAGAATAGATGGAATTGATGGAGAGTTGTTGAAACTAAAAGAGAAAGCTCAAGCTTGTACATCACATT
The DNA here is from genome assembly GCF_949152265.1 of Phoxinus phoxinus. Lineage (NCBI taxonomy): Eukaryota > Metazoa > Chordata > Actinopteri > Cypriniformes > Leuciscidae > Phoxinus > Phoxinus phoxinus. The sequence goes on along the minus strand of NC_136877.1, from coordinate 5,167,824 downwards.
GGATCAAAGCATCATATAAATGAAATGTAAATGTACTAATATGAATTTCATGACTAGCTGAAAGACAGACAAGTCTGCTTTTATAAATTATGGGAAAACAAAGCAAAATGCCTCTAAATAAATGAATAAATAAAATCATTCTCTTTACACCTTTGCAGTATAAAGTGTAGTTTTGTGAATTAAACTACACATTCAGAAACATGTTGTTCACACCCATCATTTATCATTGTCACAGTAAGGCATCACCACAGGAGCGTTACTACTGGCACTAGCAACAAGCAAGCCTTGTCTTGTCTACATTTGATGGAAATTCTGTCATTCCCCACCCATCTCCTTCCACCTAGACATGGACACTTGTTGACAAGCTTTCCATACAGTAATTAGCAGCTTAATGGAAAAACCTCACAAAACTAAAATGACTAAAACGGCTGTGTCTGTGCTTTTTCTCATGGTACCTTCTCTGCCTCTTGGGTGCATTTGTCCAGGCGATCTGTGAACTTGCGGACCTCCTCTTGGGATTTGGTGGTGTCAGCCTTGGCATGAGTTTCACGGGTCAATGCCGTGCGCTCTTCCTTCCGGGTTTGGTGGTAACTTTTTTTGGTAGAATCCACCTATCGCAGAGAAAAGGTTTACACATCCGTACCATTTACTCATTCTGAAATACACCGTGATACATAGTTTTCTTTAAACACTGTTATAGACCTGAAATAAAGACTCATTCATCCTAACATTGTTTCAAATCAGTCGTCGAGATTATTCAGTTTTCAGATTTAATTTCAGTCTGTTTCTCATACTAAGCTATTGCTTTAGAAGTCTTGGGATACAACAAACCAATCATTAGGGTTTCTGCAGGTTTATGAAGGCAAATTTAAGACTAAGTAAATAAAATGCAAGGAATAAAGTCAAGGGAACACAACGTGTCTAGGGAGAAACACAAACAACACTTCAGAGTTAAACAAATAACTTCTAAGAGAAATCTATTACGTTTCATTTTTGTTTTTTTATAAGTAGCTTCAATCACTCTGCTCTCAACCACTAGAATATGGAAATATATTTTACGGCACCTTCTGATCACTCTGCCCAAAAATTGTGTTTTTTCCCTCAGTATTTTCGTATCGTTTTCCAGTGCAAATGTCTAAAGATTCTCAATGCATTTACTGGATACACAAAATAATAAAACATGAAGTCTTATTTTCTCTGAAATTGATAAAAATAAAGTTAGTTTATGAATAAATCAAGAACAAATATCTGCCAATCTCAGAAAAAGCGACTTAATTCTTAAGGAAGTTTTGAAACATTAACAGATCATTCATTTTCATTTGCACCTTAAGTAAATCTCCCTTTATTTAAAGATGTTTAGATATTTGTATTGAAAAACAGGACAAACATAGTGAGGAAGATATACATTTCTTGCAATGCATGCAACATTTAACTCCATGACTTTAAGAAAAACCTTTATTTGTCCCACAATGGGGAAATTAAGACTTTAATTAAGACTTTCTGCTCTGATTTTAGTACCCTTAATTTGTGTAAAGGCGAATTAAAACTTGAGACCTGCAGAAACCCTGTTTTTGGTCACTTTTGGAGCTTGACAATCACTGATCATCATCAACTTATTACATGGAGAGGAAAAAAAAAAAAGCAGATTTTTGGCATTCTTCTAAATGGCAACACTTTACAATATTTAATTTGTAACCAATAGTAGTAAACATGAACTAACAACGAAAAACAAAACAAGATAGACAAAGTGGATTTAAACTATATATTTAGTTCTCTCTGCCATCATTTATTGTAGTATTCTGCAAAAGGAGAAGACTCACATCCTTCAGTTTTCGGACCCAGGGTTTCTGGGCTTTACGGAAGCCTTCATCTGCGTCTTTGGTCTCGCGAAATCCACCGATCATTTGCTTGTGGAAAGCATCCTTCTGCCAGTTTCTAATCTTTTCACTGTCCTCAACAACCAGTTTCTCTTTTAGCTCCATATGGATCTCACTCAGTCTGTCAGCCGCATTCATGAACGCATGCCAGGCCTTTTCCAGAGTCCCATACTGTGAGCCTGCAGGAGAGAAAACAGAATTCAGCTTATAACACTGGATAGTTGCTTACTGGCTCAGCGTAAATAAATAAATAAATAAAAAAAACCAAGTTCGTATAATATTCTTCTCTAGATACGCGTCTTGCCTCTTATTATAATTGTAGGTCAGTGCGTCTATCCCTTTAAGGTCACATGGTTTGGTTACTGAATGTGTGTCCAGCCTGAGGCTCTCACTGGGAGGTAATCCACTCATATCCACGACTTTTCTTAAGGTCAATACAAGATACAGTGGCTTTATTTACACTCAATCCTAAATGCTTAAAACTGTAAATGTAAATGTAGGTACTGTTCTCATGGTTATTTTGCAAGTGCTGAAAACACATCTATGCAAAATCCAGTATATTGTCGCTGTCGGGCAGAAAACTCGTATCTCCAGAATTCGTTATTAAATTTTTTTTCATAAATCATTATGATTGGTCACCCTTTACGTCTGTCTGTGGGCTTTGCAAATATCTAACCAATGAAAAGTATTAAAAAGAGCTTGTTTAAACCTCATAACTCCATTGGATCCTCAAACTGTCAGTCAAACCTCATAACTCCACCCACAATAACTCACTATTGTGAATAAAGTGCCGCACGCGTCTTTGCTAGTTTGCAATGCAAGGGTAAATAAAGAACTGGTACAGCATCTTCTTTACTCACAAAACACTATATATGGCTAATGTTTTATTCATTTGAGGAGCAGAGAAGAGTGTCTTAATCTAACTTTGATATCCCAGTTTTTGGCTCATTTTGAGTCACTCTGAACGGCTCATTGAATCAGTGAGTCAATCATATCAGTCCGATTAACAAATGAATCATTCAGGGCTGCATTTTCCAAAAGCATTGTGAATAAAGTAAAGAATCTACCATTTTTAACATTGAGCAATACTTTACTCAAGTGTTTTATCCATTTCCTGAAAAGGAGATACTAACAGCGACTCGAATTGATGGGAGTATTTTCAATTCGCAATTTCAATTTGCGCAATGTGAAGGCAGCATTACTGTACATTACATTCATACCTTCTTTTCCCCAAACTACTGTGCAACTATTTTCGGGTGGGCACTGATACGGTAAATGAAAGGTCAGACAGATTCATAAATGTTTGACAGAGGCACTTATCAGCTCATCAGTACAGAATGTGTTGATGTGACCGAAGAGGGATGCGTCTACTTTAAGATGAGACGTAAATGCATACTGACCTTTCTCCACAATACCCCTCCATTTCCTTGCCCAATCACTCAGCTGCTGGGAATAGCCCTTCTCAATCTTGGCCCGCTCCTGGAAGCAGCCGACCAGCTCGTTGCATAGCTTGTAGCCATCGTCAATGCGCTTAACCGTCGTCTTGTAGTTCCCAGGCTAACCGATGAAAGTCATGTTAGAGAGTCATACTAAAACACAGCACACAGATACATTTCTGAATCCGAACTCAGTGACTCAGTGATCTGGTCAGTTAACAACTAGGAATATATCATTTCAGTCTAAGATTTTAAAATGTGATTTGTTTTGACTCTTCTTCCTGTAACTTGCATAAACCAGTTTAGGGGAACTGTGCCATTTTTAACTTAAGTTTTCCTCAAAGCAAGGAGAATCGAGATAGTACTTGCTTTCTTCTGGTTTCACTTGATAACCGAAATGCATTTATGAACAGGGACATTTATGACAAATCAAAAAAAAAAAAAAAAAAAAAAAAAAGTGGTTCACACAACTTGAAAGGTTTATAGATTTATAAGGAACTACATTAATGATTTATATTTCAAAAACATATAAATGGAACATAAATGAGAAAAAAATATTTACTGCATGATTCCATCTCAAAAGTCTTATTGTGCTGCAGATTAGTTACATTTATTAATATTCATAATACTAGAAGTTAGTGCAGCATTTTAAGCACTATTAGTTGAGCCAATGACACAGCTAACCCCACTTTGGCACAATTTACCCCAGATATCATTTTAGAAGAAAACAAATAGTCATGGCTTATCTTTATATCTTTAAATGGTTTTAGACATTGTCAATTGACCAATATGTTTGATATATTTAAAAAAAAAAAACAGTTATATTATAAATCTATAGCATAAACAAACTTTTAGTATACATTTTTTTCATGTGCATGTCTCAATTACAAGCAGCTGTATATTATGGGCCCTTTCTACATAGTGATATATTTATAATATTATTATTATTAAGAATACACATACAAATTGTTAATATATATATCCATCTTTATACAACTATGCGATAATACAGTTTACATTTTGCGATGCTTACTATGAGTGTACTGTATTTGGTTAAGGATGAATATACTTATAGTATAGTAGTTTCATTATTAAGTAGCATCTGTATTATAGCAGTAGTAGTATCTAGCTATTATTAATTCACTATTAAGAAGTGGGAACATTATTAATAGTGTGGGGATATTGAGAATTATGAAACCTGTGAGGTTTTGTTAAACTTATAACAATTTGGTGTGGTGACAAGCCTAATTACTATTTGTTGATGCATTTAAATGACAGGGTTAAAATATAACATCACCCAGTCCTAAGCAGTTTTGCTGAGGAGTTAATTGAAAGTAGTCATGGCATAATACTTATGTATAAGTCCTCCATTGTGCAAGCCAAAGGCAACTTTTTTGCAAAACAATTGAAAAAAGTCCATGTGATGAAAAAATGGAGGGGAAAAAAAACACCCTAAACTGTCAACAGGACTGATGGCAAAAATGCTACTTTCACTTTGCCATCTAAGAGCTCTTTATATCTCTTGGTTTTCTCCAAGGCAAGTATGGACCTGACCAAGCATGCTTGAAGAATAGTAATGCAGAAAGCTCTCAGAAATGTCGGATCTGCAGGAATCCGCTCCTTTAGTGTCTCTAACTCCCTGGCTGAACGCCACAGCATTTGGTGTGTGTGTGTACGTGTGTGTGTGTGTGAGAATGTGGGATACTAACCTCCCAGAAGCTGTCCCAGCTCCCAATGTCTTGCAGATCCCCGTTGGAAGACATTTTGGGGTCGCCCTTGCAGCACGGAATGATGGCGGCTGTCTGTCAAACTGTGAAGAACAAGTCGTGAAATCAAACAGAGCCAACAACTGTAGCATATCATGACAACCAATGACACACAACACAAACTAGTTCAACCAGTCTCTACATGACACATGCCCTCAAGTTCAATCCGGAAAACTAAGCAGTGGCAAATCATACGAAAAATACATATTCCATAGACATTTCACTACGGTCTTGCCAGGAGCCTCTCGTGACCCAACGCTCCTTGGCCTCTACAGTTAAGACATCCGCCCAGGCTCAGTAATCCTGTATTTCCATACAGTAATGAAGCCAGCGTAGGCCAGTCTCACCTCTGAGCGGCTTTGCGTCTGCCTAAGGTAAACCTAGGTGAAGCAGAAGCTTCTCTGCTCCGGTCTGGGTGGAGTCGCAAAAATAGCAAATGGGTCCTCCCTTTAATATGTTCCTGGTTGAATGTTGAGCACATTCTTAAAATAAAGGTTGTTTTAATGGCATTGGAGAATCCATGAAGAACTTAACATCCATTGAAGCCTTCCATTGCACAAAAGGAAAACAATTCTTCAGATTATTAACATGTTCTTTACAGTAAAGCTGTGGTCATACATTAACGATATTTCATGGGCAAAAATGGGTCCAACCATTCTTTCACAGTTTGAGCCTGATGAATCTTGACACTGTCATCCTGTAAAATGGCCATGATGTGTCTTCATAGTCATACTAGTGTTGTCAAGACTTCTTTGGTCAAGTCATCTTCATTTATATAGCGCTTTTAACCATGTAGATTGTTTAAAAGTGGCTTTACAGAGATAAACGGATAATTTAAGGTAACATATTGTTTTGGCTTTATAGCGGTTCTTGAATAAATATATTTTCCAGCTAAAGTTAGTTTTGATTGATTCACCTCCGTCGCAACGATCATTAGTTATTAAATTAGAGGTACCAAGTCGGTTCTGAATTATTTTGAAAAAAAAAAGTAAAGATTTTTTTTGGGTGATTTTTGCCTTTATTGTGATAGGATAGTACAGCGTGGACAGGAAGCGAGGTGGGAGAGAGACTGGGGACGGGATCGGGAAAGGTCCACGAGCCCGGATTCGAACTCGGGTCGCCCGAAGCGCAATGTCGGTGCGCTGACCATGAAGCTGAGGTGCTGACCGGTACTGAAATAAAAAAATAAAAAATAAAAAAAAATGACGATAAGCATTTCCCTCAAGCTTTCATGCTCAATAAGTCTGTGATTGGCAACAATGATAAACGCTTCAAAATCATGTTGTAAATAGAAATCACCGAGCGCTTACACAGATACACACGGAAGCGTTTGAAAGCAGGCGTCAATCAGCAGATCCCAAGTAGATCCACTGATAGACGGATACGCTGATAGCATCTGCTTTCAAGAAGCCGCTATCAAACGCTCCAGTGTTTATCTGTGTTAAGCGCTCTGTGAAGAAAACGTGTTTTTGAAGCGTTGATCATTGTAGCCAATCACAGACATACATGTTGAGCGCTTGAACACAATGGCCAATCAGAGGTGTTTAAAAATCCGTTCAACAGAGCTCAAAATGCTACAGGGAAATGATGGTATCCTCACATTTTTTTAATTTCTTTAACGGGTCAGTACAGAAGACGGGAATTTTGACAACACTACTTCCTACATGGTTGTTTAAGAAATGAAAAGCTAAACACTCCACCAATTAGGGTTAGAAGAACTGTTGCCAAACATATAACAAGCTAGAAACATAATAATCACTGTTTACAAAAAAGTTCTTTGGGGATTGCTGCAAAAAAAAAAAAAAACTTTATTTGTAAGAATATGGAAAGGCATGTTGATAAAAATATGTCTGCTGACATGCAAGTGTCTATTGGCCATTGCTCATAGGAGCACGACGCCTCTCCAACACTTATTCATCGCCCTAAAATAACCTGTTTATTAATGCACAAAGTGCTTTGGCTACTGCATAAACTACATTTAGTCCAAACAGAACAAGTAGGCGTACATCTAATAAACTTTGTACACGCTCTTCCCGTGCTTGTATACATTTAGCACCACTTCTGGCCTTGGGTTCTCGTCATATTGTTTGAGCCAAGGTCGTATAGTTTCCTCAAACAGACACAACAAAAGGGAGGAAAGAGTGGGATCGGCCTCGCAGGAGCATCTGCTTCCAATTCAGGCCAAACTGGCTATGCTAATGGAAAATTAGCATCCCTAATACCCCTTTTCCACCAAGGCAGAGCTGGTGCTGGTTCGGAGCCAGAGCCTAGTTTCAAATCGGTTCTTTGTTTTTCCACCGCCAAAGCACCAGCTCTGAACCAGTAAAACGGGTTCTTAAGTAGCACCAAATCATTGCAGGGTCTAGAACGGAGCCAAGTAAGAACCGCTTGCGTCAGGGGCTGGGGGCGGGGTTACCGTGACCAACAAGACGAATAGAAACTTGTGACCGCCATTTTTAAATAGCAGCTAGTCGAGCTAATAGCAGCTCGATTATAATATCCGTCTATGTAAGTTACGGCGAGCTGCACGAACGCGTTGGATTCCGATGTATTTTTGCAATCCCATGAGCATCCATAGTATTGCAACGTCCGTTATTGTTGATGGCTTGTTCGAGATGCATCGGAGCGGCGCGGACCGATCAGAGCTCCGGGAGTATTTGGAGAGCATACGACTCCTTGTGCTTTTGATCGCTTTCGCAGTGCTTTAATGTCACGCGGCGATCGGTCTGCGAGAAGCCGAACCATCTCGAACAAGCCTGGTGTGTTTTTGTTTGGCGCTGCCGCGCTAGCGTTGCTGGGCAACATGAGATGTATACACAGTGATGTAAGATCTGGCTCTGTTTTGGCTCTCTAGCCTGTGGAAAGGCAAACCGGTTCTTAGAAGAACCGTCAGTAGAACCAACTCCGAACCGGCTCTAGCTCTAGCTCTGAACCAGCACCTGGTTCTTGTTGGTGGAAAAGGGGTATAAGAGAGGGACTTGGGAACCAACATAGAAGAGCATTTGCTGTGGATGCATAGTTTTGGCAATTTATTTAAAGTTTTGAGCAATTTCTTGGTTTGTGATATCTTTTTTTTTAAATATGACACAAAAGGTAGGGTTGGGCAGTATAATCGACTTTGTAGGGCATATCAAAATATTTTCAAAAATGTGAAACTTGATTTTGTTTTTGGGCTCTACTAGAATAGGTTTTCATGCTTGAAAGTAAAAAAATATATAAACATATTTTTCCCATATTTGACAACGTTGCAACCCCTCCTTCTGAAAAGCACAATGTACTCTGATTGGTCAGCTGGATCAGCGTGTTGTGATTGGTCAACTGCTTTGAGTGTGTTATGGGAAATGTCCCGCCCCTTATCATAACTGCCAGTTTCAAGGCACTTCTAACTAGCCCAACCAGGCTCCGCCCCTTTCATTTGCAATGCATATGCCTTAGGGTGCATTGCCACTTTGTAGAAAATACTGAGATAAATATTAGAGATATGATTTTTCACCAGTGCCATTAGCATGTTATGTTGTAGAATTGTAGAAACAGTTGCTTTACCGTTAGCACAGCACAAACAAAAAGCACACAGACAAAAAACAACTAAAAGAAGCTGAAACACATTTTTAGCCCCCAGCGTGTTTTGGCACATCCCCAATTTAAAGCAGATCCTGTTAGCACTGCTATTTGTTGCAGTTGTTCGACACAAATCATCTCTACATCTGACTTCACGTCCTTGAATTGGTTGCGTCCAAATTCACAACCATAACATCTTTTAAAAAATGGTTGCGTCCAAAATGATGCACTATACACACTATGCAGTTTTATAAGGATATTTTGTCATTTAGTCTGATGCCCCTCCCCCTCTGTTGCGCAATTAAAGCTTTAGCCCATGAAGTTTTCCAACAATCCACACTATGTTTTTTCGATTAATTAAGTGCATCATCTGAGTATTGAAAGTGCACTTTTTCTTTTTGGAGTTTTCAGTGATCTCGCACTATTTATACTACAAAGAGTCTTTGGATAATACAATCGCTGGCGAATTGGGACTCACATTTTGTTTTGTTTTCCATTAAATAAAGAGCTTGGATAACTTCCCCTGAACTTCCTCCCTGTGAGGTGAAGAGAGGGGGGGTGAGGAGTGGAAAGTCAGCTCCTGATGATGGTATTTCCCACAAACATGCCAGGAGGAGCACTGATATGAGAGCTTCACTTGAACCTCAGTTGCTAATTTAAAATCAGTAAATATTGTTTGGAATACTAGTATTACTATAGAATATTAGCATATCGCTAATGGCGTAGCGTACATAGAAAGAAGTATGTGACAGTAGGCCTACACATTATGCAACAATACACATTTCAATTTTGACGTATTGATTTTATTAACTTTTTATATTTCAAAAAGACCAAGCCAAGACCCCATATGTGAACAGGGTAAAAATATTCCAACTAATTGTCATACAAATAATTGTGATTAACCCGATCATTTTTCACTTGACATTTTCACAAAATGTCACTTACAGTGCAAGTCTAATATGCTACTTTTTATATATATATATATATATAGCCTATATATAACATAATGCATTCTTATTGACACACAAGCCTTGATTTTGCGTATGAAGGAACACCTTTGACTATCTTTGTGTACTTCTGATGTGTTTTTTAATTCTTTACTCCCTGCCGGAATTAATTATGATTCCTCTGCTTCTCGATTAAAGCAATTGATGTCACTTCTTTAAGCACTTCAATTTCCATGGCAAAATGTAACAAAGTTAAACTGCACAATTATTGCGGTTATCTCCAAAATAATCGCAATTAGACATAAGCACGGTCATCCAATTATTCAATAATCGCGACAGGCGTATTCGCTATAGCCAGTTGACTAATCACAGCATATTAAGACAATTGTTTTGGATTACAAGGTTTCTATTTAATAAGCAAAGGATTCATAATCTAATTAAATATGCACCAAATAGCATACATTTAGAATAGGCATCTGAACATTGGATAAAACCAGGCTCAATATTCAGGTTTCATTTTGAAATGACACTAGAGTTAAAAGTTTTTACAGAGGCGATTTTGGATGTTGCTTTTTATTATTACCTAAATCATTTATTTTCTGGCTTACAGTATTCAAATAAAAAAAGTAGGTTTTTAGGAATAAAATGTCATTCCAAACCTGTATGAGAAACTTTCTTTCGAACTTTGCAGAACGTTTGAAACCGAATTAACACGATCATTGCTTGGAAAAAAAAAAAAAAATCTTCATAGGAATCAAATGTCAATATAAAACAGGTGAATGATATGAACAAATCCCTCTATAAAAAAATCTGAAAAAAAATAAATGCTGTATGTGCAACTGAATATGAGCCTGAGGTGTAGATTTATGGCTCAGTGTATTAGAAGAAAAAAATACAAACTTTTAAATGTGTATTTCGCATTTTTTCTTTGCAATAATCTGGAAGACGACAAATATTGGAAGCAAAATGGTTTTGCCTATAGTGAGTTAGCGACACCACACTGACACCGTAAATATGCAAATAATGATGTTAACCCAGGGTTTAGGAATGCAGTGTGAAACGCCAGCGTATGAATACCCAGGATTAATAGTTAACCCCGGGTAAATAAGCAATGTGAAACGTGAAGATAACCCAGAATTTGGTTAACCCGGGGTTTAGAATGACCCAGGGTTAACCAGTCCTCATGAATATACCTGAATTAAATTGTGACCGTGTTTGAATTGCATATACTATATATTTTTTTATAACAGCAGAAGCACATAACCAGTCACAAGTCACACGGGTATATCTGTGGCAATAGCCAACAATACATTGTATGGGTCAAAATTTTTCTTTTATGCCAAAAATCATTAGGATATTAAGTAAAGATCATGTTCCATGAAGATATTCAGTACATTTTCTACCGTAAATGTAAAACATGTATTTTTGTGAGTGAATGCAGCACAATCGTGAACATAAATGCACAACTTTAAAGGAGATTTTCTCAATGTTTAGATTATTTTGCACCCTCAGATTCCAGATTTTCAAAGTCATATCTCGGCCAAATATTGTCCTATACTAACAAACCATACATCAATGGAAATCTTATATATCCAGCTTCCAGATGATGTATACATCTCAATTTAAAAAAATGTACCCATGTGATTGGTTGTGTGGTCCAGGTCATATTACTCTGGCCCTGTTTACACCTGGTGTTAAGATGTGCTTTGATCGATCGGATCACAAGTGGACGACGCTAAATACATACCGTATTTTCCGGACTATACGTTTTTTCATTGTTAGGCTGGTCCTGCGACTTATAGTCAGGTGCGACTTGTATATCAAAATGAATTCAAACATGACTGAGATGAACCAAGAGAAAACATTACCGTCTACAGCCGCGAGAGGGCGCTCTAGTTAGCGGAGTTGTTCAGAAGCGACACCGAGGAAGAACTCAATGGATTCAGTGTTGAGGAATGAGATCGGGAGCTTGGTGAACTTGCTTACCGGTAACTTGTTGGACTCGCTGGCTAATGTTAATTTAGCCTATTCAGCCTCCCAGGTATATGTTCTTTATGCTATTGTGTAGCTGAATAACTGTTAATGGGTTACGCTAACATGCCGGACACCTATTCAGCCTGTTGTTCTGTGTGCTATTGTGCAGCTGAATAACTTGCCTTTCCAGATTAAATGTCTGTTCTTGGTCTTGGATTTTGTGAAATACATTTCTAAATAAATGCGACATAGTCCAAAATATGATTTTTCCCTCTTTGTGACACATTTTTTGACTGATGCGACTTATACTCGGATATACGGAAAATACAGTGCATGTGTAAACGGGGTCTAAAGCGTTTTGAGTTTGTCCACTTTCGACCTCTTCCAGAGGCAGTGGGAAACACATTGCGCAAACGAATTGCTTTCGTAGTGTAAACGCTCATGTGGTCCAATGTGTTCAAACCGCCACAAAACAATGTCTTCTCTCCGTCTACTGATCTAATGCGTGAACATTATAAGAGCTCTAGCCAGACGGGATTTAAACTGTCAGCTGGAGACACAAGTTTGGTTTGAAGATGAAAAATACACCAAGCAGAAACTAAAGCTGCTGCTCTCTGTATGTTTTTCCATCTCCTTTCATGTTCATATGGAAATTGCGTGAGCTTATTTCATCCATTAGATCGAAAGATCTGAAAAAGCCCATACATTCACCCGCCCATAGACCCTCCCCTTGAAGAAATCAGGACAGAAGTGGTTGAAGTGGACAAAAGAAACGGATTAGAGCACTAGAAAACAGGAATGCATCTCCGTCGTCTACTTGTGATCCGATCGACCAAAACGCATCTTAATACCAGGTGTAAACGGCGCCTCTGTAACCCATTTTGCAACAAATATACAAGGAACTTTGTGAAAACGACAAGGAAGTGGAAGAAAGTAAAAAAGCACAAAGCATTTTTTTATGTGCACAAGACATTGAAGAAGCCAGACACACCCATTCCCATGGAGCCGGTCACACTGTACAAGTACAGCAGCGAACAGCTGTGTCACGCTGAACTCCAGAAATAATCAAAACCCCAGAGATCCCGTCGAGCTGGAGCGAGAACACAGCAGATCCTAATAACACTCTTCCATTAGCAGCCAGCAATCTCCAACAGCTGAGAGTGGATGGAAGAGAGGACCTTTGGGTTCTTCTGACTGGACATGTCAAATACCCACTGTCAGAGCCATGGCCTAATGAGCCTAGCAACAGGTACATCAACACAATGGGCACGTTCACGGAGATCCCAGAGCTGTTAAATTGAAACACAAGCAGGGAGGAGTGCGGCCCCCCCCCCGTCTCATTGTGCGGCTCTCTATTGTTCTGTACAGCAGTGCTTATGGTTTGGTCCATCACATCGATGTAAAAGAGCTCAGCACTCCCACGGAGATCCGAGCTAAAAACGGGCTCGTCTGGGGAGAGGAGTGACCGCGACGGCTGTAATTACATGGCTGTGTCAGCAAATCACTGAGGGAAGAGCAGGCAGCTCTCAGATCTACTGCGCAAAACATGTGTTGGACCGCAAACAACAAACTATAGTGCCTGTCCAGAGCAAAAAAATCTATAGAGCCAAAAGAAAATATGAGTAGTGCTTCTCCATGATCTAGGGTGTTGTCATGCTATTCAGTTGCTAAGGTGCTCAGAATGCTTTTAGGACATGTAACATGCTGTGGGAGATTGATAGTTTTCAGGTAGTTGCTAGGATGTTGTGAGTGGATGTTAACATGTAGGTGGTTGCTTTGAATTTAATTGTTCTGACCAACCACAATGCTAGGCTGTTACGATGTCTTGCTAGAGTGTTGAACATGGTTGATTGCCACTGCTAGGGTGTTGTGGGTGGTTGCTAAGGTGTTGTAGATGGTTGATCAGCACTGCTAGGGTGTTGTGGGTGGTTGCTAGGCGGTTACGATGTCTTGCTAAGGCCGAGTGGTTGTTAGTACGTTGCTAGGGTGTTGTGCATGGGTGATTGGTGCTGCTAGGGTGTTGTGAGTGGTTGCTTGGTGCTGCTAGGGTGTTGTGGGTGGTTGCTAGGGTATTAAGCATGGTTGATCGGCGCTGCTAGGGTGTTGTGGGTGGTTGCTAGGGTGTTGTACATGGTTGATCGGCGCTGCTAGGGTGTTGTGGGTGGTTGCTAGGCTGTTACGATGTCTTGTTAAGGCCGAGTGGTTGTTAGTACGTTGCTAGGGTGTTGTGCATGGTTGATTTCCACTGCTAGGGTGTTGTGGGTGGTTGTAGGGTGTTGTGCATGGTTGATTTCCACTGCTAGGGTGTTGTGGGTGGTTGTAGGGTGTTGTGCATGGTTGATTGGCGCTGCTAGGGTGTTGTGGGTGGTTGCTAGGGTGTTGTGCATGGTTGCTTGGCGCTGCTAGGGTGTTGTGGGTGGTTGCTAGGGTGTTGTTGTGCATGGTTGCTTGGCGCTGCTAGGGTGTTGTGGGTGGTTGATAAGGTGTTCTGAGCGCTTGTTAGCATGCGGTTATAATAAACCATACAATCGAAGGCATCTTTCAAGTTCATAGCCTAAAACGTGCAGAATGCGCTATGCAGAGTAGTTTAATGTTTAGAGTAAAGGATTTAAACATTCCCTTTTACCCACGTATGAGCAAAAGTAATGGTTATGTTTGTCTGATGACCTTTGAAACACTATACAGAGCAACGTGGCACAAATGTAACAGATTCCTACTGCTGACAAAATACCCAGAAAACTAGCTTTCAGAGCAAAAAAAGGAAAAAAACCTTTGTGATATTCGAAACCCGGTTAAATTAACATTGACCATGACTAACAACAAAGACAAAAGCTTTGTTGAGTTGTTGGAATTCACTTGATTTCCTTGTGCTAGAAAACGTCCAAATCCTCAGGATTACTGGGATGAAAAGGCTTTGGTCTAAAATGTACAATCCATTGCATGTCGGCATTCAGCAATGATTTAAACGCTTATGGTATAGAAAATATCTTGACTTGTACTGATGATCAGCACAGACAAAAAAATAAATAGACAGCAGCAGATGGCTGATCATGCATGTTATTTGTAATCTAGTGCAACAGCTTTAACCGGGCAACCCCCTTCCCCAAGAGGAGACAGATGTGCCGAACTCCCATTTGTATAAATGCCTCTTACAATTTGTTGCACAAGTTGCTGAGAGTGTCAGGGGCCCTGCGTTTGGGGAAGTTTACTTTTCATAGGTCGTTGACTCGGTTTAGATGTTTTTGCCAGATCAGTGCTAAAGTCGGTCACGCTCGATTACTACAAAACAGAGCATTTCTTTAGTCACACACAACTGGCCGACAAGAACAAACATTTAAACCCATCCGTATTCAAGATGATCAGGTGAAATAATGCTGTATGTTTTAAAGAAATAGCTCTGTAACAAAAAAATAAATAAAATTAAAATTAAACAATCTTTAAAACTCCAAAACCTTTTGTATCTGTGAAACCTAAAATAAAATAATTTGAGGAAAGACAAGTGTTTTTTGTCCATACAATGGAGGTCAACGGGCTCCAAAATGGCTCCCACTTTTGCAAAGTAAAAAAAGGCATACAGGTTTAATACAACTTGAGGGTAAATGAGTAAATGATGACTGAATTTTCATTTTTGGGATGGAGTACGCCTCTAAAACGAATAATAATCATCTTCATGTCAGACCTGTATGTGTTAACTTTCATCAAACAAATCAGAAGATATTCATGCTGCTCTTTTCCATATAACACCAGGGCTGTTGCGATATTTGAAAAAGCGTCAGAAAGTAACAAAGTAGTAGTCCATATGAAGCATGATCATATCTTCTGAAGCAATACGATAGCTTTGTATGCAGAACAGAATGAAATGCTATGAATCTTTCCCTCTACATAGCATGTAAATGTCATGTTGTACCAGGTTTACCATGATGCCACATTACATTTATTCCTGGGCGTCTCGTAACACATTGAGTTTAAATATAAGTAAAAGCACAAGAGAACTAAGAGCCACTGCGAAAGCTACATTTTTACTTTATAGTCCTGATTTCTGTCAATTAAAACCCTGCCGTGGTTTTATGTGACCCTGGACCACAAAACAGTCACATGGGTCAATTTTATGAAATTGAGATTTATACATCACCTTAATGCTGAATAAATACACTTTCCATTCATGTATGGTTTGGGTATAACAATATTTGGCCGAGACTATTTACAAATCTGGAATCTGAGGGTGCAAAAAAATTATAATAAATCAAAATATTAAGAAAATCTCCTTTAAAGTTGTGCATTTATGTTCATGATTGTACTGCATTCACTCACAAAAATTGACAAAATATCTTCATGGATCATGATCTTTACTTAATGATTAATGGCATAAAAGAAAAATCTATAATTTTGACCCATATTGCCTGGCTATTGCCACAAATATACCCGTGCGACATGTGACTGGTTTTGTGATCCAGGGTCACATATGATCAATAAGTTACGACAACTTATTTTGATGAGTTAAAGCAATGTAAAAACATAAGTTAAGGTTTGTTTTTAGGCTTCACTTTCATTGTATGGAAAAGAGCAACATGAACATTTTCATGTTCAACAGGGGGCGAAACAAATCAAAAAGATCTTATAATAAAGTGTTTATTATGGGGTCAACTGTACACTTTTACAGTGGCATTGGAAATAGAGTCGCTGTGCCAATGCTCTGTAACCGCCCTCGAAGAGAAGAGTAGTGCATGGCAGCACATTTGGGATTAATTAGAGGGGCATTTACTCTAGTTGTTAGATGTGGCTTTAAAAATACGACTTGCGGCATGTTGCATTTGTTTGTATGACTCTCACACAGAGATCTCTGACACACACACCTTTGCAAAGACGAAGACCTTTTTACAATATTCTAATTTTGAATTTGGGGTTTTCATAAGCTTTAAGCCATAATCATCAAAATTATAACAAATAAAGGCTTGAAATATCTCACTTTGCATGTACTGAGTCTATATAATATATTAGTTTCACCTTTTAAGTTGAATTACTTTTGCACGATATTCAAATTTTTCGAGTTTCACCTGTAAATGCATGTCAGCCTCACAGCACAGGAAGAAAACCTTTGAGTCGTGGGACAAGTCAGCAAATAAATGAGAAACACTGGATAACCTGCTACCACAGACTGACCCATGAAACAATGGCTTCCGTCTGAGCAGAATGAGGCCATGGGAAGGAGGGGTGGACGCTCTCATAAGCCCTGTTGGAAACTCGCAGTCATTAATCTGATTAATGTATAAGACAACAGAGCGTCTACAATATTTCAACTCCAAAAATGCCCATTAATCCATGCAAACTCTTTCCAACAAGGGCATTCTTTCCAACAGGATCGTACTCCTCTGCAACCAGCAAACATCATGGATAGACAATAAATCAGCAAGGCCAGCTTATTCCCATGAGGGAAAACATGCAATTCAAAAGGTCTCAAATTGTAAAGACATTACTGACCTATATTTCAGCCATGCTGATTAATCACATCATATTTTGCCATGGTGAGATTAGCGCATTGGAATAGGCTATACAGTAAGTTAACGCTGCACACTTTGGTCAATGAAGTGGGATTTTGCTATTGTGTAAGTTCAAAAATCTACCGACAACCTTGCTAATATATGTGACCCTGACCACTTTTTCTGAAATTGAGATCATCTGAGAGTTGAATAAATAAGCTTTCCATTGATGTATGGTTTATTAGGATAGGACAATATTTGGCTGAGATATGATTATTTGAAAATCTGGAATCTGAGGGTGCAAAAAAATGGAAACATTGAGAAAATCTCCTTTAAAGTTGTGCATTTATGTTCACAATTGTGCTGCATTCACTCACAAAAACATATATATATATATATATATATATATATATATATACGGTGGACAATATTTGGCCGAGATACAACTATTGACCAACTATTTTAAAATCTGGAATCTGAGGGTGCAAAAAATTCAAAACATTGATAAAATCGCCTTTGTGTTCGTGATTTTGCTGCATCTACTCACAAAAAGATATATTTTTATGGTAGGAAATTTACTAAATATCTTCATGGAACTTGATCTTTACTTATATTTTATGCCAAAAATCATTCAAATATATATATTTTTTTAATTTTTACCCATATAATGTATTTTTTGCTATAGCCACAAATATACATGTGACTGGTTTTGTGGTCCAGATTCACATATAAAGATTTGAGAAATAGTTTGTGTCAAAAATGTGTCTTATTAACATTAATTATTGAAAAACCCATACTGTGGTCGCACACCAAAAAGATGCACAATAATTCACACACACGGCATAGAAATGCAGCGTAACATTTGCAAAAACAAGACAGATGCAAGTGTAAAATGAGGAACTTACCAAAAGCAAAGGAGAATGTTAGAAATTAGTGTTGCTTTGCCCAAGGACACGGCCTCTTCGGTGGCCCTGTGAGAGGAAGGAGATGTTAGGGTGTTGTCAGGTTTTAGTAAGCCAGAGAAGATGTAAGCAGCCGAAAGAGTCTCCGGGTCCACTTAAGATGCCAGGACAGTAAAGAAAGCAGCAGGTTAATATAAACCCGGGCACTCAAAGGTGGCACATTCTGATATGAAGAGTGAAATGCCACACGTAGAAGACCCGAAGAGGCAATCATGAGGACGCCTCGGCTATGTGCTACTGGCCCCAAACCTGACCTAGTCGAAAGCAAACACCTTACGTGAGGAATGTTCAATACGAGTTACGCTCTATGAAGAGCATCTGGCACGATTACCTCAGAAAAATATATAGTAAAAACAACTTAAAAAGGTTAGTTCACCTAAAAATTTAAATTATCCCATCATTTACTCACCCTCAAGCCATCCTAGGTGTGTAAGACTTTCTTTTTTTTAGCCAAAGACAATCTGAGATATATTACAAAATATCCCGCCTCTTCCAAGCTTTGTAATGGGAGTGAATGGTACCGCAGATTTTGAAGGCCCTAAAAGTGCATCCATCCATAATAAAAGTGCTCCATCCATACGCCTCCAAGGTGGTAAATAAAGGGCTTCTGAAGCGACGTGATATCAATAATTATATCTTTATGAGCTATATTCATTCATTAGCTTCCAGTTACAGCCGTACGCGAGTCTAGCTCCGGTGGAAGAGTGACCTCTGACCCGACGCATGACGTAATGACGAAAGTGCAGAGGACCGTGCAAAACAAAAAAATGTGAACTTTCTTACAAAAACGCTTCGCTTCGTAAAACTCCAATTGTGTTTGACTGTGAAAGTAAAAAGTCATACACATAGGATGGCTGGAGGGTGAGTAAATCATGGGATCGGCTTCATTTTTGGGTGAACTATTTAAATACGTCATTACCAAAAAAAAGAGATTTATGTAGAGAAAAATTCACCCACACATAACCAGATGCATCTAGAATAGTATTCTCACTACTTTGGTGGTGAATTCACCACTTTATACCTTACATAAATTTTTTTTACTGAACGGTTAATATAACTGCTTTCCCAACTTTACACTAGGCCAAATCAATCTTTTATACAGTTTAAAACAAATGTGATCTATAAAACAAGTATTTTAGACACTGAAAAAAATATATATATATGTTTTAAAAATTATTTTATATATATATATATATATATATTACAAACATATTTGGGAACATTTTTAAATGGTATACTACATGTTGAATATTTGATTCATTTAATTTGATTATAGCAAGATAATTCACATTTATCCATATTAAACTACACTGCACAACATGAGCTGAACACATTACACTTCCACTATCTACGACTGTGAGCATCTGTGAGCACAAGTTCCCTCTCCAGAAAGAAGCCGAGTTTGTAACGTGACATCATCACCCGTGACATAGATCACATTCCTGCTGTCAGGTTCAGGCACGCTGCTCTAATTAGACCCCGAGCAAACGAGCGCTCACCTCGTCAGGCCCTCGCCTGCCTCAAACACTCCCACTACACCAAAGTAAACTAAACTCTGCTCGCCCCAGCCGGATAGTTCACTTCTAGTTCTAGCAGATTCACTCATTCTTCGTTGGACAGATAAAGCAGGACTTCTGTTCTTCAAAATATTAAGAGCCAAAATGTTGCATGAAATGACTGGACTATGAAACCAAACAGATTTGGGAGCACTGGCGAATGTGAAAAGGCCCTCTGTTACAGTCATGGCACATGTCCAGTGGGACTGAACCCACAGAAGCAGTGGATTATTTTACCGGGAACCATGGCCTAATTTCATAAATGAGTCGTGAGTGGCTGACAAAAGCAAAGCGATTGAACTAGTGAACGTTCTGGCTCGTTTCAGAAAGACTCGACTGCATATTAAAAAGATATACAATATCTAAGGTGGCCGATATAATTCTGAGACATTTTAAACAATATTTACACACAAATCATTTAAAAAATAACTGCATTTATTACGCATTGACAATTTGTTATTGGCAGCTATGGATTTTTCTCTGGTATTAAGACGTGTTTTGGTCAATCGGATCACAAGTAGACGAGGGAGACACATTCCCGTTTACACCTGGTGTTTTGATCCGTCTCTTTTGTCCACTTTAACCACTTCTGTCCTGATTTCTTCGAGGGGGAGGGTCTATGTGTGTGTGTTTTCAGATCTTTCAATCTAATGGACGAAATAAGCTCACGCTATTTACATATGAACGCGACCGGAGACGACAGAAAAACACACTGAGAGCATCAGCTTTAGTTTCTGCTCTGAAGCCGCAAGACCAGCCGAACACTGTGAGTGTGTGTTAGAGATCAGGAATGGTGAGAGAACATTGTGTTCGGTACGTTTTTCATCTTTAAACCAAACTTGAGTCTTCAGCCGACAGTTTAAATCCCGTCTGACTAGAGCTCTTCTCATAATGTTCACGCATTAGATCAGTAGACGGAGAGAAGACGGTGTTTTGTGGCGGTTTGAACACATTCGATCACATGAGCGTTTACACTGCCACTGGATGAGGTCAAAAGTGGACGAGCTAAAAAAAGTTTTAGACCCCGTTTACACTTTTAAAGATAATTAAAAAAGAAAAGCCAATTATCAGCCAATATAATCAGACTTTGCGATATATCTGGCGGCCACAATGCAAATGCACTGTTGACAAAAATTATTTGAGATAAACTTTGTAAAAACTATACTGTTTTTCATTTATAATTAAAGGGGTGGTATAGGCTAATGCCCTTTTCACAAGATGTAAAATAAGTCTCTGATGTCCCCAGAGTGTGTATGTGAAATTTAAGCTCAAAATACCCCACAGATATTTTTATATATCATGTTAAAATTGTCACTTTTTGAGGGTGAGCAAACACACACCGTTTTGTGTGTGTCCCTTTAAATGCAAATGAGCTGATGCTCCCGGCACAGGGGGCGGAGCTTTTAGAGCTCATGTCCTTTTACCTCACACACGCACAGATGCACTGAACATTTTAAAAACTTTTAGCCTTTTATATTCAAACCGGAGTCAGACAATGATGGACAGACTCAAGAAGAAGTGACAACATGTAGAAGCAACAGGACATTTCTGAATGGTTAGTTGATTAATTTATGTAGCTTACGTGTAGTTATCTTCTAGTCATTGATTAGCATATTCTGTCATGATAATCTATAAATCTCGTTCCTGGGGGCGGGTTTATTTAAATTTTAGGGTTGGTGATGTCACTAACCCGGGAGGAATGTCGTGTAGTTCCTACCAGCCGTTTGTTGTAGTCCTTAAAAAGTGATTTCTTTAAAAGCAAATATCTCCCTTTGCTTTGAACTTTGAGCGTTGTAACTTTGCAGATGTTGTTTATGATCAGAAAGCAACATTACACACTAACTAAAGTTAAAGAAAAGTGAAATCATAATCAACCACCCCTTTAATTGATAAAGATCACATTTAGGAGTCATCTCACATTTTACAACCGAAACTAACCTTTAGGCTCTCTATGATGATATCATTTCTAGGGGTGGTTAATCTGTCTGATTTCCCGATTCGATTCGATTACGATTATTGAAGTCCCGATTCGATTACAGTCGATTTTCGATTATTAACTATTCTCAATTATTGATTTTCCATTTCACAACAGTAAATTCACTACAGTAAAAATCACAACAATAACAAATTTCAACATATTCTGAATCTCTATTAACATAAAATACGGATGTCCACGCATCACATGTTGCAGCTATCCTACCCGCTTTCTTCAGTGATTCCATGACTTCGGTTTTGGTCTTGTTGTAGTGTGGGGATCGCTGTGTCTGTAAAATATCTCCGAGATGGGACGTTGTATCTCGGCTCCAAAGTGTGCAACATAGCGCGAAAGCCCTGGTTCTCAACGACTGGATGCAAATCCTTGGCAATAAAAGTTGCGATTGATTGTGTAATGCGCTTTGCCCTTTCCGAGCCGGGTGGAAGCTTTGACAATATTGTTTCCACGCTTCAGAGTTCCGTCTTTTGCGTTCCGTCAATATTACGTTATTATCGATTTTCAAAAAAAAAAGAAAAAGGTTTTTTTTTTTTTTTTTGAAAATCGATTTTTGGCATTTGTGAATCGATTCAGAATCGTCCACGTCCGCATCGCGATGCATCTAAGAATCGATTTTTTTCCCCACCCCTAATCATTTCCTGTTTAATATTTGTTTCTGCATGTTTACACAGCATAACAAATTACATTTCCTCAAAAGCAATAGAAGCATAACGTAAATTTTCATAGTCTATTTAGACCAAAATGACACCCCAAGATGAGATCAGGCACAGGTCTGAGTGTTCATTTTTTACTTGAAACCAGACGTTCTCCTTCCTTCCTTCCTTCCTTCCTTCCTTCCTTCCTTCCTTCCTTCCACACATCTTCCCAGGAACACGGATCTGTCAAAGAATCCTGAGTTTGGCTTGAGGACAGCTCGATATAGCCCTGCTCTCAGAGGCTCAGTGCACTCTGTGTAGGCATGAGGGAAACAAAGGCAGTTCTGTTCTCCACCAATGTCCTCCAGCACCACGCACCACAACAGAGATAGTTTCCTACGTTTGCCCCAGTGAGATTAATCTAAAGCCGGGTTCACTTCACACTATGATTTCGGCCGCCTGAGAAATATTGAGAATCCTAAAAGATTCTTTTGATCCTTCGCCCCAAAATCTAAAGTCTTTGATCGCTATTTTGACATGTTCGCCAACAACCGATTATATATTGACCACTGCGATCATATTTTACCTCAACTTCTGCGACTTCAACGACGACCATCAAATAAAAAAAATGACCACCGGCTCCACACACACACACAACTCGACGCCCCATTTTTCTTTTTGAAGATAAGCCGTGATACAAAATTAACGCTAGAGATTTTTTTGTTTGCTAGCCACTAGGGGTGTCACAATATAATCGCAATCCAAAAATACAATATAGGCCTATATCGCGGATAGTTTAGTCAAAATCTAAAATTACTGTGTGAGAAAAAAGTTTTAGTGTCAGTACTACATTAAACTGCTATATATAATGTTGAATATAGGCTAATAATGCAATGGGGGAATATTTGTGGGTCCTGATAATGCCAAATGTCTTGTTACAAGTAAAAAGTGGCCTACATTATTTAAAATATATATAATCAATGACAGAGTGCAGCATGTTTGTCTAAAATAATTCTGTTTTTAGCTTCAGAATCATGAATATTGTAATTCTGGTGTCTCTATTGTCCTGTACATTGGGTTTCCAGCACTAAATTCAAGCCTATTCATTTACACACCCAATGTAATACCAAATTTACCATTTTAATCAACAGTAAAAAAAATTGTCAACCTTTTACCATATGTCTTGTAGTATCTCAATAATATCGTACTGCGAGTTCAATATTGTGATATGTATCGAATTGTGACGAGGGTATCGTTCGTTACACCCCAACTAGCCACCATATCTATCCCGCATGCTCGCCGTCACGGATTGATGATATAAAACTCTGGATGGGTCTTCTTGTAAATCGTACAGTGTGCATTGGGCTTTAAGCCAAGGGTTAATTCACCCAAAAAAAAAAAAATTATCCCATAATTTACACACCCTCAAGCCATCCTACGACATTCTTCTTTCAGCCAATCACAATTGGAGCTAATAAATAATATCCTGGCCCTTACAAGCTTTCTAAAAGCATTGAATCATGTCCAATGCTAAAAAGCGCATCCATCCATCACAATAGTGATCCATACGACTCCAGAGGGTTAATGAAGGCCTTCTGAAGCAAAGCGATGGGTTTTTGTAAGAAAAATATCCATAATGACTTTATAAACTAATTACTGGCTTCCGGCAACGGTCGTACACGTGTTCACGAGAGAGTCGAGTTCGGGAGTAATACTGACGAATTGAGGATTGATGAAAACAGAGGATCGAGCCAAACAAAATGCCCGTCACGGATTAGAAGTCTAAACCGATGAGTTTTAAAGAGAAATGTAGAAGGATTTCGATATAATAGAAGAGGAGCTACGTCATACTTCACATGTCGGGTCAGAGGTCAACGTTCTCTTGTG
Organism: Phoxinus phoxinus; assembly: GCF_949152265.1. Taxonomy (NCBI): domain Eukaryota; kingdom Metazoa; phylum Chordata; class Actinopteri; order Cypriniformes; family Leuciscidae; genus Phoxinus; species Phoxinus phoxinus. The sequence continues at coordinate 5,143,756 of NC_136877.1, read as the reverse complement.
AACGTGTAACGTGCATATGGACAGTGATTATGGTTTATAAAGATTTAAATGTGGATATTTTTCTTACAAACCCCATTTGTAACTCGAGCACTATATTCAACGCCATTATAAAGCTTGGTAGAGCCAGGATAGTATTTAATAATATAACTCCGATTGTGTTTGGCTGAAAGAAGAAAGTCATTCATCTAGGATGGCTTGAGGATGTGGAAATTATGGGATAATTTTCCTTTTGGGTGAACTATTCCGGCTTTAAGATCAGTTGGCAAAGTTCTCCATAATTGAATAAAGCAATAAAATACAACATAAGGCATAAGAATTCATGGGAACACAACACAACACAGAAAGCTGAATCATCAGATCACCTGAGCACTTGCAGATCTGCAATTCAACTCTTCTCTAAAAGTGCAGAACCTCGATTACTAAAGAGCACGAAGCCCTTGGCCCGCATTCAAAACAGCACAGCAACTAAACTCACAGCTAATCTCTGATTTAACTGTTACTGCACTTTGACATTTTGCAAATACTTTTTATCGAGAGCAACCGTGATCATTCTTCATGTAACCTGCAGTCGAACTGTGACTGTCAGGCCTTCCAACATCCTTCATCTGAGATACAGTACGAGATAAAAATGAGGATTCATTTGAAGGATTAAAGGAGAAGTAGCTGAATTGCTAAAATACTAGAATAATACTAAAAATATTCTAACGGGCCATTCCCATTCATCTGCAATCTGCTGTGAGAAGACAAAACAAACGATTGCTCCTGAACCTTGATCCTGTTTGACTATGACAGGCACACACAGTACAAATCCCAATAAATCAAAGATTATATTCAGAACGTAATTGTGCGGGTGTTTCTTCAACTTTTGTCCCACTTTTATTAAAAGTAACAATTTAAACTTTTCTGCTTTTAGTACATCGTTCATTATTGTGTAAACGAACCCTTAAAAAGTAAGTGTTTGCACTGCCTTAATTTTATTCAATTTGGAAATTTGAGAACTCTCAACAGAAAATGCTAAATTTTAAGTTGTGATAGCAATGGCAAAAAAAATTGCCTACTTTTTTGAAGTCCCACTTTTATATCCAATGAGTTGGTAATGATTAAAACTAACATCGCCCCACCCATTCAATTTATCATTGTAACCTCGCCCCAAACCCAGATTTATTTTTAAATTATGAAATCAATTAAAAACTATGATCATCTAAACAGTTAGTGAAAAAAGTCTATATTTATTGAGAACATGATATCAATATAACTTTTGCTCCATTTCCAACACAAACAACAATTTTCTAACCCAACGGTTTTCTATGAAAATGTTGAATGAAAATTTACCAAGAGACAGTGACAGAGAACAGCATTGCTTGAGATACACGTGATGTTAAAAAAAAAATGGGGAAAAAGTGGAAAATATTAAATAACTGTATTTAGTATATTCAGGACATATAAAATACTAGCTTCTCCTGTGTAACCATTGTTAGTAGAGAAATTAAACCAACAAAAAGGGTGTTTTAAGGGCTTATTTTAAAAAAAAAAAACAGGCCCAATGTGCCCCATATTTAAAAAGACACCCATTTTAATCACAATATGTAAGATCTGCAGTCTGCAGACTTTTCCACTTTCTTCAAATAGCAAAAGACTGAAGCCTCGTCACATTTCAAGGAGTTTGTATGACTTCAATGTCAAAGGAAACGGATGTTGGACAAACTTCGACTGGCACACAACACATTTTCCGCTAGATAAATAACGTTACGTTACAAAACTTGTTGCTGGCTTGTTTATCGTGCCTTATATTCTGGATTGAAACCCGTTACAAACATAGTTCGTGGCTTAATCGCCATAGTGACACCAAAGTAACCTATTGAAATATCGAAATCCACTTACTCGTCGTTGTTTTGATCTTCTCCCGTTATGCACTCGATGTCCCGCGTCGTCAAACTCTCCTGGAGTTCCTCCTCACTGTGAATGTGATGTGAAGCGGTTTATCTCCCGTACATTTACATGCAGACTGCGTTCAAGAGCGAGAAAAACGCCATGTGAATAAAAGTTGACACCGCTCGCTCAGACTCCTTCCCTTTCTTCTGCCATGGCAACCGAGCGGCGAAATAATATCTCCCATAAACATTTACCAGGAGGCAGGATCATGGAGAAACACTTCCAACAGGTTGTTTTTAGCAAACAGGCCCATCATCTACAGTAACTCATAACGTTTATTCCAGCAATAGCACCGGGCAGGCGTGTATGAGTGTCTTCACGGATGAAATTAGATGCTGGGGCTTCGCATTATGCCCATTGATCCAATTACACGGGGTTAACCCTTTCGGGTTCAAAGGACTACAAACGCGAAATATTTTAGTACTTGCACTTGTAGGGTTTTATATACTTGTATCTTCTGCGTTAAGTAAATACTGATTGATTATTAATGTAACTACTAAGGATAAAATAATATTTGAGATGTGTAACGTTACTGTCACTTCACTTAGTGATAATAAGAGCAACAGCGCCATCTCTAGACTGAGAAGAGGATTACTTATTTTTATGTTTTGTGTTATGTTATGTTATGTTTTTTATTTATATTTTTTTATTGCACTTCAAACATACAGTCAATGTACAATCAGAACTGCGATATATACAAATAGAAAAAAAAGACGGAGGATATTCGTTCTCAACTGAACGTGATGACGCGTTGTAACGGTCATGGCATAAATCCTGCAAAGTTTTTTATATTTTCATTTATTTTATTTTATGTATGTACATTTATAACACTATACTTTTTATTATATTATATTTTCATCAAATTACAAGAAAAAAAAACTAGTTAATTTACGCTGCTATGTACACGAAAAACGCCAAGGAAAAACGTTTCCGGTTTTAGTACGTTCGTTGTCATGTAAACGTATAATTAAAAAGTAAGTGTTTGCGCTGCCTTAAAATTTTAATTACAGTCAATTTGGATATTTGAGTTATCTAAAAAAAAAATCATGTTGTCACACTATATGGCCGGGGGTAATTTGTCACAACATAACCTGCCTTAAACAGCCAATTTCAATATTAAATCTAATATGAAACATAAAATGTAACATACAACAAAATAAACCATTGTTTTTAGTCAGTAAATATTGCGATTATTAATAAATGTTGCTCTTTTGCAACGAATTATGTAATAAATCTATAACATTTATTACACATCTTCCATTTCCATAAATGTGAGGGAGACGCAACTGAAATATATAGAGTAACGTTAGTACTGAATGAAAAAGTATTAGAATAATAAATAAAAAAAGTGTCATTTTTTAGACGACACTTTTGACAGCTTAGTAAAATCAATATAGCACAAATCACATAGCAAACAGATGTAAAATATACAACCAAATTATATGCTTTCATAACATTTTAGATTTATGTTTAGATGTTAAACTCTTTATTCATATGCGCCATTTCTTAATATTTAAAACAAATCCACCAGGAGGTGCTACACACAACATTATAACTTGTAGAGTAGCCACTAATAAAAGTCTGTCAAGTTTGGGTCTCTTAATTTAATGTCTCCAGTGATTTAAACTCAATTGGTGCTAATAACAAGAGATAATAGATGAGATTATGACAGGGTATGACAGTTCATGTGTTCATCATCCCAGTGTAGTTTATCAGAGTAGGCCTATGTTGTTCAAGTTCATATGCGTGCATATTATTAAAAGTATGTGCTTAAAACTTATATACACATAAGGCCTAATGAATTCTTCAGAAATGTGCTTTTTTTGCTTAGTTGTACAGATAATTTGGATGATGCCACCATAAAAGTCTTAATATATTGCATACAAAATTGACAATTTTTCAAAGACAGGAATCATATGAGTGTGTCAAGCAGTTTAATCCTTGTAGTTTTTTGTAATATCCCTTTAATTAGCAAAATACAGGTCGAAATTAGAATTGGTTTCTGGCAGAGCAAACATGGGCTATTTAGCAACAGATTTTTTATAAATTGTGTAATGTTTTGTCACGTTGGTTTGTCTCGTTTTTATTTTATTTATCTTATCCTGATCATTTAAAAAAAAAAATCTCATCCTCACAAAATTACAAAAATCGTGGAGAAATTATATATTTACAATTTTATAAGATGTTCGATTAATTTCATGTTTACATCCTCATCATGGCTAACTATTTAGCCAGCTTCATGTTCGTTGACACAATGTAAATAATCAATATTTAATTACGCTTAAGTACCAACAGCTCTAACAGATCATATTTCCGAAAGTCTGGTATAACCTTTTCTTAATAAAAACGACAACACTGGCAAATCAGTTGTTTAAACGTTACACAATTCAAAATGTACGACCTAACAGAAATGATCGCAGGGACTTTTGTTTTGAAATCTCCTCAGAGTCCGAGAGCGGAAGTCATTGGCGACAGCAGCGAAAGGTTCACGTTACTTGAGGAACACTAAAGAAAGGAGGAAAAGCGGGTAGCGGGATATCAACACTGAATTTATTCAGAAAAGGCGTCATATAATCTACATACGCTGGTATCTCACTATTCATCTCCCCTCTGAAGTCCCCTGGCGAAGTTCATCGTGGAAGTGAGTGAAAGAAATAATAAGGCTGCTATAGCTAACGAGCTAAAGGTGTTTGTCAGCCTGTGTTAGCTCCATTAGTTCATATTGGTTAGCTAATCCCGTTTATAATTAACGGTAATCTTGATTGATCGATGGAGGCTGTGATCTGTATTCAGGGTTTGAACAATAACTGCGCATCACGACTCGCCCTGTGGCTCATATTAGCGACATAAATTAATAACCCCATCTCTGTTTGGATGTGATATGGATCGATATCTGACCAACGCGATTGATTATGAAGAAATCAGTTAAATATATTGGTGCTATAGACAGGCTGGCAGGTGATTTGTGTAATATCGTGTTCCTCATTCCTGTTATAAGGACTGAACAGTGAACACTGTGGTTTCTGGCCCGCAGCAGGAGGAAAAGCTCATTCAATGTCGTAAGACGGCTTTATTAATTTATTTAACGTTAGTCTCTATATTGGTTTACGTTTATTTGATTAGATTACATATACGGAGACAGGTGTTGTTTAATATTTAAAGTTTTCGTTTATTATTATTACTATTTTTTTAGTAGGCTTTTGTCTTGACTGAGGGACCATAGAGGATCCATTATACACACACACACACACACACACACATATCAGAGGACTGGGGAAAGATGCGAACTTAAAGGGCTAGTTCACCCCCAAAAAATGGATACAATTCTGTAAATATTCGTTTTTCTGTAGAGCTTAACCCCAGAATTACAGCCTTAGTAGCCATTCACTTTCATTACATCTTTTTATTTAATACTTTTGTGGCTGCCAATTCCTAACATAACACCTCTTTTTGTTTTTCACTGTAGAAATTAGGCTAAGTCATACATGTTTTGATCAACATAATGTTAAGATGTAGTAAATATGTCAGTATTTAATGTTTTTGGGTGAGCTCTTCCTTTTATAATCTCGCTTGAATGTCAATGTCACCACTCATTGCTTTCATTGGACATTTATTTGAGGCCTTGTTTAGAAATGTTAATTGTATTTGTTCATACAGTCCCGATTCTTCAGTCAGTATTATCAGATTATGATTATTAAATATGTATATTTAGCTAGTTTGTAACAGATGGCGCTTGTAGCTTGACTACAGTCATGAATTGTATGTAGATTTCTAATATTTATCTTTACGGCTCACTTTAATGTGTATGAGGATAGGGAATTTCACACCACAACTATAATTATAATGGCACTATTTTTCTTCCGTCTTATGAATGATAAAATCATTGACCGAATCAGAATCCAGCCTTGTTCACACAAAATACAGTAACTATAATGATAACTATATTACCGGGCGGTCACCAAAATAAATAATAGGCCAACTATTCTTAACAGCAATGTATTTGAAGTATAAAAAATGAAGAGATGAGAGTCTCATGAATTGACAACTGTTTATTTATTGGCAAGCAACATGTGTAACATATAGAGGTGATGAGGAACAGTTTATACCTTAACCAATATAGCATTCCTGTAAAGAAATCAACAAAGTAATCAAAACCACTTCATAGTCTTCACTGTAAATGAAATATAGATAACAACACAGGCATCGGGAATATTAAGCTGCTGTCACTTTAAGAGTGAATGCACGGATCCAATAAACTGATACACATACAACAGTGTTTAAGTGAATACCGCTAATAAACATTGTTTTTTATTAGCATTTTTTGTTGTTGTTCTTAGTGTGAACGGGCCTTAAATCAATCTATGTGCGAATAGGTTTTGTCTTCTGTATTCGCTGATTCTCTCAACCATTGCTTTTGATTTGAGATATTAAAGATTTTACCCATAAAGCACGGAGTGGTTCAGGGAAGCGTTTCCTCGCTGCTTGTGTCACAATAGGAATCCCTCCCTGATGCCCGGCTTCCTCCTGAGCTAATCTCTTTTCAAAAGGTTAATGATTTGAGATGAGTCTTCTAATGGATACAGCATATTGCATTAGTGCTGCATCACCGATAATCACCAATAATGATGCTGTGCTTGGGCATTAGAGATACGTCAAAACGTATATGCATGCACACTTATGGGCTTAGCTTTTGTTTAAATTCAACCACTATTGTCTATTGTTTATCTCATCATGGCTGAGATTCAGGCAGTTGACATCACAATAGATCTGTATGTGATATAGGTCAGTTACAAACGCTTCACTCTGTTTGTTTAGGCCTTTGCTTTATTCATACACATATTTGTATTCTACTTGAAGATTTTTCTACTTTGAGGCGTATTGCTAGATCTTAGTCCTGTTGTGTTGGGTTTTATGTAGCCAGATCTGCCTTCGATTGTGTCTGATTGCTTGAACGATAATTCTGTGTCAGACTTTTGTTGTTTCTCAGATGTTTTTAAGTTTGTAAGTGACCCATATCCATCATCCGTGCATGCCCACATTTATAAAAACCACAACATCATGTGCTCTGCAATGCAAGCGTGCATAGCACTGTATTTGCTGGAAAGTCCCTCATGTATGTTTAGCCCAAAACCAAAATTTGGTAATTGAATAAATACTGTATGTTGTTTAGGGTTTCGTGTTCTCGGGTGGAAAAGTAAACCAGTCATAGGAAAGTTCTTTGAGCAACAAGATATTTTATCAAAACAGATTTTAGATATTGCTACAGTAGCATTTTATTTATTTTTGTTCAAAATGAAGTGTCACGCTTCTGACAAGTTTGTCGTAGCTCATCCAAAACGCACAATCAAATAAGCAATTAGGGCTGTCTCTAATGATTGGTCGATTATTTTGACAATTAAGTCAATCGGATAAAAACATTTTTTTTTGTGGTACTACAATTAGACCTAAATGACTTAAAATACGTATAACAACAACAAGGCAATAAGAATTGGTTCAAATAAAGTATCAAAAGCTAGTATGTTTTTATTAACAACACTAATATAAACAATCAACTCATGTACATTATTTATTATAAAAAAAAAAAAAATTGTTTGAATTTCATAATAAAATCAACAGAATTTTAAAGTTGAGTCTTTGCTTCGTATTAAAAGTAACAAAGCTTTTTGTGATTATTGGATAGCAGGTGCTCTACAGATGTTTTATTTCCGCATCGACAGAAAACCGCACCGACTAAGGCCATGTCCACACTAGGGGTTGCACGACTACTGATTTCTGCTAGTCGGTTTCTTATCAAAACAATACTCGAGTTACTCGACTACTCGTGGTTCATGCTACTGTAAATGAAAAGACATGAAATAGTTCTTATCAATAAATGTTTATTAATTTCATAGCCTAATGCAACAATAAAGTAATGCAAAAACATTATAATTATGACATGTAACAGAAATGTACGTGTTAAAATAAAAATTAATAGAAAGTAACGGCTAACGCAATAATTACGCGTCATTCAAAAATTATAAACCGTTTGATAAAACAAATTAAAACTTCAGTAAAACAGTTTAAACGGTTCATTTTTAAAACATTAGTAAAACAGTTAAAACGGTTCATTTAATCACAGAGTACATTTCATTTAATCATTTTATATTTACCAAATTATCAACAGTAATAACGGTAATAACAAGAAGTATCTTACTTCAATTGTCTTGAAAGTTTATAGACTAACAGAAGTCATCGTCACTATTGTCCTCTCGCCACCACACGCAGTCTTTGGTCGAGCTCGTGGATCGCTGGTTTCCATTTAGAAATACAAGCGCATTGACGTGAGAGGGATGCAGGCTTGATCTTTGCCTTGTGACGGTGTTGCCGGCCAAGGAAAAAACTCTTTCACTTGGTGTACTGGTGGCAGGGACAGCAAGATACGATTTAGCCAGCTTGGATAGCCGAGGAAACCGGCGTTCATTACATGCCCACCATCCGATTTTAAATTAATTTGTTTTCATAGAGAGCGCGGTTCATGGTGGTTGCATAGCATATGTGAACGGCCCCTTACAGAGTTGGCAAATTACAATATTTATGTCATCCTTGATTAAATACTTCCACACATCTGATGTGTGGTGTTTGTTGGTGACGTTCGCTATTTTCAATTCATTTATGGATATTGCACGCTCGAGTAGTCGATTGTTTTCGACAGCTCCGAGTAGTGGTTGAAGTAGTCGATCTCTCGACTACTCGACTAGTCCGTGCAACCCCTAGTCCACACTAATAGCCTACGTCTTCGTTTGAAAAGGTATATTTTTCTCTCCGGTTTGGCCTTCCGTCCACACTGAGACGGCGTTTTTATTAATGAAAGCGAAGCTTTTTTTGAAAACGCACTCCAAAGTCGATACATTTGAAAACGCCGCTTTCACGCTGTAATGTGTGCCGGTGCTATTTAAAAACGATGACGTAAATTTAGTCATGTGACGCATATTGTACCAATAGATATTCATGTTTATACCAGTATTGTGCGTGTTATGTGCTATTCACTTTCACGCTGTTGCTAAAAATATTTTACATCGCACACTCTTCATATCACAGTCCTGCAAAGATGACAAAGTTTACTCGCATTTCTTTTGTGTGGTTTTACGCATGCACAGTAAAGGTGAATTTAGCGTTTTCAGGCGTTTTTAAAAAGTTTCTCATCCATGCGGAAATGTCAGAAAACGCTAGTGTGGACGGAGAGCGCTTATAAACGAAAACGCCGTTTTCAAATGTCTCCGGATTAATGTAGACGTAGCCTAAGAGATTTTAGATTTAAGAAATCATGTCATAACCGATTGAAATTGAGTAGGCTAATTAATAGTGTCAATCCAGAGCTGGTGTCCACACAGCTGAAATGTTTAACTTGATGTAGCTTATCCACGTTGTGAGCACGAAATAGACACTGAACACGGTCAAAGCGTGCCATCGGAGAAGTGCCAATTAAACGTCTGTTTCAGTCACTGTCTGATTTCAGCCACTGTCTGATTTCAGCCCTTCAAAACCGAAGGAAATGTCAAACATTTCTGTGCATCCCTAATAATAGTTATTTACAAATATTGCTATTATTATTGGCACACTATACGTCAGATTTTAAAGGTGATAAATGCAACAAAAAGCGCACTTTTCTAAGAAATATTCATATTTAGCATTATACATTTGCTCTCACTGTCGGCCAAATGTTCTGTTGGCTGAATGCATGATTAGAAAGAAAATTGGCTGATTTTTATCTACAGCTGACCAATTATTCCACCCCTTGATGAAAGGAAACTCAAGTGTGTTATACCAGAATACCCCCTGGCAAAATATAATTTATTTAGCTGTGGCGTTACATGCACACTATATAAGTACATTTGTGTTGAATTTTGGCATTCAGTGTGAAATATTTCAGCTTTTGTGTGGTTTTTACAGTGGTCATTTAATTTTGTACATGATTTAATGAAATAATTACACATTTGAATTGTTTCTGAGGTGTAATGGTGCTCAAACGTACTCAGATTGAATGTTTCCGCCCTCAGTGTGCTGGCAGCAGTGAGCGGTTCAGCGGCAGCGGTGCCAACAGCCGTCGTCCCATGAGTTTTCTTTTGGCCTGAGCTGTCTGCTTTGGGCTCCGGCCTGGTTCGTCTGGATCTCTGTGCCTCCGGTGCCGCAGTCATGGATCACCCCAGAGAGAAGGAGGGTGAGAGGCCGGTGAGGAGCAGTAAAGTGGCCCAGGGGCGCAGCGGGCACTCGCGGCCCTCCAGCTCCGCATCCTCGGGGGTCCTCATGGTGGGACCAAACTTCAGAGTTGGCAAGAAGATCGGCTGTGGCAACTTTGGAGAGCTGAAGCTCGGTAAGGAAAGCCACTAGTGACTTAATTGATCTCCTCGGAGCAACCTGGTTCTTTGCTTAAAGAGTTAGTTCAAGCTAAAATGAAAATTAGCCCATGATTTACTCACCCTCAAGCCATCCTAGGTGTATATGACTTTCTTCTTTCAGACGAATACAATCGGAGTTATATTAAAAAAATGTCCTGGCTCTTCCAAGCTTTATAATAGCAGTGAATGGCCGCTTATTTTGTCTATCAAAGCGCATCCATCCATGATAAAAGGACATACCTTCTGAAGTATGTCAGTACTTGGTGTTGACAAATTGAATTGCAAAACTAATGTTTTCAAAGAAGATTCCTAGAACAAACCTCCCCTGATCTATAAGATATCTCCAGCCCAAAATCACACCATTGGTTGAGTTGAACTGGTTGAACCAGTTGAACTCAAACATAAAGCGGCAAAGATTCAAGCCTGGCCTGCACAATATATCAGAAATATCTCAGTATTGGCCAATATGTTTTCTGTTCGATTGGGCATTTCACACTTGAACTAGTTAACCCTGGGTCATTCTAAACCCCGGGTAAACGGAAGCCTGGGTTATCTTGCTTCATGTATCACATTGCTCATAATTTACCCAGGGTTAACAATTAATCCTGGGTATTCGTACGTTGCCGTTTCACACTCTACATTCCTAAACTCTGGGTTAACAATTTTATTTGCATGTTCGTGATCACTGAATGACACTGTCCCTTCACTCCAATTGTTGCGTTTTGTCACCATTTGACATTTTTCCCCTAAAACGCTGAATCTACTGTTTATACAATACATAGCCTAGTTTTTCTTTGACTGTACAAAGCACGTAAATATGAGGCACGCGATTGGCTGTCGTTTGCTAAGCATCTAGTCGTAACATTCTAACGGTACATTTCACACTGCACACATTTGGCACCACAATGCACTGCAACAGTGATGCTAACCCTGCTCCGGAGTAGGGTTTCATCATAACCCTGGGTAAAATCTGCTGCTAACCCAGCTTCTAATTTACTAGTGTGAAACGTTCCTTTACCCGGGGTTAAAATGGGGGTTTAGAACGACGAGAACCTGAGATTAAGTGCAGTATGAAAAGCCCTTATTAGGATGATATTGGAAGCTGATGATACCAGATACTGTTTTTATGCTAGGGCATTTCTAATCTGTTCTATCCATCTTTTCTTCTGCAATGTTTTGTTTACATATGGGGCCAGATTTACTTAGAGGAAAAATTAGCACAAGCACAATTCCCAAAAAATACGCTGATGGGAGTGGAAAGTTCTGCACATGATCTACTGACGTCACGCAAATTAAAAAACATAGACGCAGTCGGATCATTTCCATTATGACCAACACAATCTACCAAGAGCAGCGCAAATTAGTGTCTGGTTCAAGACAATTGTTAAACAATGGCTCAAATACCAGTAAATTGACTAGCGCAAACCATAGTAAATCGCATGATTAATCGAAATACTCTCCTTCAATACATTTTGCATCTGAAAGTGAAACTCCTACAAATGAATATGCAATAAGGTCAGCCGCAAAAATATCCCTATCCATACCTTTTCCGTGCAAATTTTTCATTGTGTGTCTTAAACTCTGGCAGTAGTTTTTTTTAACGCCAAAAAATAGTTTCCACTGCCGCAAGCTGTTAGTAAATCTTGCCCATACTATATATATAGCCTACTGGTTGACCAGTCAGTTTTAGATTGCGAATGGCATTGGCCTTTATGTAATGCAAAGAATTGCTGACAATTAGTAAACCCTTCACAGAAAGCACTTGGAACGCTACTTGCTAGAAGAACCTTGTGAAGTAATCCCAGAAGGTGCTCTTTGGTTGGGTTTCAAACATATAGTTTTAGGGAAAAAAAAAATTCAAGACACTTCGAGTCCAAAAAAGTAAAAAAAGCCTTTGTTCACATGTCGACACACTCTGAGGAAGGCTGAAGGCCGAATTGCATCAGTGTGCAGTATTTTAGCCATTTTTAATGTTTCTATTGTAATAGCCGTGATGTAAATAAAGGCTTTTTAACTTTTTTGGACTGGAAAAAGTTTTGATGTATTTTCTAAAAGAATTAGTGAACCCTCTTTAAATTTGCTAATAGGATTGATGACAAAATTGGTAGATTTTGGAACTGACAAAAAAATAGATCTGCTACTTTTGTTGTTCGACCAATAACCAATAATCTCATAATTGCACTTCTAGCGGTTGCTGTTGTCGTAATGGGACCCGTGTTCAAAACCGACCTGTCCCATACCAGACCCACCCCTTCACTTTCCTGTCAAAATCTCCATTAGATTTCATATCTAATAAAGGCAGAATTCCAATCATTAAAAATATTAGTATTGGCCAAAAAGTCCATATTGTTGCATCCATGTTCAAACAGTCTAATTTCAGTTGGTCACCCTTTGTTTGCTTTGTTTTTGTAGGAAAGAATCTCTATACCAATGAGTACGTTGCAATAAAGTTGGTAAGTACGTTTATATTTATTATTTTATACCCAATTGATTATATCAGTTAAAGCAGACATGGAATCAAAAGCTTGGATTGTTATAAAGTCATGGAAGTCACGTTATAAGCAAGAAAGCATAATGTATTTTAAACAGACATTTTTAGGATCCTGAAACTAAAAGAATATTAGAAAATGAAATGACAACTTGAATATATTCCTCAGATGTGCAGGAATAAATGTTTTGCTGGTTGGTGTTTGTTGTATATTGTGAATAGGGCTGGGTGGTGTTTGATTTTTTTTTTTTTTGTGCGATTCTGATTCTGCTTATCGATTCCTAATCTTATTGATTCCCAATTTTGATTCCAATAAGTAAAAAAATAATAATATTTAGATTCAATTAGGGATGGGTGATATGGCCTAAAATCCATATCGCGATATACATTGCAGCCTCTTGCGATAATGATAAATAAAAAAATCACGATAAATACAATATAATAGGACCATTTCAGAACAGGTTACATAGACCCTAAGGAAAGCCAAACTTCTAAATGTCTTTTTTTTTTTAAAGAAAGAAAGAAAGAAAGAAACGTAAAAAAAAGTATGTAGTTTTGAGAACATTTATTGTGCAAAACTGTAATTGTACAACATAATGTTGCAGATAAATAAAGTTCAAGTACACTAGCTGCAGCTGCAGAGTCTTTAACAAAGAAAAAGCTTAAAGTATTGGGTTTCTTTCCCTTAGTGCAAAGCAAACCATTCTAAAGGACACTACACTTAGGCCTAGTTAGTTTAAGTCCTTGGTTCTTAAATGCCACCCAAGATGCAGAGAGCAGGAACAACTGGTGTCTTTTTGACTGTGAAAAATAGTAGTAAAATTTAATTAAGTGCATTTATGGTGAGATTAATATATTTTCAGGTCAATCGGTGTTCATTCTGACCATGAACCATGCGAAAAAAATTACGCACTGCAAACAGAGTAGCGTTATATGTGAAACGGGCGTAGCTGGAACTGCTGCCCCACACACTCTACAGAGTTTACTGGTGCTCGTCGGACGGCTTAAATCCGAACCAAGTCTAAATAACGGTCTTTTTCACCTGCTGGTTTATTCGCTGGTAGATTGCGTTATCATCAACATGCATTATCGCGATAGTGAAATAGAATTAAAATCTCTATCATAGGCCAATTTTGTATTGTTGCTTATATTGCATATCGTTTCTATCACCCATTACTAGATTCAATCAAATTTATTCTCTTTTTGCAAAACATTTGGTCGCAGCTAAACACCATGTACTGTACTATTTACTGTATTACTACTAGGGGTGCACCGATTGATCGGCTACCGATCGCTATCAGCCGATAATCACTTTAGGAAGTTTTAAAGACGCGCGTCTGTCGTGAGAGGTATGGCATGACATTCAGCGGGACCGTCTCAATCTCTTTCCATCTCTTTCTTTATTAAACATTTTACTTTTCTTTTTCTTTTTTTACTTTACAGTACCATAATGTATTACAATTAATTATAAATGTATAAAATATAGATTCATCCTTATAAAAATTACAAAAGTTAATCAGTCAAGATCAGTAAGCGACTTTCTCTTTTTACATTTTTTATTTTATTTTTATATAACATTAATGACGCAGACGGCAGCGGGAATATTAGGCTGCTGTCACTTTAAGACTGAATGCACGAATCCAATATACTGATACACATGCGTTTCCTTTCTCAACTGTTTACGTTCACTTAAGACATAAACAACAGGGATATTTTGACAATGTTGTGTGTATTTGTCCGACATTAAAGAGAACTCAATCCAGTAATTGCGCACTATATGCGAGACGGCTTTCTGTGCTCGAGCTTCGGATGTGTGCGCAGAAAACAGTGCGCAAGTGCCGAATTAAGTTCTTTCACGTCGTCTTGTTCTTGAACTGTTTAAAATACACAATAAAATGCTCACACCGGAATCGATAAGCCTAATCAAAATGTTAATTTTATAACCAGTATCTGATTCCAGAATTTCAATCAATTTCCGAATCCCAACCCTAATTTTGAATTAACTTCAATGTATACAAATAAAAGTTTTTTAATTGAATTTGTTTTGTCTGACACTCCTAAAGGAACCTGTGAAATCGAGGGCCCCACAGCTTCATCTGGAGTACCGGTTCTACAAAACATTAGGCAGTTCTGGTAAGATTATAATCCTGTGTTTATCTCCTTTATTTACAGTGATAATATTCATTTCATGCATTTTCATCTGCTGTGTTTTATATTTTTTCGTTCAGTCAGTGTTTGCTCATTGCATCTCATCTGCATTTATCCTTAATCTTCACATGCAGGTGCATGACTTTGTTTGTACTGCACTCAGGCTTTGTGACCGGGATTTACTGTTATTTTTCTTGCTTTGAAGCCAGCATTTCCCGAGCAGGCTTTCTGAGGATGTTTCCTTTGTATTGGATTGAGGATTTTTCCCCTCTGGAGTATCTGACATGTTGAGTCATAGCTTCAGTTTTGATCTTACAGCACGGTTAGTTTTACTATGCAGTCTAGGCGTATATATTAAACTGAAATTAAAATCGCAAAATTAATGTTTTTTGCTTCACCTCCAGTGGCTGATGAATTGAGAATGGCAATGATCAGATCATGTTAAAATATATTTAGTGCCTTTAACAAAGAAATTCTTCAGCGGTTTTCCCTTGTATATTTGTCTCGGTGAATTGCCGCCTCTCTCAAAATGTCAAACCCATTCTGTTCCCTATAATTGTCATGGCTTTTGTAAGCTATTTGTACCTCATTGTTTTGCTGCTGCTTTTTTTCCCCCAACAATTTAAGTAGGTGTGACTGAGGTGCAAATGTATAAGATATGCTGAATGTCAAATCTTTTGGGGATTCAGCATTAGTTGAGTTTGCATCCATGTCTCTTTATATGTAAATTTATTACATGAAAAAATGCTGGTTGGAACAACAAGATGGCAATACATTTTCTAAAACGCACACAAAATCTTTGTTAATGTTAGTTGATAAAAATACAGTCGTTCAATGTTTCATTCATGGTAGTTTCACAGTGCATTGTGCACTAAACATAAAAATGTATTAGCAAATGTTGAAATCAAAATGAACTAAGAATAATAATCACGTTAGATGTATTGTTCATTCTTAGTGCATGCTAAATTAAGCCGCATTTACATTGCATGGTGATCCATTCAAGTGATCCAATTACGATTTTTTTTTTTTTCTTTCATGTTGGCACAGATCGGATATGACCCATGAACGTGTAAGCAGGAAAAAAGCACATGGATTCTGATATTATCTGATTGGTTTCAGGCCTCATTCATATGTAGAAATAAATCTGATGTGAATCGGATATTCCCATCAATGCGAGCAGCAGGGGCGTTGCTAGACATAAAGCTCTACTTGGGCCACAGGTCCCCCATTGTTTGTCTGAGATGGCAACAGTGACCAAAAGAGGGCGGGGCTTACCAATCAATTACCGATCAGGTCAATTAAATCTAAACTTCATATCCGAAAGAATGATTCATTGTTATCACACACAATCAAAGACAGTAGTACAGAACACAACGTGTTTATTTTCTGTGCTATACAGTGCAGCAGGCAGGGACGTTTGTTTCAAAAACACCAGGCTGGGTAGTTAGGTAACTTAGGGGGGATTCGGGGTGGTCAGGGGCATGGTCTCCCGAGAAAATTTGGATTTTTCTGACCTACATATGTGCATTTTAAGGTGTTGTAAGGCCAAAAAATTGGATGACAATAGAAGCAAATAATGAATAAAAATAAGATTATTTGTATTATTTACAAACTTTTGTTTCGTCATGTTTTCATAGCCTACCTCAATAGCGTGAAAACACCGGACTTCGGTGTGCTCAGATGTGCGCGCGCTGCAGTTGCTAGAAAACACAGACGTGCGCGGACATGGATTTCTGTCACGCGGGTCAGCTTCTGTTTTTTGGTTAAACTGCGTTGCTTTTACAAACGTTGATTGTTTTATTTCTGCGTTGCAAATTGTTAATTTCTATTGCCCTATAATATAATTTCTATTAAATACACTGACAAATAAAATACACTGCCCCAGTAAAAGGGGTCTAGCAACGCCCCTGGCGAGCAGTACGTCATTGAAAAAGTGACGGTGACGAATGTGTTATTGTATTCTTGACCTCTAAATTTGATGTTTTCATTCTGTTAATCTCACTATCTTGTAGCTTTTTTTATCTAGACATCATGTTGATGCAAGACTAGTGGTTAAACATTCGTCTGCACCTTCAACGGCTGCTGGGCTTGATCACTTCGCATTGCACTGTGATTCGAGAAGTGGTGGCTGGAGCATCACACGGTGTTGCCCTGGTGACGATGCAAATTATATGTTCCGTGTGTGGATGATGACAGGCCAGGGGGCGTGGCCTTCGACTCTGTTAAGATTCACACACAGTCATTCCTTAGTCAACATCTTCATACTCTATTTATTAGCACGATATATATCCTCAGCTGCGTCAGCAAGAAGGTGCCTTGTCATGTATACCCAGTTTCTTGGGTTTGCATTTAATAGATAGCTAGATCATCTGAAGGGGGAATTCAGCATTAGCTCCTGCATAGATTTGGATTTGCATAGATCAATCATTTCTCCTGGGTTATGCCTACGCACATTTTCTTTTGATATCTTCCAGTGCTTTTTAAAATACAGATTTTTGGCCATGCTGCATAAATACTGGTCTCTCAATATTTTTGAGGAAAGCACAGTACTTTTTTCTTTTTGGATGAATAGAAAGCTTTAAATAGACAGCATATATTTGAAATGTTTCTTGAACAGCAAATCAGCATAAGGATGATTTCTGAATCTGAAGTAATATAAAAATTGCAATATCAAAAGAATGCAACAATTAATTCTAAAATGATTTGGATGATTTTGTAGGGGAGTGAATCTGCATAGAAATTTACAAGCATAGATGAATACAATAGCTGTGTACAGGAATTGAATAATCAAATGTAAAATGACATTACATTTTTAAAGCTACAAAATTAACTTGTTTTATTTTGTTGTTTGATTAACCAGGAATATTAGGTTGCTGTCACTTTAAGACCGAATGCACAGATCCATAATGATACGCATCCGTTTTGAACCGTGGTGCCTGGTCCGTACAGATCAACTGTAATCCTATACTTGACAGCACACATCATGATGATATATCGATGGTAAAACAATATATCGTGCAGCCCTATTCTGAAGGATCATGTGACACTGAAGACTGGAGTAATGATGCTGAAAATTCAGCTTTGCATCACAGGAATGCATTACATTTTAACAGGCTATATATTCAAATAGAAAAAAGTTATTTTTAAATTTTAATGATATTTCACAATATAAAACTGTTTTTACTGTATTTTGACTGAATAAATGCAGCCTTGGTGAGCATAAGAAAATTATTCCAAACATTTGACCGGTAGTGGAAAAATGCTAATCACTGATTTGATGATATTCTTTTGTTAGCTGGAATTTTGACATTGCAAAGCTTTTTTTAATCTGCTAAAAGAAATGTAATTATGCAGTGACATGATTAAATACTGTGGAGACTGCAAATTAGTATCATGGCAAATGCTTCTCTTGGTCAACTGAAGAACTGAACTGAAAAAAGCTGAATTTGACTAATCTAAACTGATTAGTGTCTGTGTAGAGAACTGTATTACTACAGTGAAATCCACTATCACCTCCACCATGTCCTAAGCCAATACATTAAATGATGTTACGTTAGTATCATAGTGTTTTTACTGATCAAGCGGATGTGTTTGTAATGTAGTTCAGGGGCATGTTGGGCCGGAAAAGGGTGGCGACGGCAGCAGCTGATCAATAATTCAGCGCACAGCACAGCTAGCATCTATATGAGCATCTCAGTAAACCTCTGTAAGCCTATATCTCGGCTGGTATATGCAGGGATGTGTGTGCAAGTCTTTTTTGCTGTGTATAGATGTCGTCTTGTGCAGTATCTGGGACAGAAGAATGCAGACCGTGCTTCTCCGCACATGTCCTCCAGCTGGGTTTGTGTCTCAGTGATGAATCAGCACTTCAGGAAAGGTGGCACTCTGACCACAAGCGTTTCCAGGATGTTCACTTAGCGCTGTTATCGTATGACGTCTGAAAAGCAGTCGGCTGATTAAAATGCCTGGCAGCCGAGCTTATGTAACTCTACACCGGTGCCTTGCTCAGCTCCTTGAGCACCACGCTGGAGTAATACCGAATCAGCAGGGTCCCACATAAACTCTGATATCCTAACCCCTCACAGAGGCTGCTGGGATACAGTAGCAGACTTTGCTTTATAGAGAGAGATTTTAAAGTGCCCCTATAATCCATTCAAGGTCAAAAACACTCTCAATTGAGTGGATCCTAAACGCCCCCCTTTCTGAGAGCCTACTGAGCTCTGATTGGTCAGATGGTCAGTCTGTTGTGATTGGTCTGCTCTGATTGGTGAGACGGTCAGTCTGTTGTGATTGGTCTGGTCAGATGGTCAGTCTGTTGTGATTGGTCTACTCTGCTTTGATTGGTCAGATGGCCCAGTCTGTTTTGATTGGTCTACTCTGCTCTGATTGGTCAGATGGCCCAGTCTGTTGTGATTGGTCTGCTCTGATTGGTGAGACGGTCAGTCTGTTGTGATTGGTCTGGTCAGATGGTCAGTCTGTTGTGATTGGTCTACTCTGCTTTGATTGGTCAGATGGCCCAGTCTGTTTTGATTGGTCTACTCTGCTCTGATTGGTCAGATGGCCCAGTCTGTTGTGATTGGTCTGCTCTGATTGGTCAGATGGCCCAGTCTGTTGTGATTGGTCTGCTCTGATTGGTCAGATGGTCAGTCTGTTGTGATTGGTCTACTCTGCTCTGATTGGGCAGATGGCCCAGTCAGTGATTGGTTGACCGCTTACAGCACATGTCAGAAACTAATCGCTCATGAACATTTCTGAATTTCAGCTCGGGATCTTCCTCATCACTTGATACACAGTGAAACAAACCGTAACAATGGCGTCGGTTGTACCGTATCACTTCGAGTCCTCATCCTTTGGAAGGGCATGCAAAGTGGATTTGCTTTCACAGCGCATAAAACGAGCTAACCAAATTCTTCCAGTCTCCGCTACAGTATTTGAGGGCGGGGCAAAGTAGACGCTGTTCGCAGGCAGCCAATGAAGACCATAGGTGGGCATTATGTAAATTTGTTACAAACCTATATAGGTTCGAACAGGAAGTAAGAATGGAATTACTGACGCCTCGTGTCAGGCAGTTCAGAATTGCTTATTCCATTTGGGAGACAATAACTTTATTTATCGTGCACTTTGAACTGTGAAACTTTGTAGATCTATTACTCTCACAATCAGCTTTATTACACACTACATGAAAGATAATATATTATAATTTAATAAAGTTAAGCACATTTAATCTACAGTCAGGCCATTGTATCCATTTCTTGGGGAGCATGTTTGTTTGCTAGACCCCGAAAAGAAAGGACCAAAGGAAGTGAGGCACTGGGTGTTCAGGTGAAGATGCTATTGTGACTGTAGCATGAAATCCTGAGGATGTGCTTCCCCTTACGTCCTGAACTGTGCAACCCGAGCCCGGAGGTCTACCCTCCCCCAGGCACGGCTGCAAGCTCTTACACGCCGTCAGGCCCATCGTGGCTACTGGGAGAGATTATTCATTTTCATGGACTGTTGGAATTTGTTGTTTTATTACAAATGATTTAAAAAGTCCCAGTGTGACATAGGGGTGCCAGTGTTTTGACCGTTGTCCCTTTTTAAATAATTAGAATTAGGACTTCAATGATCAAGTGATTAAAACTAAGTCCCTTTAAGACAAGTCATTTCTGTCGGCGGCCATCTTTGAAACGCCTCTCGGGCATGCAAGTGCAGCTCCTATCTCTTTGAATGGGGATGGGGTAACATCAAACTCTCCAAAACTGTTCGCCAAACTTACGATTAAATCTCAGATGTTAAAATCACCAATGAAATCAGACAACAACTGTCTCATAAATGTACTCTCTAAATGCTCGAATAATGACAGAAAATTAAATTTTTCAGGCTGGATGAAGCTAATGCGCAGTGGATACGCACGTCTGGCTGTTTCCATAGGAACCGGAGCTTCTTACGGCTGCACTGACGCGATAACTTTACCAATCTGTGATTGGCTCTCATTTAGAAGGCGGGACTTATTCCGCCATATTGAGCTTTGCAATTTTCCCCATTCAAGTCTCGTGTTATTCTATAGTCTTTGATAAAGTCAATGATAAAAATAGTCGACAATAATGAAAGTTTCATTCTCGATTAGTCCAGTCTTCATGCTGTGGACGTTGAAACTGTCAATAAGAACGCTTTTTAAAAATATATATTATAAAAATTTTGCCTAGAAAAATTTATGCAATATTAGTTATGGACATTTCCATGTCATTATAAATATTTTGTGTTCACCTTAGCTCAAAATTAATGTTTAAAGCTATCATTATAGCTGTATGGCTACTAATATACGTGTGTGTGTGTGTGTTGGCAATTCAAAACTTAAATTGTAACTTATTTGTTGAAATTTTTTATTTTAACCTATACATTAACTCCTGATAGACAGTCACTAAATGTATTTATTAGGGATGCACGATATATCATCCACCATATCCGTATCGGGCAATTGTTCATTTTAAATGTTTTGCGATATCGGCCCAATAAGAAAATGTGTCCGATATATTAAAGCCGATTAAATAATGTATTATTTCCTTCAGCTGAGGCGCTTTAGATGCGCACTGATCACCATGATGGTTCTGAATTGCTTAAAATATGATTGGAAAATTATATAATAAAATTATAAAAGGCTCTCAAAAATTATAAACAAAGTTGGTTTTAGATTTATCGGGCAATATATCAAGTTTCGGCCCTTACATATAAATAATTATCTGTCATTTTCATATCAGTGCATGCATCTGTAGTATTTATTGTTTATTATTATCCTGGTGCCTTTAGCCAAAATCTTTTTTTTGACTCTATAAAATGATTAGAAGTCCTTATCCAGTAATCCATTTATCCACAAACGCCTGCAAAGTCATTCCTTTACTACTCAAGGTGAGTGAAACCTGAGTTTAATGTGGCGATTGGCATTTATCTGTGATTTGTATGATCCTGTTATGCTTTCAGTACAAATTAATGATCAGCTCGATTTTAAAAAGCATAATGATGTCCCAGTGAATCAACCCCCCTTGCCATAGTATAAAGAGCATCTCCCAGGCGTAGCTTCAGTGTGTGTGTGTGTGTGTGCCTCCTGCTGAGCTCTCAGCTCATGCTTTATGGATGGATGGGGTGATGAAGGGGAGGAGAGTCTCATCCTCCTCTTTGTGATTCTCACCTTCCTCCTGCACAGCACGGTTGAGTCTGGCTTTAACGTTTGCTTCATGGTGGTGGGTTATGAGATGATGATATTAGTGCATTATCTGAAGCAGACTGATTCTGTCTCTATTTGTTCTTCTCTGTAGTGGTTTTCCTGTTGTTAGGAATCCTCATAACGCACAAACACAGCCATGTATATGCAATAATGAAATCTATTTACTAGGGGTGGGAATCTTTTACCATCTCACGATTCGATTCGATTCCGATTCTTGAGGCCACGATTCGATTCAAAATCGATTTTCGATTCAAAAAGATTTTCGATTCAAAACGATTCGATTTCGATTTTATCCATAATGATTTCTAATCGGGTTTCTGATCATGATCTACTCTCATCTGCTTTGCTATACAGAATGACAAACGGAGACTTTAAAGTGTCTTTTTCACATTTATTAAGTTCAATTCTCAGGGAAGTGCCTTTTATCAAAAACATTGTCTGGTTCTCAATTGCTACTCATTAGTATCTAGCTATAAAATAAGTTGGAACAAAACAAAAGTGCTTCTTCATAATACAAAATGGTTGAAAATAGATGCAGTTTACCACAAATATCATGTAGAACACAACCGGTGAAGACAAAAAAACATCTATATTTCTCAGTCAGACACAGTAACTTAAAGAATAACAAGTTATGAAAATAAAGTGCTTCTTTCAAAATGAATAACAGTCCTACCCCTAAGCTACCTGGCGATGAAGCAGTGATAGACCGAGTTTTTTTTTTTTTTTTTTTTTGCCCTCTCGGAGTTGGCAGGGAGTTTCGTGAAGCACTGCAGTGTGCGTTGGTCTGCAGCTGGCGGCTGACTGTACGTTCACACCGCCGCCGACTTGAGCTGCAAAAAAGCTATGGCCGCCCTGTCAAGGACGCTTGTCAAAAAGTACGGGGAATCTTGTTGACGCTTTAGCCGCTCTGACGTAGCAGCATTCACAATGAAATGTAAACAGAAAAAACAAGCAATGCATTCGGCAGTTTAGGATATCGCACAAGATTTGTCAACACAGAAACCATTTCATCACTGGAGAGTTTTTTTCCCGACACCATCGTATTAATTGATTTTGATTCATATGCGCGAGGGAGAGAGAGAGAGCAGACAGCGCTCGGGTGAGTGCGCGCGCGCGGCCGGCTCTCTCTCTCTCTGCTCGTTCTTATGCCCTGTCAAGCGCGCCCTGTTAAACTGACAGGACACATGCAAATGGTAGGAACGAAAGATCTCCCTCTCATCCATTTGCTTCCTTTTTGTTTTAGTGATTTGCCGCTCACGTCCCGTATAGGCTAGTTACAAAAATGGAGGCGAACAGCCAGCTGATTTTATTTATTTATTAAATCGATTCTTGGACATTTCAGATCGATTCTGAATCGTTGCAAATGAGAATCTAGATTCTTCTGTGAATCGATTTTTTTGGCACACCCCTACTATTTACATAACAGGCTTTGTCAGTTGCCTTGATATCTTCCCCTAGAGATTCAGATCGTCCTTTGAGTTTAAACCCAGGTATGTCTGACTTCCAGGAGCACATTGTACCAGATAAATGAGATGCGGTTCATTCCTTGTCAGTCAGAATTCTTTAAACCTTTGCTTTGTTTACCTTTAGATGATGTTTGATTCAAAAACCAAATGTTCTTTTGAATCTAGGCTATTCTTTCACATTTTATGTTTCAGGGCCGTTGAATGCTTGATTCTGTTTGGGTGACAAATATTCTAAAGCCCTGAAACATAAATGTAAAAGAATAGATTCAAAAGAACATTTGGTTTTTGAATCAAACCTCATCTAAAGGTAAATATTCTAAAGTAGTGATCGACCGTCGGGCCGAATGGTTCCGGTTATATTTCCACTTTAGACTGGTACATCACGGCAGGATTACGAGCCATTTTCACCCCAGAAATCTCAGCTCGGTTGGCTAACCATTATTTTCTGGTAAAGGCACAGCTAAAGTAGTTCCAGGCAGGTCTTGACCACAGTACAGTTTCATATCACTTCAGCAAATTATTTCTCTTATTTCAAAGGTCCTCGCAGCCTACAACAGCAAAATAACCCACAAAGACTGCATATCTCTTATATATAACAGCATACATCTGCATATTAGTGGCTCAAGCATCTGTTACAAGCTCTTAAGTGATGTTTTGGAATTGGCAACGGAGGCTTGGGATGAAATGCGTAAGAAATTAGGGTAACACTTTGCAATAAGGTTCATTAGTTAATGTATTAACTAACGTGAACTAACCATGAGCAATACATTTGTTACTGTATTTGTCAATCTTTGTTAACGTTAATTAAAGGTGGGGTATGTGATTTGCAAAACGCCTGGCAGATTCTGAAAATACACAACTCAAATGGTCCTACCTTCTTTCCTTTGACTCCACCCATTCAAAGAACAAGGACATTGTTGGGGGGAGGGGGGATGGTACGATCGATTGATTGACGCACTTACTGTCCAATGATTCTAGGTGGTCTTGAAAATGATTGGCTGGAGTCCTGCCCGTTCCACAGATGATTAAATTGCTTAATTTTTATTTCAGTGCTTCTAACTCAGTGGCTGTAAGTGGGTTAGGAATAGGATTTTAAGTGATTTTGAAAAAATGGCCAAAAAAGAGAATTACATACCCCACCTTTAACAGAAATACAGCTGTTCATTTTTAGTTCATGTTAGTTCACAGTGCATGAACTAATGTGCACAAGATTTTAATAAAGCAGCAGCAGCGCTGCTTCTCCTCTCTCTCCTCATGCCTGGGCATGCGGCTCTTATCAACGAGGTCAGACACCTTTCTGGTGTGCAAAGACGCCACGCAGCCAGTGTGTCGCCGGCCTTAGTCTGTCTGTGGCTGCGCATGGAGGCTGCTCTCCTGAAGGACGGACTCGGACATGCCCAGACATGATTCTCTGAGAGGTTTTCAGCAGCATCGCTCTGAGCTCGATATCAAGCAGTGAGTGATGTCACGGCCCTGCCGGCGCACGCTTATCCGTTCAGAGGACGTGTCACGCAGGATTCTGAGCATTCAGCCAGATTAAATGACCTTTCAGGAGATCTGTGATGATAATAATACACGAGCAGTAGTGGAACGTCAGACTGTTAAATGTAGTGCACTATCAGGGCTCTCAGAAAACATTTCTTTCCCGTAAAGGTGAATGGAATATTCTCTAATGTAAGTTCGGCGCGCAGGCGGTGACGAGGGTGTTCGTGATGATTACTCATCTTCTGTGATGGTGTGATCAGTGCATTCATTCTCTCCTCCTCTCTCTCCTCATGCCTGGGCATGCGGCTCTTATCAACGAGGAGAGAAGTGACATCACTGGTCCAGAGATCACGGTCAATCCCATCTGTTCCGATTAGCGTGTTATGATACACACTAATACACACTAACGATAGGGTACACACACACACACACACACACACACACACACACGCCTTGATATTCAAACCCATATGTAATGCTCTTATAGAGATCTGCTGAGCGTCAGGGCTGGCCGGTATGACGGTATATGCTGTGTAACCAGTGTCATCCGACAGCCGCTAGATATTATGCTAGACTGTGCAGTGTGATTTAGAAAATATAAATAATAAGTATCTGATATGATAGCCTAAGTACTTTTTGAATTGTCACAGACAGGCCTTTCCAGCACAGACAACTTTGCTGATTTTATTGAAACCGTATTAGTTTAGTAATGTAAACACTGTGTGACTGTAGGTTGTTTACGGCCTATTTAACTGGTGTGTGGTCACACTGTCACAGGTTTCCACGTGTCAGAACACAGGATATTTGACTGTGGTTTCACACAGGATTTTATGCAGCCATATTTATGATGCATTACACTTCTAGTCTTTTTAAGATGGCATTTTAGCATTTCTAAATCAAATGCTCAAGCTCAGCAGCTCAAAATCTAATGAAAGTCACTTTCATCTTTAAAAGTATTGATGTTATATTATCTAATAAACGTATATGTGTTTAAATGTATATTATACATTTCAGGGTTGAAAAAAGACATCTAAGAAAATCTATATCATTATATTTTGGTAATGCCACCTAATCCTAGGGAGTATATACTTTTGAGTTGGACTTGTGATATATTGATCAATTATGATGCATACAATATGGGATTTGCAGTTCAAATTAATCAACGTTAATTTCATGCACTTTTATCTTCCATTTTTTTATTAGGGCTGTGCGATTAGGAGAAAAGCTCTAATTGCAATAAAATAAAATCCAGGTTTGCTGTGCTAGTTTAGTTTGTTGGGCTGCACTAATATATTCAATTATTTATGAAAAGTAATCAAATATAAAATGTATTATTTTTATAAGTATAAAATTACAATACTCATATTTATGGCTGTCTTAATTTATTACTGTTCAAATGTTGTTAAATACTGCAGTTTATTACTTTTGAATTGTTAAATTGGGGCATACTGTGTTTTCCAACTTAGGTATACATTACAGCAATGAGTGTTTGGTTAAAAAATATATAAAAATAGATAACATCTCAACATTTTTCAGAATAGACTATATTACCCAGCGGTAATGTCGAGGTTATAGTTTGATTGGAGCAGCCCTTTCCGTGTCGTTTCTCTGAATGCTTTTTTTTATTTTTTATCTGCTGCTTGAAGTCAACAGAATACACGCACTGATTCTGCTGTAATGATTTCTTCTGTTTGCACTAGAGATCATCCCTTTTAATCCGATCCGCTCAGGTACAAAAGGGAGCGAGGGACATCTTTGATGTGGGTACACATTCATGGACATCACAGCGGCTCGGGTCATGTTACAGCGACTAGGCTGACAGACAGGAAGAACAAATATCACAGCAAAGATTCCTGTCACACAGTTTTGGTCTGCTGTAGTTTGCATTTTTCAGACAAGAGGCTTGCGGTAGCTCTGCCTTCGATTGCGATGGAGGGTTTGCGTTTGATCCCGATGGCTCCACGTTTTTGCCACCTCCCCTTGTCTTCTCAGCGCATCATGATTGGCTGACGGGAAGTCTGAGCTGTGGCCAGGCGTATCCCACACACATGCAGGAAAAAACGAGCTGATATTATAATAGCAACTGCTCATAATCATAAACTGCCCCCGTCTGACTGCACTCTTCCCTTCAACCTGTTCCCCGGTCGTCCCTCGTTCTCCCGTCTCTCGTTTTTCTGCTTTTCCAGGGATGTTTTGTTAATCTTGTTCCTCCGTCTCTCCATCCTCAAACGCAGCTTTGTGAATGACATAACACCGCCCATGCCGCTTATGTAATCCACGTCCATCCTCTGTTTTTATTTGTCTCCTCTCAGTCTCTCTCTATTTTTCAGGCTAGATGGAGATTCGTATAATGCCCAGGGATTTGTGAACGTGAGCTTTTCTGGTATCATGAGTGAGCTCAGTCCACTTAAATGCTAAATGAACACTGGAGTTAATAGTGACCCAGCATCCCCAGGGTTTTGCCTGGGTCAAAAATGGTCTTGCGTGGTGGCAGACAGACATGGTCACGCACGCGCACACACACACACACACACACACACACACACACACACACACACACACACACACACACACACAGGTTTGTTTTGCTATATTTGTGAGGACTTTCCATAGGCGTTATGGTTTTTATACTATACAAACTGTATATTCTATTCCCCTACACTAACCCCCCCCCCCCCCCCCACACACACACACACACACTAACCCTATCCCTAAACCTACCCATCACAGAACACTTTTTACATTTTTAATAAAACACTGTTTAGCATGTATGTAAAGCCATTTGAAATATGAGGACTCAGGAAATGTCCTCATAAATCACGTTGTAATTATACCGGTGAAATACCCATGTCATTATACAAATTTCTGTCCTCATAAATCACACACACACACACACACACACACACACACACACACACACACACACACACACACACACACACACACACACACACACACACACACACACACACACACACACACACACACACACAGTAAAAAGTAACCTACCCATGATCTGCGAGCCCAATACTTGACAATACATTTAAAATAATGCTAAGAAACCGTTTGTGATTTTTGCTTACACTTATTTATTCATTAAATAGCTAAAAATCTTAGGACAGATCAACAGTGCTTACAAATATTTTATATGTATGATTTTATATAGGCTATGCAATTATCAGACACAGATATTACCCGTCACAGTCATCCTTTATTGCCCTCTTTGCAAAAAAACTTATTTTTTTCATAGCTTTGTAAGATGAGATCTTCTTTGCTAGACCTGATAATTATTTTGTATATAATCATATTAATATAAAAAAGTAGCATTAAAATGTATTTTAACTAAGTCTAATTTTCTACCATATTAATTGAATAAAATTAGCAGCTAGCTAACAACTTGCTTTGTTCTGGTTTCACCTCACTCCAGTCTAAACTAAATGACTAAATTATTTTATAGGTAATTTAATACACATTGTCATATAATTAACCTGGAAATACTGTGTATTATTAAGGCTACTAACCACTCTTGCTAAATGTGGTAAGCACGGAGATGGTACCAATGATGTTATCTATCCAATAAGGATTAGGCACAATAGTTATCTAACAAGAACATATATTCTCAGTTAGTTCGCAACAATTTTAACAAATGGAAATATTTCGCCAAATCTTCTTTTCTCAATGATTTACCAAATATCAAAGATGTATGGTGCTTCAAAGAATAGTATTATCTTCAGAACAATAACACTTTTTTATTTTTAGTAGGAGATGACTCCTCAATATGAATCACTTTCTTTAATAAAGATGACCCTTATGACTTCCTTTAGAAAATACTTCCTTATGAACCATTAATGTTTAACAGCTTCTTGTACATGTCATATTTTCCCATCGTGCTGGCCAAACGAAGGTCACAGTCCCGTCTCTTCCTCTAGAAAGAGCAGTTGAGTTCTCGTGTGTGTGTGTGTGTGTGTGTGTGGTTAATGTGTATCTGTGTGGTGTTGAACTCTGATACACCTCCTCCGGGTAGCCTTGGCATCGGGACGTGAATCTCTGAGTTTGGCTGGGATTGGCTTGGCTACTGATCAACCAGTTCAGGCATGATAAATCCAGCGCACCGGACTCTCCCAGCCTTTGTGTTTGATTCTCCGGCTGGACATGGGTTTGTTTAAGTGTGCAGCGTGGCAGAAGTGAGATGCGTCAGTGCAGGCTGGTGTGTGTGTG
This sequence comes from Phoxinus phoxinus, assembly GCF_949152265.1. Classification (NCBI taxonomy): domain Eukaryota; kingdom Metazoa; phylum Chordata; class Actinopteri; order Cypriniformes; family Leuciscidae; genus Phoxinus; species Phoxinus phoxinus. The sequence continues at coordinate 5,114,440 of NC_136877.1, read as the reverse complement.
TGAGAGAGATCTGGAGGCCCTTGTGTCACATGGTTTCTTGTCTCTCCAGTCAGACGTCAGTGTTTGAGCCTCTCTCTCAAACTGGCTGCTGGCAGATGGTGTTTTACTGGACTCAAAGTGAGACGGACTGGGAGAAATACACTGGCCTAGGCCTCCATGGAAGCTTTTTTTTTTTTTTCAACACACCATTCCCATTAAAACAAATGGATTTGAGTTGTTTTGGCTTTTGGTGTGATCACAAGCTCTGATATCATACCATTGATACCATAATCAACATAATAAACTGCCTGAGATGTGACCCAAATATTTAGTTCATAAAATCTACTAAAATGTAATTTATTATTAGTAGTAATTATTAATTAAAGGCGTGGTTAGTGTGTAATGTTGCTGTTTGAGCATAAACATCTGCAAAGTTACGACGTTCAAAGCAAAGGGAGATATTTGCTTTTAAAGAAATAGCTTTTTAAGGACTACAACAAACGGCTGGTAGGGACTACACAACATTCCTCCCGGGTTACCAACCCCAATATTTACATAAACCCCGCCCCCTGAACACGATTTATAGATCATCAAGACAGAATGTACTAATCAATGCCTAGAAGATAACTACACATAAGCTACATAAATTCATCAACTAACCATTCAGAAATGTCCTGTTGCTTCTACATGTTGTCACTTCTTGAGTCTCGCCGTCTTTCGGTCTCCGGTTTCAACATAAAAGGTTAAAAGTTGTTGAAATTTTCAGTGCATGTCTGTGTGAGGTAATCGAAGCTGCTAAGAACAAGAGCTCTTGAAGCTCCGCCCCCTGTGCCGGGAGCAGCAGCTCATTTGCATTTAAAGGGACAAACACAAAACAAGGCTTTTTTGCTCACCCTCAAAAAGTGACAATTTTAACATGCTATATAACAATATCTTTGGTGTGTTTTGAGCTAAAACTTCACACACACACACACACACACACCCTCTGGGGACATCAGAGATTTATTTTACATCTTGTGAAAATGGCATTACACCACCCCTTTAATTAATTAATTTTCAGTTAATTCGTTTTTTATTATTATTAAAATGCCCAAATCAGAATTTAATGAATCAGATTTTAATTTGGACATTTTAAATGTAGATTTGCTAGATCTTCCTGTTTTTACTTAATTTAAAAAAAATATATATATAATGATAATATTTTCAATTATAGAAGAAAAGATGACAAGGATTCCCATTAAAATAAATGGATTTGAGTTGTTTTGGCTTTGGTGTGATCACAACTGCCTTAAATGCCTGAGATGTGACCAAAATATTTTGCTACTTTTTCATAAAACCTCCTAAAATGTAATTTATTATTAGTTCATACATTTTCAGTTAATTAATTTTCCCCTAAAATTGAAATGCCCAAATCAGAATTTAATGAATCATATTTTAATTTGGACATTTTGAATGTAGATTGGCGAGATCTCACTGTTTTGACCTTTTTAATATTAATAATGTTTTTTTATTCCTGTCAAACATTAGCTACTGGTTTCCTAATTTACACAATGCTAATATCATAATGTTTGATACCAGTTTTTTCTGTATATATTGTGCATTTCCCCTCATAAATTATCCACAGCCTTGATTATTGGTAGCTAAAAACATGGTCAAATTTGCTAAAATGTATAATTAACAAGCGAGGGAAATACACTTTGTGAATGACAGCAAAATTAAATTCTGTGGAAATCTTTGGAAGTGGATTTAATGCAAAAATCACTTTTTTTTAGTACATTTTTCATATAATGTTAACTTTTTGAGAGATATTTTACATTTCTATACAAATTTCCTCCCACTCTTTGAATTCCCACTCCCACTTTCCAGTAGCATCTAGCAGTGGAGTGCCGTTAGAAAGCTTGGGAAAGTGTTAATCAGCAGAGATAGAAAGCAACAACCGAGTGTGTGTTATGTGCAGTCTGAACACAAGATGAGTCATCGGCAGGCCAACAGTGCGCTCTATTCTCAGGGGTGTTACAACACCACCACACAATGAGCAGTGTAGGCCTACAACTACCCACATCACCCTCTGAAGATGCACACAGTGTACAGACACATGTATTTGTTTTAGCTGTTAATTATTGCGTTTTATAGCAGACATGGGGTTCGGCCGCTTTAAGGTACGGTCACCCCATTTTTCAATATTTTGCGGCTGATATCCAGTCCTTTAGTAGGAATCCATGCAGTTTCGTGTGAGGAGTTTTGCCACGTTGACCAACAGAAATCTGCTTGGGTGTGTGTGAGCTGTGTTTCATGAGTCGCTACACTGTTGACAACAGACACTGGACTTGTTTTTGCACTCAATTTCGCTAATATTGATCTCTTGGCATAGTCATGTGGGATCACAAGTGTTCAAAGTGACTTGAGGCAAAGCCACCTTCATTTTCATAGTCATCCATTTTCATAGTTCTCTCAGTACTGGTATGCAGTTGTTGTAGAAATACGCACACACTTAATGTGTACTTAATTTTATTTAAAAAGTACACACTTGACCTTTAACTTTTTCCTAGCCATTGACAGATTTTTCCCTCATTTATGAGACAATGCCTCCCTGCCATTGACAGAATTTTCCAGCTTTCTGTGTTTTCACTGTTATATGGTAGGGGGCGCTATTACGCACCTTCTGAAAGAGTACAGAATGGACTTTATGCACAGCTGCACTACTTCCTGAACTTTAGCCAGCTCCTTTCCTGTCTGCCATTATTGGAAAAACTGAATAATCCAGGTGTGTCTGACCAACAACAATAATCAGACACACCTGGATTAATCAGTTTGTCCAATAATGGCAGACAGGAAACAAAGGAGCTGGCTACAGTTCAGGAAGTAGTGCAGCTGTGCATAAAGTCCATCTCTCTATCAAAACACAGACAAAAAAGGAGCAGAAACGAGAAATAAAAGCATTACGCACGTTGTAGTCTTTGAAGAAGAAAAAATTATTCTCAGCTTTTTGTTCAAAATCTTGCTTTTTTTTATGAAACCCACCCACATTCAAGTGTTGATGAAAAAAAGACTGCATGAGTTTTTTGTTTTTAAATTAAAGACAGGATCTGTTCTTTCTTTTGATATATTGCATGTTCAGATATATAAAAAAAAAGATTTTTTTTTTTTTTATCAAAAACACTCATTTTTAAACGCTGACAGGGAAAGAGTTCGAGAGAATGTCATGACTAGTGTAATAAATGCTCTGTTTTGTGTTTTTAATAGTAGAGGGTCTGCCTCAGGTCTTCTATTTCGGGCCCTGTGGGAAATACAACGCCATGGTTCTGGAGCTGCTCGGCCCCAGTCTTGAGGATCTCTTTGACCTGTGTGACCGAACGTTCTCCCTCAAGACCGTCCTGATGATCGCCATTCAGCTGGTGAGTGTGTCACCTGTGTGAGGAGAGTCGTTCTCATGCTTTGCAGTGTAATAAGTGTGTAATTTGCATCCTTTGCTCAATCCCCCAGATTTCCCGCATGGAATATGTGCACTCTAAAAACCTCATCTATAGGGACGTGAAGCCAGAGAACTTTCTCATCGGACGGCAAGGAAACAAGAAGGAGCACATCATTCACATCATAGACTTTGGCCTTGCGAAAGAATACATTGACCCAGAAACCAAAAAACACATTCCTTACCGGGAGCACAAGAGCCTTACGGGCACCGCTCGATACATGTCTATTAATACACACTTAGGGAAAGGTAAGTGTTGGATACCTCTCTAGTCTGATCCTGAAATGGGCTTAACATTAAAATTAGCATGGCACTATCTCCACGCTTTATGTGGTGTCTTGATTGGCTGTGTAATAGGGTTGGGAATCATGAACCATTTCTTTTAAAGAGCATGTCTGTTTTTTCATGCTTTGGTTAGGGCTGGGTACCGAGTCTCGATACTTTTTAGGTACCGACCGAATTGCCTCGATACTATCGAGTATCGAAAAATGACATGTTGTTCGGTTCCAGATTTCGATACCTAAGGAGTTAACTCGTCAACATCAGTGCTCAAACAAATACATATGAAATGCACAACGACACACATAAAGTCGCTCACGCACATACACGCAAACTCTATTCACACGAAACGCGCGGAACTCTCCGCGCACACTCATATGAGACGCGCGAGCGCACGCACAAACTCTCGACACGCATACTTATGAGACGCGAGCACACACACACACACACACACACAAACTCTCCGTGCACATATTCATATGAGATGCGAGCAGACACACATAATACCTTAAAGATGTGGAAAAGTCGATCAAAAGTGTGGCTACATTTCTACAGCCTCGATGCCAAATTGCCAACAGCGCGCGATGCAGTATTTGCGGTAAAATAATTGCTGCAAAGACCGGTACCACGACAAACACGATGAAGACCTTGACAGTGCACGGAGTAAACATAAGAGCAGAAAGTTGCTCCGTCTTCGACTGGTAAATGAAGAGATACCTTGTTGATCACTCGGACAGTGTTTATATTGCAATAAATAATAACCTACTTGAATGTACACTGCCGTTCAAAAATGTGTTGGTTAGTCAGAATTTTTTTTCAGTAAGGATGCATTAAAGTTATCAAAGGTGACATTAAAACATGTGTAATGTTACAAAATATTTCGTTTTTAAATAATGCTTTTCTTTTGAATTTTTTATTCATCAAAGAATCATGAAAAAAATTATCATAGTTTCCAAAATATTAAGCAGCAAACTGTTTTCATATTTCTGAAGGGTCATGTGACACTGAAGTAATGATTTTGAACATTCAGCTTTGACATCACAGGAATAAATTACATTTTGAAATATATTAGATACGATTTTAAATTGTAATACTATTTCACAATATTACTAAAGTTTTACTGTATTTTTTTATTTAAAATTCAGCTTTGGTGAGCATGAGCGCTTTATAAAACATTTTTTGTTCCTTTGTGCACTGGCTAAGGAGCATGAGTCAAACTGAAAAAATAAAAGTAAATAAATAAAAAATAAAAGTTTTTCTGAGGTAATATGTTATGTAATCTTGTTAAAATGGATTTCATAAAATTGGTATCGGAAAATGTATCGTTAGGAACCGGTATCGAAACTGAGGTATCGAAATTGGCACCGGATCGAAAGATTTTGAACGATGCCCAGCCCTAGCTTTGGTTCTTTTGATGTTGCATTGAATCTATAGCGTGTCAGTCATGATGCTTGTGAGTGTGCTGTCTAAAGATAATACAGTGAAAAAAAATCACTTTATAACATTGGTAATGCTGTCCTCAGTTTGATTAAATTTAGGGTCATACGTCTTAAATACCTAAAATTATTAATTATTTTAAGATGTTAAATTTGGCCATGGAAATGAAGGAATCGCAATACAACCTAATATGATTAATTAAATAATTGAAATCATGGTAACACTTTACAATAAGGTTCATAGTTAATGTATTAACTAATATGAACTAACAATGCGCAATACATTTGTTACAGTATATATTATATATCTTTATTATATCTTATTATATCTTTGTTAATGTTAGTTATTAAAAATACAGCTGTTCATTGTTTGTTCTTGTTAACATGTTCACAGTGCATTAACTAATTTAAAAAAATACAACCTTTCATTTTAATAACGTATTAGTAAATTTTGAAATTAATATTAACTAAGATTAATAAATGCTTTTATGAAGTATTGTTCATTCTTAGTTCATGTTTACTAAGGTACTTAACTAATGTTAATTAATGAACAAATCAAATTGTGTCCGCTTTTCGCATTGTGCGTGTGTGTGTGTGAGTGAGTGAGTGTATAAAGTATTCTATAATATAATCTATTATAGAAGTTGCTTTGGAATAGAAGTAGCAGCACATTTCAGATGATTAAAAAAAACAAATCATATTGTGGAAAGTATGGCTCAACAAATCGCAAGCCATTACTTTTAAAAAATTAAAAAACACGATATGTTACTGGTATGTTGTAAAATCTAAATTATTTAAAAGGATCTTTTTATTTTATTTTTTATTATCAATCATTTACTCACCCTCATGTCATTCTAAACTCATAAGACTTTTGTTTATCTTCAAAACACAAATCAAGATGTTTTTAATGTAACCAGAGAGATTTGACTCGAAGTGGATGAACAAAATAATTGTTCTATAGATGAATGTAACTCTTATGGGTTTGAAACGAGATATGTATTTTTTTTTTTTTTTTTTTTTTGTAAATAAAAGTTATGGCAATCAGATCAGTACCAGAATTATTAAATTCCTTATGATTCCCAACTCTACTGTTCAACCAACTTAGTTATTTTGTACATTGAACCTTTTTTTTTATTCTTCTTGCAGAGCAAAGTCGGAGGGATGACCTTGAGGCCTTGGGTCACATGTTCATGTATTTCCTCCGGGGTAGTCTCCCTTGGCAGGGACTTAAAGTATGTTGAACCAGCCTGTTAACGCCATTAAGATCGTTACTGATCTTGTTCTGGAAAATGAGCTGTTGTTTTGTGCTTTGCAGGCTGACACACTAAAAGAACGCTACCAGAAGATTGGGGACACAAAGCGAAACACTCCCATTGAAGTTCTCTGTGAGAACTTCCCCGGTGAGACCCCCTTAAACAACATCATGTGCTTCACTTGGAGCAGCTAATCTTAAAGTCAACATGGAATTAAAATCGACCCCGTTTTATTTCTTAATGCACGTTCCTGGTCTTGTGCACAATTCTTAAATGCACATTATTCCAAAGAAAATATAATGTTTGTCTTTTGTAATCTTGTGTAATAAAAATGTAATAACTCTTTCGGTAATGTGGACATTACAGAAGTAAAATGGGTTGTTTTATGTTGACTTAAAAGTGCCCTGTCATGCTTTTAATGGGTTGTTTTGAAGGTGTCCTACAACAGGTTTTCATGCAAGGCAAAAAACACTTTCTTATAATGTACTGAAGTGTCTGAAACTAACATGTCTCTTCAAACGCCTTTCCACGAGACCTAGTCTGTTGTAATTGGTTTACTCTGCTCTGATTGGTCAGATGGCCCAGTCTGTTGTGATTGGTCTACTCTGCTCTGATTGGTCAGATGGCCCAGTCCGTTGTGATTAGTCTACTCTGGTCTGATTGGTCAGATGGCCCAGTCTGTTGTGATTGGTCCACTCTGCTCTGATTGGTCAGATGGCCCAGTCAGTTGTTATCGGCCTACTCTGCTCTGATTGGTCAGATGGCCCAGTCTGTTGTGATTGGTCTACCGGATCTTCCTCATCACTTGATACACAGTGATACAAACAGTAACGATGGTGTCGGTTTTACCGCGTCAATTCCAGCACGAGTCCTAATCCTTCGTAAGTGCGTGGCAAGTGGATTTGCTGTGGCAGTGCAGAATACAGCGTCATCTTGATATGTTGACAAACCAAACTCTTCCAGGCCTCAGCTACAACTACAGTGTTCGAGGGCAGGGCAAAGTAGACATTGTTCTCGGGCAGTCAATGAAGACCATAGACGAGATGGTCCTCACTGCAGAACACGAAATCCAGGGGGAGGAGTTTGATCCAGATCCACCTTACATATACATATAAACATATAAACCTACATATAAACCTACCAATCTCCACCCCATGATCCCTAAACCCACCCCTAAACCTACCAATCTCCACCCCCTGATCCCTAAACCTACCAATCTCCAGCCCTTAGATCTGGATCCAACTCCGCCCCTTGGATCTCGTGTACTGCAATGAGGTGCTACTGCCATAGACGGGCATTATCCAAATTTGTTACAAATCTACGTAGGTTCGAATTACTCAATTCAGCAGTTCAGAATCGATTCTTTCTTTTGGGAGACAATAACTCAATTCATCATGCACTTTGATCTTTGAAACTTTGTAGACCTTTTACATTCACAAACCGCTAGATTGCACACTGCATGAAATGTAATATCTGAAAAAGCATAATGGGGCACTTTAAGACCAGACTTGCCTTATCTCTTATTTAAAGTGATTATTGTCATTGTAACTTTGTCCTCATTTGTGCTTTCAGAGGAGATGGCCACCTATCTGCGCTATGTCCGGCGGTTGGATTTCTTTGAGAAGCCGGATTACGAATACTTGCGGACCTTGTTTACCGAGTTGTTTGAACGAAAAGGATATACCTTTGATTACTCTTATGACTGGGTTGGCAGACAGATTGTGAGTCAATAAGTAGGCTCCTCCCTACATGGCTAGCTATTTTCTAAGGCATTATCAAACCAAAAATTGTACCTGGTTTGAAACCACATACTAGTGTTGTCAACAGTACCGACACAAAAAATGTGACCATTCTAGAATTTCCCCGTAGCATTTTGAGCTCTGTTGAATGGATTCTTAAACACCTCTGATTGGCCATCGTACTCACGTGCTCAACATATATGTCTGTGATTGGCTACAATGATCAACTTTTCAAAAACATGTTCTAAATAGACATCTTTGACGCTCTTCACAAAGCGCTTGCATAGATACACATGGAAATGTTTGAAAGCAGGCGTCAATCAACGGATCCCTAGTAGATCGACTGATAGACGGATCGACTGATAGACGGATCGACTGATAGACGGATCGACTGATAGACGGATCCACTGATAGACGGATCCACTGATAGACGGATCCACTGATAGACGGATCCACTGATAGACGGATCCACTGATAGACGGATCCACTGATAGACGGATCCACTGATAGACGGATCCACTGATAGACGGATCCACTGATAGACGGATCCACTGATAGACGGATCCACTGATAGATGCCGCTTTCAAACGCTCCCAAACACAGACATATGTTGAGCATGTGAACGCAATGGCCAATCAGAGGCGTTTAAGAATCCGTTCAACAGCTCAAAATGCTGGTATCGTCAATTTTTTTAAATTTCATTACCGACTTTGTTCCGAAGTTGGTACTCTTGACAACACTACCACATAGTGCCTTCAATTGACTTTGGTGTTAGCATGTTGCTAAGCTAATAATGCAATGTTGTTAGCATAAAATTACATGACCGTTTTTTTAATGAGTAATGTACAGTCAGAAGTAAAACCTGGCACAGTTTACTGGGACACAGAGCTAGTTCATCTTTGGCCTTCCCTTATGGAAATTAACCATGGTTTTACTACAAATAAAACCATAAGAACATGGTTACTCGTTAAACCATGGTAACCACAAATTAACCATGGTTTTGCTACACTAACCATAATTTAACTATGGAATTTGTAGTAAAACTCTGGTTATACAAATGGTAATCAATTTGTCACAAAAAAAAAACATGGTTACTACACTTTTACCTCAATAAAACCATGGTTAATTTTCATAAGGGTTGAAACTGATGTTCTGTGTGTTTTGGCGTGTCTTCTCAGCCCACGCCAGTGGGGTCGGTCCACGTGGACTCGGGGGCGTCTGCCGTCACGCGTGAGAGCCACGCTCACAGAGACAGACCCTCCCAGCACCAGCCCTTAAGGAACCAGGTAATCTTCCACTTCATTGAGGAAACTTAAGATTGGCTAAACTTAGCTTTATTACAGGAAGAGAAAATGTACTATGTTCAAGGTTTAGTCCAGTTAGTAGGGGTGGATAATTTTTCCCCGGAACCAAATGGGTGAATCTCACAAATTAAGTCTGGGTCATATTTCACATTAAACTTATTTAGCTTATTTAGTTTGACAGTTAAATACCCCCACATTCTCATGGCTGTTGCAAATAAATACCAGAACTGTTCAAGGTTTGAATGGAAAGTAATGCTTTTATTCAGCAAGGACACATTCAATTGTTCAAAAGTAACCGTTAACAATTTTACATCATTACAAAAAAAATTCCATTTTAAATTTGATGCTGTTCTTTTGAACTGTATCAACCGTGATAATGGGAAATGTTTTTTGAACATTTAATCGGCATATTAGAATGATGTCACACAAACACACACACACACTTTTGTTCCACTATATTAATGAAATATTTTCTATGTCCCAACTAGAGGTCGACCGATAGTGGATTTTACCGATAACGATAGCTAGGTTGGGCCATACTTGCCGATAACCGATTAATGAACCGATAGTTTTTAAAATTGATACTGGATAAAAACAAACATAATACTCCAAGTAAAACAGTGCTGAACTTTATTATAAAAATAAAAAAAAACTGTATTGAACCATGAAAACATGCTAAATGAAATAAATATATAAATGTGAATAAATATTTAAGTCAATAAAAGACATTCATTCAAACTGAAACAAAAAGTAATACTCTAAATAACAAATAAAACCAGTTACATTCAAAATTTAACTATTTAACTGTTCTTTTCAAGCCAACTTAATTAATAAAAAAGTAACAAAATTTGTATTAAAGTGAAGATGAAAAAAAAAAAAAAAAAAAACGAAATCGAATGCTTTTCTGATTCGTTTATGTTTCTGTCGGCTGTATGAACATATCAGTTTGCTTACGTCTCTAGCTTTAAATATGCAACTTCTCTGCATATTTAATGCATAAAAGTGACCAGCTGGATATGAACTAATGCAAATATAGAGGTAACAATTGTGACATTAAACATTCGGGTCGGACTTACGTTTATGTTTGTCAGTGTTTTAACCGCTTGAGGTACTACTAATGTTAGCGTCCTCTCAGCCTCGAAGGCAAACACACATACTGTTGTGCTGTTCTTTCTCTACTAATGCAGCATTTAGTCAACAAATTTATCACTTTATAATGATATGACAATGTAGCCTACTGTATACATACATTTGAGCTGTCGGTGCTTTAACCGCGCGTCTGATGTCAGCGCTCTCCGCGCAGCATGTGCTCTCAGTGCAGCACGCAGAATCACGTGTCGAAATAAACAACACGAGGCACGAGTTTTTATTACACCTCTAGAGGCCGCTCTTGTACTGCATCATGCCAGCAGACCCTTCTCAGCTCTTACACTGTGTAATGAATGACAGCGCGCGCTTCTCAGCCGCTCCAGCAATGGACGCAACCAGGAAAAACTATCGGTATATATTTTTGCCGATAACGATAGTTCCACCAGTCAACAATCGGTGCCGATTAATCGGCAAAACCGATGAATCGGTCGACCTCTAGTCCCAACCCCTTCCCCTAAACCAGTAAAATGTCCTTACAAGTCGGTTGTCATAATATATCACTAAGTATCCAAACTTGTGTACACACACACACCCACACACTACCATTTTTATATTGTAATCCAAGTATAATGAGAATTGCCATTGATGATCATAGAAATTACCCAAAAATATCTATCCAGCATTACTACCACCACCAAAATAAATAAATAATTCATAGTAATGAGAATTTGGGGTAGGAAAGGGTGCTTGCTTGACATAGAAGTATCCCAATGCAAACAAAAACGATTTGGTTTTGGAGTGAAACAGTGGCCTAGACATGTTTTCATGAGATCTGCTCAAGCATTATCATTAAAGCTGGTGGGGTTTCTGCAGCAACACATGAAGCTTTAAACCAAATCATTGACCCGTCCACTCAGCCGCTGGGCTGATACAGCATGCACTGCTTTAGCTTATCATGGCTCAGAGTGCATGCTGGGAATAGAAGTCCCTAAAAATCTCACTGCAGAATGTTTTTATATTGATTAATTTGCCAGTTTCTGTAAATTGCTTATTGTGCACCTCTAACATCTGCAAGAGCAAATCAGCTTTGCACATCTCACAAACTTTGCCCTGTGTCAAACTCATCTAGCTGAAGCAAACATTTAATTTTGGCTCATATTTGAGGTGCACTCAAGTTAGTGCTTACAGTTCAAGGTTGAAAGATTGAAGTTGAACTTGAAAAAGATTGAACATCCTATTTGTTCCATGAAAGTAAAACTAATAGTAAAAAGTATTGTTCGTATGGTATTACTGTGACCGGTTGAGGGTTAGTTAATGAATTGACTGTTTTAATTTTTGGCAGAACTGTTGTCACATATTTAAGATATTTCTAGTGATGCGAGTTGATCTTTATTCTTATGGTTCTTATGAGGGAAGAGGAGTGCAGATATATTGAGAAATCCTTGGCTGGGCCACAAGCGCCCTGTAAACTGCCTCATCATTAGTTGAATGGAGGTTCTGGTGTTTAACGAGTCAATTTTCACCACAAAAGGCTTTGTTAAATTTAAACAATGCATTCCTATTGACTTGCCAATAAGATGTAGGTTACAATGGGGCTAAAGGCGCACCGCAGTAAAAGGCGCATTTGATTTTATTCATTTTAATAAACTCGCCGTTTTTCTTAACTTTGTCTAAGAAATTTGGAACATTCACTTAAACTGAATGTACCTGCAAACAATGACACGCAATCCCAAATATTTGGGATTATGTAAGTAGTGCACAAGTCAACAAAATATATAACATTGTTTCAGTTTTTAGTTTTTTTTAATCCGAAAATCTTAACCCTGTTGTACACTACAGTTTTGGTAATGTGTCCAGAAGCAGTGTTCCAGTTGGACATAGGACTGCAGAATATATATTTCTTTAAATATCTCATTTCAATAAATAAGGATTTTTCTATTTTATTTATTTATTTATTTTTTAACTAACTAATCTCCACTTAAACTGAATGTCAGAAATTGAATTTGTGTTTGTCCTTGTGTTGACTCTGCCATTTGACTAGACAAGACATTGACAGAGACAGGGTATGCCCCATCATTTTGAATTTGATGTAGCTGTAGATAGCTGAACTTCTGCTGTCAGATATTCCTATCTGATCTCGGTGTCGGATGCCTGATTTGCTACATGTAGTCTCCACTTGGCATTCAGACGCTTTGAGACAGTTTTCCCTTCAGTTTCTTCTGTTTTGATGTCTCTGTGTGTTTATTTTGTGGTGTTTTGCTTCTCGGTTTGATTGGACGATTGCGTCCACGGTCACTAATGCCATTTCCTGGCTTTGACTGGCTCTTTTTTGTTGATTTTCCTTTCCTTCATTGTGCCTGCATGCCACCTGGCCTCACTCGCCCGCTCTCGCTCACTCACCACACCTCCTCCTGTCCCTGTCCTGCGCCTCCTCCACCCGTGCAGACGGCCATCTCCGACCGCAGAGGAGCATGGGAGGTGCAGCCCAACCGGCAGACAAACTCGTCCTACCTGACCTCTCACCTGGCAGCGGACAGGCACGGGGGCTCAGTGCAGGTACAGCTTCACCCCTCGCTCTGTGCGCTCATGTGTATGGCCATCTGCAGCAGCACCTGCTCTCACACCTGACTACAACACTTCCTCTATGGGTTACCCTCTTTGGCTGGCCTTGCACTTATTAAAACAACACTGGCTACGTTTACATGCAACCAAATAATCCGTTACTAGTATTGAAAAGCCTGTATGTAAACACCTTAATCGATCCGAATGAAGTTTCGATCGGATTTAAAGGGGTGGTTTATTCCTTTTCTAATCCGATCGAGAGGACGTGTAAAAAAACATGTAGAGGTGAAACTCGAAAAATTAGAATATCGTGCAAAAGTTCATTTATTTCAGTAATTCAACTTAAAAGGTGAAACTAACATATTATATAGACTCATTACATGCAAAGTGAGACATTTCAAGCCTTTATTTCTTATAATTTTGATTATTAGAGAGTTTATGAAAACCCAAAATTCAAAATTAGAATATTGTGAAACTGTAAGCCATAATCAAAATGATAACAAATAAATGCTTGAGATATCTCACTTTGCATGTAATGAGTCTATATAATATATTAGTTTCACATTTTAAGTTGAATTAATTAAATAAATCAACTTTTGCACGATATTCAAATTTTTCGAGTGTCACCTGTATAAACGCACATTAACCCGATCACATGTTTAGCGTTTCTGTAAACACTACGTTCGGATTCATCGATCGGAAAGTTGTGCATGTAAACACAGCCACTGTAGGGATGCTGCGTTTCATTCAAAGTTGGACTTTCCTCCTCTCTCTGAATTCCAAACGCGTAACGTTCCAATGTCCAAGTTGGAAGAGTGACATCATCGCGTGGTGTTCTATTGGAATTTTCTTGTTCTATCACTTTTGCAAGTTGGAGGGTGTAAATTCCAACTTTCTGAATTGAATAAAACGCAGCATAAGATGTGACGCAGACTATCAGGGAAATGTTGTTACCTCTGTTGTATTACTTTGGTACTATTAGCTATTATTAGGAAATAGTGTTGCCGATTATCTCTATGCAGTGTGTCACAATAGAGTCTGGCTTCCGGAACTAAAAACTCCATTCATTTTCTCCATGGGAAATAGATTTTTTTTTTTTTTATGATAACTTGTAAACCTTTAAAGACAACCATACTGTGAGCTACAAGGTTGTAAATCAATGCTGTTGAAGCCGTCAGTCCACATTAATCTTTAATTTTTTTTTTTTTTTTATCACCGTGGTGAATAACTACATAACCGATGATGCTGTACAGAAAATTCCACCAATCAGAGAAAAAAGAAAATTGCCCCAAAAGAGCTCTTTAGCTCGGTCCATTATACATGAAGCACTGCAAATGATCCAATCGAGTCGACCTCCCTACACTTTCAAAATACATAAGCACATGCATATTTTGCATTACACTTAAAATGTATATGTATTGTATATTAAAATATATACATATGGTTTATATATATATATTAGGGCTGTGAAACGATTAATCGCATCCAAAATAAAAGTTTGTTTACATAATAAATGTGTGTGTACTGTGTATAATTATTTTAGATATATAAATACACAGATATGCTTGTATATATTTAAGAAATATTTGCATGTATATACTGTATATAAATTTATATATCATTTATATGTAAATAACACATTTTTCTTAAATATATACATGCAAGTGTGTTACAAAATAATTATACACAGTACACACACATTATGTAAACACCAACTTTATTTTGGATGCGATTAATCGTTTCACAGCCCTTATATATATATATATAATTAATTCTCACTATTAACTATGACTTTTGCCTTAACAACTACCTTACTATTAAAAATCAGTAACTAGGAGTTTAAGTTTAAGATTAAGGGATGTAGAATATGACATAAATATGTGCTTTATAATGAATAAATGCCTATATCCTAGTAATATGCATCCTAATAAACAACTAGTTAATAGTGAGAATTGGACCCTAAACTAAAGTCTTACCACATTTTTAAGTGAGTAGTTTTATATTTCTCCATTTTTAATTAGATTTTGCTGTTTGCGATGCTTCGTGTGACTTCTCTCTCACTAAAGCGTTAAGTCTTGTGCAGTCTCGTATTTTTGTCTTATTTTCAAATATTTTTTTGCTTCAAATCAAAGTTTGTAGTGTTCTGATTCACCTTGTAGCTCTTTGGCTTGGTTCGTGGCTTATAACACTTTTACAAAGATTTATTTTTAAAATCCCTATGGGAGAAATGATTAGATTCACCATCTTGCGCTGCTTTCCTCACTTTTATACAGAAGAGGACGACTGGTAACAGCCTTTGAGCTTATTTTAATGGCATCTTCATTCATTGTATTGAAGGAAATTATATATAATATATTGATGACAAAATATCAAAGCAAGTGGTGTTACATATAAGTGATGTAAGTGTACAAATATGTTTTAAGGCCACTGTAGGCCAGTGCTATTACTGTACATCCGTGGATCTGGTCAAATCTAATAGATAAATGATATTTGATCAATTATATCAATCTAAATGATGGCATGAATATCATAATCTGGCTACATGAATACATTTATATTTGATTGACTGCTAATTGCAAAGTAATTTAAGCAGCATTTAAATATTCCAAGTTACACTCTATTGACACTATCTGTCGATTTGGGGGTAAAAAAAATTATTTCGTTGTAAGAACACATGAGGAAATTATTTACTTGTGAGGAAAACACAGCATTACTATTAATGGCCCTATAGATTTTTTTTCTTTATAAATGCATTACTGTAAAAATCTGTTATCCACTATTCCATCTGTATATCTTCTAATATATTATAATCAATAGATTATATATCTTATAATCTATTGTTACGTATATCTATGTATTTAACCAGGAATATTTGATTAGTTCTCCCATAAATGAATGATGTTCCTCATTTACTAAGTACAAGTAGTTACTTGCACAGATATAGTCTGAACTGTGTAATTAAAATGGCATTATTACATAATTCGATCTTTCTTTCCTGACTCCACAGGTGGTGAGCTCGACTAATGGTGAACTGAATGCTGACGACCCGCTGGCGGCCCACTCGAACGCACCAATCACAGCGCAGGCAGAGGTGGAGGTGGTGGATGAGGCCAAGTATGTGCACATGGCTTCTCACAGGTTTCTGTTCTTTGCCTCGTGTCTGATAGACACACACTGTCCGTTAGCACATGATCTCACCCTTGCCCTCACTGGTCCGTTCCCATCTGCTCCCCTGTAGTGCTCTGTGTACCGAAGTGTGTAATGGAGCGTTATATTGGGTACTATCATACATTTTTAAATCTTTAATTTGTACTTTTCAGTTTTAAATTAAATGTGTAGCATACACTACCGGTCGAATGTTTGGCATAATTAATAAAAATAAAAAAAGTTTTTAAAGGCTGCATTTATTTGATTAAAAATACAGTAAAAACAGTAATATTGTGTTATTATTATTAAAATTTAAAAGAACTTTTCTATTTATCTGTAAAAAATAAAAGATAGATGTATGATATTGGCACCAATTATTCGTTTTTGCTGCTTAATATTTTTTTGTATGCGGCAAGACTTTTTTTCATGATTCTTTGATAAATATAAAGTTTAAAAGAACAGCATTTATTTGAAATAGAAACATTGTGTAACAATATAATTGTCTTTACTGTCACTTTTGATCAATTTAATGCGTTCTTGCTGAATAACTGTTTTTTTATATATATTTCTTAGCCCAAACTTTTGAATACAGTATCACCCCCCCCCCCCCCAAAAAAAAATAATAATATTTGCAATATTTCAAAAATATTTCAACATTGATAATCATAAATGTTTTTAGAGCAGAAAATCAGCATATTAGAATGATTTCTGAAGGATAATATGACACTGTTGACAAAATCCAGCTTTTGATCACAGGAATAAATTACATTTTAAAATATATTCAAATAGAAAACCGTTATTTAAAATTGAATATGTTTTTACTGTAGTTTTTAATAAAAAAAAAAAAAATGTTTGCCCTTGTGAGCAAAAGGGGGACTTCTTTCTAAAACATAATAAAAAAAACTATTGACCGGTAGTGTATATTTTTAGACTCTTAGAACTTGTCCATTTCCATAAGAGCGGAAAAGGCAGTGTCCATAATAACTACGGCCATTTAGTTTGCCTGTTAAATTTCAGAGGCGATTACACTCGATAACAATAGAATGATTTCTGAAGGATCATGTGACACTGTTGTGTCCAGCTTTTGATCACAGGAATAAATTACATTTTAAAATATATTCCAATAGAAAACCGTTATTTAAAATTTTATGTATGTTTTAACTGTATTTTTTATAAAAAAAATAAAAAGCCTTCGTGAGCAGAAGGGAAAACATAATAACATAACATTTTTGTTTCTAAAACATAATTAAAAAAAACTATTGACCGATAGTGTATATTTTTAGACTCTTAGAACTTGTCCAAAATGGAAATTTCTGCATTTCCATAAGAGCGGAAAAGGCAGTGTCCATAATAACTACGGCCATTTAGTTTGCCTGTTAAATTTCAGAGGCGATTACACCCTTTAGTTTCCTTTTCTTCTAAAGCACCTGATGTGCATTTGAGTTCGGTCATATAAAACACTTATTCTCGTAGTTCTTTGATATCTTAAAGCCCTCTGTCTTTGATTTATTGATGCAAAAGCTTGAAAGTGGCGTAGACCGCATCAGCGTTTATCAATTAACAGGACGGCACAAACACACAAGGTCGTCATGGTTATTACACCGTATTAATGTCACCCGAGGTCTTTCTTCTAGAGATCTCTCTGATCTTTCTCTTCTAAATTTCCTTGTTTTCTTGAATATAGCAACCTGCTTTATCATTGTTACGTAAGAACTTCACACTACTTGGCTTATGGCTAAATGTGTCTGGATACCAGATCATACATTGTTTAGCATACGTGACCCTGGATCACAAAACCAGTCTGGAGTCGCACTGGTATATCTGTGGCAATAGCCAACAATACATCATGGGTCAAAATTACCGATTTTTTTTTATGCCACAAATCCTTAGGATATTAAGTAAAGATCATGTTCCATGAAGATATTTTGTAAGTTTCCTACCGTAAATATATAAAACATTTATTTTTGTGAGTGAATGCAGCACAATCGTGAACATAAATGCACAACTTTAAAGGAGATTTTCTCAATGTTTCCATTTTTTTGCACCCTCAGATTTTCAAATAGTCATATCTCGGCCAAATATTGTCATATATTAAACCATATATCAATGGAAAGCTTATTTATTCAGCTTTCAGTTGATTTATAAATCTCAAATTTAAAAAAAAATTGACCCATGTGACTGGTTTTGTGGTCCAGGGTCACATATACGTAGAGAAGGAAATGAGCCAGTATGGTCTTGATGCTCAATATTTTTATTTATAATAGTGGATGCTTTAAGTTTGTTAAACCTTACAATGAACTTTTCCTCTGTAAGAATAGGTACAACAGTTCTTGTTCCTTTTTCTGTTCCGACACAAACGTTAACTTCATTTTAATAAGATGGAAAAATTGGCTTATTACTTTTCCAGTGAGATGTATTCAGTTAGTTATATACTATTAATTATATATATATATATATATATAAAAAAACTTTAAACCACAGGGTATATGGTGTTACCATTGGGTGTCATGTCACTCCTATAAGCTTTAATATGTGGCCTTTAGGAGATGATCAGCTATATACGCTTCACCTGTGACTGGTCATAATGTTTTGGCTCATCATCTGATTTACTAAATGTTTTTTAAATGTGCGAAAACTCTGTGATTTGTGTATATTTAAAAGTGACCTGGGTTTTGTGGCGTTTATTGTTGCTATGCTTAGAGACAACTTCTAAACAGCTTAATGATATATATACACACACATCTATCAGGGGTGCTTAATGATATATATACACACACACATCTATCAGGTTTCCCACGGGTCCTTGAAATACTTGAAAGTTTGTGAATCTTAAAAATAAAAAAATTCAAGGCCCTGCAAAGTTTAAAAAAAATAAAAATACACCGATACCGGTCCTTTGAAAGTGCTTGAATTTATTTTGTGCAAGAAGTTTTCTGGAAAAAAATCCATATTATTCCCGCCGGTCCGCTAATGTGTTATTTCGCCAACACTTCGTGACCTATGCATACTAGCGTGCTTGATTTACGCTAGTTACGCGCATTTACACGTTACGTTAAGTGTTGATGAGGTACGTTGCCATGGCGAACAAAAAAAAAAAGCTTTTTTGCTTAGTTGTGTTTGACATGAAAACTGTAACAATGTTTCTTACAAGGTAACATGATGTAACCTTGCTCTCACTTGAAATGTGTCTCCACATTAAAGGTTGGGTAGGTAAGAATTGTCTAAAGAACTTTTTTTCAAATTGGCTTAAACTGTCTTTATATACCAATACATAATTAAAATGCAAGTACTTTGAAAAAGAGAGTATAAAAATTGAGTGACTATAGTGTATTTAATCTTCAAAAAACAGAGCTCATTAATTCCTACCGGGACGAAACAAGTGATTGGCTTGCGCGACTGTCACTCTCCGTCGCCATGACTACCGCTGCTATTACTGGCTCCGCCCACGTGCGCGCACCCGTTTTTAGGCGGGAGTGAATGGAATTAATGAGCTGTGTTTATTGAAGATTAAATACACTAGAGTCACTCAGTTTTTTTTATACTCTCTATTTCAGAGTACTTGTATTTTAATTATGTATTGGTATATAAAGACAGTTTAAACAAATTTGAATACGTTTTTTTAGACAATTCTGACCTACCCAACCTTTTAAGGCCTTGAATTTGAGGATATTGGACCCGGAAAGTCCTTGAAAGGTCCTTAAATTTTAAGTTAAAATTTGGGAACCCTGATGTGTGCCTGATGTATGTATATATATATATAAGTTATAAACATATTTACAAGGCTGTGACTACATTGAATTGTATACCATGGTTGTAGTTTTAGCACTTGGCTTCATTTGTACACATTGTCTAGTGGGCTGGTGAGCTGAGGACGACACTACATTTCTCCAATGCCCTTCTGTTCCTATTCTTCTCTTCCCCTTTTTCTCCCATTCTTGTTATAGTTTTTTTCCTGTCGATCATCAATTTTACAATTTAACAAACCGGTGTACAGAAAATGCCTATTATGATATTAGTTGATCAAAAGCGAACTTGAATTGAGTAGATGATCCCCTGAGTCTGTCTCTCAATCTCTTTTCTGTTTGTGTGTGTGTGTCTTCCTGTTGGTCTGTCGACATTAGGTTTGTCTCATCGTCTCACCTCTGTGTAATAATCTCTGTCTTTTCTCTTTTCACACTCTTCTGTAGCTGCGTGAAAATGCTCAACCTGTGGTGAGTCCCTCTCTCCAGTCCACATCAAACCCAAGGGGAGTGGACCAGCCTAGACTGTGGCCATAGAGATCACACTTACACCACGATCTACTCACACAGTTGTAGGCTAATGTAGCGATTCACGGTCTGTGAGTTTGAAAGGGAAAGAGCGAGGTCTGTCCGCTCATAAAGTCTGATTTGAGAGGCTGAAATACCCTAAAGTTGATTGGAGGTACGATGAGAAGTCTTTAATAGCCCAACTTCAGCTTATTTACAGAAACTCAACGAGACAGTGAGGATGTCGAGGTCTCTACTTAACCGCACATATTCAGTGCCTTACAGAAGTATGCAGAGCCTTAACTAAAGCTCAGATCTGTGCCACAGCATTATGAAATGTGTTTGAATTATTAATTATTATTATTTTTTTGCAATTGCACAGACATTAAGTTTTTCCAATTTAATTGACAGAATGCTGCTTTACATTTTTTTCCCAAAATTGTTGTATATTCATTGATAACACTTTTTATCTTACAAAATTGTTGTATATTAATTGATTACACTTTATTTTACAGTGTCTGTTACACATTGTACATGTAATTACTATAGAAATATCTATAAATTATGCATAATTACATGCAACTAACCCTACACCAAAACCTAACCCTATAGTAAGTAGTGTACTTGTAGTTAATTATCATTACACAGTCATTAAATGTATAACACAAGGACACATTAAAATAAAGTGTAACTTATTAATTTCATGTTATCAAGTCCTTGACATCCTGAAATTCCGAACAATGTTTCAGATTACATTATTATTTATTTTTTAATATATGTAATACAATCTCTTATTTTTTTACTAATTTACCAACCCTACAATGGCATATTTAATATTTTTTCCAGATATTTTATAGCAATAAACAGTGCCGTTTCTCTGATCTGATTGGTTGACACAATCAAACTGTTTAAACTCATAATTCTGATTAATTTTCTGATTTAAACAGCCACATATTTGTTTGAGGGTGATTGACGGCATATGGCTAAAGTTTTTTCCAAACTAAATTTCATATTAACAAAAAAATCCTTGGCATTCTGAAATTATCAGAACAACTATATATATATATATGTATATGGACATAATAAATGTGGTCATTAGTATGGTCATCATCTACCAAGCAAGCTTAAGTATCCCTATTTTTTTATAAATCCCTAAATATATAAATTTCTCACTGTTTGTGGACATTACTCGCATTCCCATCCAAAAAAAAAAAAAGTTAAACTTTTCTTCAACACCATTATTAATTGTTCATGACATAATATAAAAAAAATGGTTCGTTCTTATAACTAAACTATTGTAGTGTTTGGTGAAGGCAGATTTAGTCAAGGATCTGCATGTGTTCGCAGGGCACTGTACGTCCTCATTAATAACCGCAGTGATAATTCAGCCAGCGCCCGCAAGCGTCCTTTAGAAACATGTTTAGTGAAGTCTCTCACTTTTCAATGTGTCAGTCTGGAGCTGTTCTCTTCCACTGCATGTGCCTCGTTTCCCATAAACCCATTCTGTCGTGTTGTTGCCGTCTAACATTCTGTCATCAATGCTTTTAACGAACCGTACGTCATTTAAGTTTCCTTTTTATTTACTTTGACCAGTTGTCGTTCATATGCAGCATTTAGGTTGGTACGGATATATATTAATGCACTTGTTTTTATCAGCGCTGACGATATGTAGCATAACCCCACAAATCTGCTTGATGTCAGCTACATACTGACGGCGCATGTGTAGATGATAGACAGCAGGTGCTTCATTATAGAGCCCGCCGGCGTCACAACGTCACGGCGCTAGCTGGTTGCAAAACAAAGTGAAAACTGGAGGCGGCCCAATACAAACCAGCACAGATTCGACTACATAAGGAGCTTTTATTATTATTATTATTAAATGTCATCTTGTTGGTTTGTCGGTTTTAGACTGAGTACAGGCTCCAATTTTAATGTTTTCTAAATTATTGTGATTATTTGTGAATCCTCTATGATTGTTGTTTTGATTAGACTTTTTGAAGAAGCTGGTAATGAAGTGTAATCAAATACATAGTTAAAAAGTTAATAGATGAAAAATGAATATGCTGTATCTGGAATTTTTATTTCTAGAAAATATTCACATAATGAAAATTGCACCGTAATGTCACTCTTTACATTGTCGTCTTCTGGCCTCGGCGCTGGCTCGGCAGAACTGCGGATCGTACCACAAGTCTTGTACGTGAGCATTCAGCGCATAGTTCATCTGAAGATGTATACGCCCTCAGTTTCTCTTACACTCGGTTTCTCTATCGGGTCGGTGTAGAAGTCAGGCACTCGACCGGAGGCGGCGTTAGCGTTAATCCTGTCAGATCGTCATTGAGTGAGCGTGTGCGGGTCGGCCGATCTGGTGCCGTCCGTTAACTTTTGCAAATAACAATCGCGGTCCTGGACGGTGAGTGAGTGAGCTTGCACATTAAGATAAAATCGGATTTTCTCCGGTCATTGTTAAAAAAAACAAGCTAACAAAACTATGTTTGTAAAGCGGCCGGAGGGATCGTTCTGCAACCACCTAAGCTCCGCCCCCACAATAAAACGTCACCTTGTTTACTAACTGAAAAGGGGTCTATTAGATGGGAGGAATCAGCCAATCGGTTGACAACGCTAACATTTACATGTGTTTTTTTTCTTGTTTTTTCGCAGGTGCTGCTGTTTCTTCAAGAGGAAGAGGAAGAAGAACACGCCACGGCACAAATGAACCTCCGGCCTCGCGGCGCAGTCTGTTCCTTTGGTTGTTTTTAGAGCGTTCAAATAAAGAAATTTTACAAGACGACAACAGCCGAGCCCTCCAAACGAGCTGGGGAGCGATGTATGAACACCAAGAGGCATGCACACGTTGTCTCTGTGGGGATTGTCTTTGTTTTTTTGTTTTTGTTTCTTCCACTCAGTCTTGATTTCGGCAGCGACGGGCCTCGTCCTCGGACTGTCTCTTCACACAAAGCTAAGGATCTCAAAGCACTGGAACAGCACTGCACTTCATTTGCTGTTTTGCTTCTTTCTTTATTTTTTTTCTCGTTCTCCTCGTCGGTGGACGTTCGTCTCTGAATGTGTCCACGACGGGTGCGATTATAGAGAGACAAATTCGCCCACGCTGGACCTTTTCTCATCCCTCTCAGCACCTCGAGACGAGACGGTGGCTTTTTATTTTCAACCTAACCCCTCTTTAAATGTTCGTTTGTGTGTTTCGGTGGCTGATTGTTGGTTCTCGCGCTGCCAGAAAGTGGTCGAAGCCTTAGAAATATGACTAGCGGATTTCTTCGTCGCATCTATCGGAGTGAAGCGCAAAACAAATACCTGTCGTAATGATGCTAGCCGGCCTTTACACGTAAAACTTTGTGAAAGTGTGACATAAGCAGCGGTTTCCAGTGGCGCTGACTAGTATTTAAGCTGCTTGTTCTAAAGCACTCGTCCCACTTCTTCAACCCACCAGCCAGTCATGCTGCTTTCTTCTCCTCTTACTACGATATTGTGTGGCTTTGACGTACAGCTGGCTGCTTTTCTATTGGCTGAAGTGGCCAGTAAGACTTTCCCTCTGCGCTTTTTATATCTTTCTGTCCATATAGTCACTTATTATTCCCTCGGAACAGTTCCCAATTGATGTTTTTCTTCTTCTTTTTTTTTTTATGCCTGGAAGAAAAAACTGCTAATTATTCAGGATGAGAATAACCATGTGCCAGAGTGGCTTGTGGGTCGCAAAGAAAGCCTCAACGTGTTCATAGTAAGCCGTATATAATGCGATTTAAAGGCCGTTCGTTTTTTTTTTAGTAGGCGTGACCTTGGAGGATGCAGAATTACTCTGCGAAACATCTCGATTTAATGCCTTAACACTGTTCGGCAGGGTCCACTCTGTGATAAGACGTGATAATTCCTCCCATGCCTTCATGCAGACGTGAAACGTGTCCCTTGCTGGAGGGCGTTCGAGTCACCAAATCGAATTATGTGGCAGAAAACGTCCGCAAAAGTGGCCCGTTTGTAAATTCTGACTGGTTTGTTATAGTGGCCATACGTGGTTTGAGACGGGGCAGCCCTTGACCTCTTGCATGGATGAGGCGGTCCTTTCCCAAACGCAATCCTTAAGACAGGAATTACGTCAAATTGGGTTATATGTGAAATTATTACTGTAGTTCTGTTGTCGTCGTCGTCTTTTTTTTTTTTTTTTTATACTCTTCGGGAAATCGCTAATCTCAGTCGTGATGTTGCCTTGCTCATTTTATTGTTTTTTTGTTTTGTTTTGGGGTTGGGGGGGGTCACCATTCACCTATTCACAGCATTAAATCCGTGTTTTTATTTCGTGATCTTTCTAATGTATAGTAAATGTGAATTAATGTAAGATAAATTATATACAAGTAAACTATTATTTTATTTTATTTTGATCACCGTACAAAACGTTGAGAGAGAAGCCATATAGGAGTGTGTGACTGCACTAGCGTTTCACCGGGCCCTTGTTTACTGAATCCTACTGACCTCTGAACTCATCTTTCACAAGGAACGGGGGTAAACTGGGCCGTTTGGAGAATCTACCGTGCCCGTGTCGTGTTTTGGGAATCCTTCTCGGGGGCCTACGAGTGGACGGCGTGCTTTGAATGTTCCTATAAAAGCTGTGGATCGATTAGATAGATGGATGGGACTGTGTGTTGGACCAAATAGATACGCAAATGGCCACAGATTCTTTATTAGCATGTTTCCACCGTTCAACTCATCAGTTATCCAGCCGTGTAAATAGTAAGCTCTCTTGACCCATTCACTTTCAGGAACGATTTCCACGATCAAGGAACGGGAGTCGCGTTCAAAATATGCCGGTTATAGGGACTAATGCGTTTGTGACGGTTATTTAATAGGTTTTCCTTGTGCGTATCCGCTGTGACGCGAGTCACTTTGGGTCTAAATTATTCTGTGAAAAGTACTTGAATGATACTCTTGGAAATCCGCGTCGGCGCGTGACTTTTTATTTAACGTTCTTCTCTTAACGATATGTATTACGTGCCTCGCTAGAGTTGGAAAATGATTTAGTATTTCTGGATGTGCACTGCTTGCTATCGCCAGGTGCGTCTGGCTCTGTGTGTGTGTTTCTGTGTGTGCAGGATTTAACTAATTTAACCCCTTAATTGACGTCCAAAAGGCCTTGGCTTGTTTCAAGCCACTCCGGAATCGTTTTGTGGATATAAGCGGAATGTGAAATTGTTGGGTTTATGGATAAGGAAGCTAGTCCTGCATGTCCAGATGTGCAGACTGGATGGGGAATATTAATTTTTTTTTTTTTTTTAAGGCGCCATCTGCTGGTTGAAAAAGACACTACATTAGACACTGATATGCTATTTGAAGTAGAGCTGACGTTGTTCCTCATTACTGGAATCTTGTTAATGCGATCATAATGACTACTGGCTCTCGTCGACTGCAAGGTGATGATTATTACAAGCCATGTTTCATCTTTCATTTTCCCTTTTTTGTTTTTGTGATGGAATCCTGGCATTCTGAGGTTTAAATACACAATTATTCCATGAGAAATCTTAGGAAAGCATTCCCAAATTTGTTTGTGTACCATTCCCATTCATTTACCTTTTTTTTTTTTTTGCTTTTGTATCACGGTTCTGGTCACTTTAATGTGCCGCAGATGTACACGCAGAGAGGTAAACGAGAGATATTCTCCTAAAAGATGAAGTTAGTGACATTTAATGCAGATTTTATGTGCATGGCTTTTGATTCCCGAAAGCAATGGAAACTACTTGTGTAAATGGGGGCACTGAAGAACATAGTGGGCATGAAGTTGATACACTGTTATTCTGTGGCTGCATAATGCCTTAAACATGCTACTGTCTGTGCGCTTGGGTTCAACATTGTGTCTGCTACAGTCATATATCTCTCTCTCACTCTCTCTCCTCTCTCTCTCTCCCTCTCTCTCTCTCTCTCTCTCTCTCTCTCTCTCTCTCTCTCTCTCTCTCTCTCTCTCTCTCTCTCTCTCTCTCTCTCTCTCTCTCTCTCTCTCTCTCTCTCTCTCTCTCTCTCTCTCTCTCTCTCTCTCTCTCTCTCTCTCTCTCTCTCTCTCTCTCTCTCTCTCTCTCTCTCTCTCTCTCTCTCCTCTCTCTCTCTCTCTCTCTCTCTCTCTCTCTCTGGAAAATTCAATTTCAAGATTTTAGTTAATGTGGGAACCTGTTGGATTTTTGTTTTTTAAGGACCACTCATTTTTAATTGACCTCGGAATGATTATATTACAGGAGTCTGGTAGGAAAGCACTGCAATATTTGACTTCTCTTTTTCACTTTTTGTTTTTGTTTTTTTTGTAGTGTTTCTTTCAGTAAGGATGTTTCTGTACTTCAAACATTAAAAACTAAATTGTACAGTACTGCAAGAGTCATTCTCTTGTTCGGGTCATACTTACAAAGATACTTTAAATTTCATTGTATTATGAATTTATTGTGTTGAAATATGAATGTTACTTAAATGTACTTCGATGATTTTACTTTCTCAAGGGCTTCAACTGTGATGGACCCCGTTTTGTCTCTCTCTCTCTCTCTCTCTCTCTCCTCTCTCTCTCTCTCCTCTCTCTCTCTCTCTCTCTCTCTCTCTCTCTCTCTCTCTCTCTCTCTCTCTCTCAAAATATATTTTGTTTTTAAGTTGCAGAAAGATTAAGGTCTTAATCTTATTTAAAATGCCTATTTTCCTGAGGAGTCGTATAAATTCCATACATAACCTTTCAAATTAAATTTTTATTCCCTCCACTCTTAAAGGGAAACTCAAGTTTGCACCCTTTTTTATGTAAAATAAAAGAAAATGTCTCTTAACCTCTGAGTGAGTCCGTCTATATTTTCTAGAGCTACTTTTTGTCTTAACTGAAGAGTTCACACACACCACAATAACCATTACAGCTTTATTAGAGTACCACCAGTTTATTAACATTCATAAGAATTACAATTACAGATAAATATACTACATATAAGTAGCTATATAATTGCTATTTTTTATATATATAAAATATGCATAAATTGTTGGAAATGTTTGTCATATATATTTATATATACAATTTTATAAGCCAACATGCCTTCACTTTTGTTAGAAGGGTGCATTTATTTTGCAATATTGGGAGCAATATTTTATTTACAATGTCTAAGTATATAGGATACAAATGATGACAAAGTAATTTGAAATGAACTAAAAATTCAACTAAAAATTAATGCGTAATGCCCTCATACTATAAACACTAATAAAATTAAAGCACTGGCAGACATATATATAATTTTAATTTATATATAACACTAATTTTGTAATTTATATATAGTTAATTTAGTTGAATTTTTAGTTATTTTCAAATTACTTTTAGTCATTTGTATCCTATGTACTTAGACATTGTATATAAAATATTGCTCCCAATATTGCAAAATAAATCCACCCTTCTAACAAAAGTGAAGGCATGTTGGCTTATAAAATTGTTTGTATATATATATATACAGTAGTTGTTTCCTTATTTAACATTTTTATGTTTAAGTGAGTTTATGTTGTAACCTTCTTATCGTTCTTCGTTTAAAAATATATATATATGTTCAAGTTATTCATAAATCTGCTGTTTTCATGTCTGCCATTAATTTGAAGCAGGTGATGGCTCTTATCCTGCTCTTATCCAGAGACTTTTATATCACTTCCGGAAGAGTGTTATAAACTTCCGTTCCGGTCGATCTTCATCCTTTTCCTCTCTAGACCGTGTGAATATGGTGTGTATGTTTCACAGTGAATCCTTGTCAATCCGCACAAATCCGTTTTTTTAGCAACTCTTGCTGCGTTTTAAAGCACCGAAATGTTTCGTTAATGTTGTTACAATTCATATGTACTGAGTATTTTGATTTTCTGCATTTGCTTTATGTAAGATGTTGAATGATAAAAAAAACAGCGTCATCTCCCGCTGCACAACTTTTGAATTTCAGACGTTAAAGTCTGCTAGCGAGAGTTATACAATATTATGATGGGTTTAATTGATCTATTGT
Source organism: Phoxinus phoxinus (assembly GCF_949152265.1). Taxonomy (NCBI): domain Eukaryota; kingdom Metazoa; phylum Chordata; class Actinopteri; order Cypriniformes; family Leuciscidae; genus Phoxinus; species Phoxinus phoxinus. Next base: position 5,085,948 of record NC_136877.1, on the reverse strand, counting down.
GATTATATAAACGTATGCGATGCGTTTAAACTGCGTGTTTATGGGTAAATGTGGAAAAACAACGCTGTTAAAATCATAACGGGTATTGACGTTAGCAGTGTTGCTAATTTTTGTGAGCTTAAAGGGATAACTTAATTCACCCAAAAATGATAATTCCGTAATTTAATCACTATATTGTTCCAAACCTGAATTAATTTATTTCTTATGTCGAACACAAGATGTTTATAATCAAACAATTGTGGGGCTCCATTGACTTCCATAGTATTTTTTTTTTTCATACTATGGAGGTCAATGTAGACCAGCAACTGTTTGGTGACAGAATTATTAATTCTTTTGATAAATATCCCTTTAAATGTTAATTAATGTGATTACAGATGTTTATGCAATTTACACATTGCATGAACAATCTCAGTTTTTACAAAAATATCATTATATTTTAACATGGTTTCTACAAAGCTGCTTTAAAACATATATTGTGAACACAAACTTGGAGTGAAATTGAATTTAAAGTACAAAAGTGTCCCATGTGACCCTGACTGACCCTAGTGTGTGTGTTAACAGGGGCGCGTCAGAACCAAGACCGTGAAGAAGGCCGCTCGGGTCGTGATCGAGAAGTACTACACCCGACTGGGCAATGACTTCCACATCAACAAGAGAGTGTGTGAGGAGATCGCCATCATCCCCAGCAAACCTCTGCGCAACAAGATCGCAGGGTGAGTAAAGTCCAGCACTTCAGAGGGACGGATACTGACAACACCGTATCAATGCTTATCATGGTAATATAGTGAGGTTCTTTAAGTCAGTGTTTCTCAAACCTGTCCTGAAGGACCCCCAACACTGCACACTTTCTTTGTCTCCCTAATCAAACACACCTGATTCAACTCATCAGCTCATTATCACATGGGTTAATGAGCTGATGAGATGAGTGTGTTTGATTAGGGAGACAAAGAAAGTGTGCAGTTTTGGGGGTCCTTCAGGACAGGTTTGAGAAACACTGACTCAAGTGATCTCGGATTGACAGGGAAAAAACAATGGTAGATGAAGATGAATGTTAAATGGGGATCAACAAGCTTTTTTAATTCTTCCCAACTAAAAAAAGGGGTCGTTGGTCAGCTTGGATTTGTCAATACAAAAATGTGCAAAAAAAATTATAAAGTAAAGTCAAATTCATGCTGTCCTAAAATAATATCCTTAAAGTATTGTTACATTTTTTGCAGGTTATCATTAATAAATGTGCCAATAGTTTTCCCAAAGTGGTTCAGTTTAGTGACGGGCCTAAAATAAATGAGACTGTGTGTGTGAGTTTGGAAAAATCATGCATCAATCAATATCAGTTTTATATTTTTTCATGTCTTGTAAAGATAATAAATTCAAGCCCTCTTCAGAAATCTTACAATTCAGTCTGTGCCATTTTGTTTTCTTGCATACATTTTTTTTTTTATGGAGTTATTATAAAACCAAAACCAATAAAACATTTTCTGTACTTATTGCAAATTAATATTACAATTATGTAATGCACACATGTATAATGTAGGCCTATGAGGATGGATGGATGGAGATAGATATACGGATGTATTTCTCATACTATTTTTGCAAGATATCTATACAATATTTCTGTATGATATCTTATAATGGATATCTTGCTATAAAATGGAGACGTGAGACTGAAACGAAGCCTTGTGTTTCTGCAGGTATGTGACGCACCTGATGAAGCGCATCCAGAGGGGTCCCGTCAGGGGCATCTCCATCAAACTGCAGGAGGAGGAGCGAGAGAGGCGGGATAACTACGTCCCAGAGGTCAGCGACGCTTCACTTCACAATACGATTCATCGTTTAACGATCGCAATCTCAAACTCTCACAAGATCTTGTTCATAACTGACAGCGATTCGGCTCGGTCTATTAAACCTTTAACAAGTGCGATCACAGCGAACATTCAGATCTGCGTTCTGAGCCAGAGAGAGCAGTCGTCATGTAGAGATATGAAACCGATTCGATAACTGTCTTTTAAACCACACAGTATCAGTATAGGCTCGTTTCCATTACAGATTTGCGCAAACCTTTTTTTTGTGCTTTTCTCTCTAAATGTCGACAAAAAGCTATTGCGAAATGACAGCGTTTCCATTAACCCATGTTATGCGACTAAAACATATTTTTCTACCTCTCGCGATAATCATTCCAAAAATTATGGCAACGGACGTTGGTAGGTTTATATTTCACAGCCACCGCACTGACCATTATTATTAATCGAAAGACGTGTTATCCACTCATTAATGGCAAGGAAAGACCCTTATACTGTGAGCGGCACATTTGAGGAGTTTCTTCGAGGTCTTGATCGTGGCATTTCTTTGAGGTTTAGAATCCAGGATTCCTGTAATTTGTCTTATGCATTTAATAAAGAACTCAGTCTCGTATTGTGTCCAAACACACCCCGTCATCTACGTCAGGTGACCTGTGAATGCGCAAAAACTGTTTCCACTGCAGTTTTGCGAAATAATAGAAATTGTTTGAATTGCCTGAAAAACCACCTCATGTGAGCGTGAACTTTTTTTTGCGATAAATGGGAGTTTTTGTGAAATTGACGCGTTTCCATTGAGCATTTTTTCAATTCACAATTTCAATTTGCGCAATTTGACGGGAAATGGAAACGCGGTTTATATCTAACAATAATTCAAATCTTTACAGAAGAACTGTAATTAAGTTTTCATCCACTTGTCATTCGAATTATTGGAAGTTTGGTAAAAAAAAACTTGTGCGAATAAAGCTGGTGAAAGTTTCCATCCAACGGCTTTAAAGCGAATAAAAACCTGTGCGTAATGACGTCACATGCCGTTTTGCTATCAAATTGGTATATCGAATTGATTTGAGACATTTTAAGGTGTTCATTCATTTTCGCACTGAATCGCACAACATTTGCGAACAAAGTTTTGCTAGACAAAATGGATTCATTTATTCGACAAATAACGTTTCCATCGGCGTTTATCGCATAAGCCGTATATCGATCAAGATCAAACCCGATGAGACCGAACGCATTTCATTGGAGCCGATATTCATGAAATTCAATCGAATTTTGCTGTTTCCATAAGGCATTTTTCATTCAAAATCACTTAATTCGGATAAAAACGTGTGGATGGAAACAAAGCTTGTGATAAAAGTTTATAGTTCAGATAAAAACACTGATGTCTACGGTCGTGATCAAAATAATCACCTTTTGAAAGTGACTTGAAGCTTCAAATAAAGATTGAATCCAGTGAATTCCTCATAAAGAGCTTGTTGTGTTGCTATAAACTGTTAACCCGTTATTTGCTCATATAGTAGTGATAGCATGTTTCATGATGCCTAATTTCACACTGATCAACGTTGAGACATCATTGGTCCCTCACTTCATGCACTTGTTCTCTTTGTTCTCAGGTCTCTGCTTTGGATCAGGAGATTATTGAGGTTGATCCCGATACTAAGGAAATGTTGAAGGCTTTCGTAAGTTGATTTTACCTTACTTTGTGTAGATGAGCTGTTAATATTCAATCTGGTAGTTTTACGGTGCTGTGACCGCAATGCTTACAGTGAATGTGAGAATAGTGAGAAATTAGCCGTCAAATGTGCACCACAAAACCAGTCACATGGGTCAATTTTTTTAAAATTGAGATTTATATATCATCTGGAAGCTGAATAAATAAGCTTTCCATTGATCTATGGACAATATTTGGTCGAGATATGACTATTAGAAAATCTGGAATCTGAGGGTGCAAAAATATCGAAACATTGAGAATCTCCTTTAAAGTTGTGCATTTATGTTCACGATTGTGCGGCATTCACTCACACAAATACATGTTTTATATATTTACGGTAGGAAATTTACAAAATATCTTCATGGAACATGATCTTTACTTAATATCCTAATGATTTTTGGTGTAAAAGAAAAATCAATAATTTTGACCCATACAATGTTTTGTTGGCTAGCCACAGATATACCTTCTGACTGGTTTTGCGATCCAGGGTCACAAATGTCCTTGAAATGTTTTTAGTGTTGGAATACAGACCTGAGCCCTCATTAACCCTTTCTCTCTCTCTCTCTCTCTGACTGCAGGACTTCGGAAACCTCCCCAACTTGCAGGTCACCCAGCCAACAATCGGCATGAACTTCAAAACACCCAGAGGAGTCTAATGTAACTTAGCACATTAATAAAGACTGCAAGGAACAACTACCTTGTGTTTGTCATTTTTTTAATGAATTCTCAGGCCAGATTTGCAGGATGAATATGATCATGTTAAAATACAATGCCGTAAATCCCTGCCGAAGCAAGTTAGTGTAACCGCACAGTCTAGAAACAATACAACTGAATATGATTTATAAATGCTACAAACTTTTAGCATTACATGAAAACCAGCTTTCCCAATGGAAAAGTTAAGTTGTAAAAATATATTTCCATTTATGCCCTCATGTAGAACGATGGTAATTCTTAAAAATACAGAATATTTTGTTGTATGGATATCTGAACGTACAATAAACCAAAAGAATAAATGGCTAAAACAAAAAACACTATTTTAATCTATCTTTGTGCATTTTTTGAACACCCTTGAATATGGCTCTGTATCATTTAAAAGCAAATTTTTAGTTAACACTATTTTACAGTGTCTGTTACATACATGTACTTACTATAGAAATAACAGTAAATTATGCATAATTGCATGTACTTACTATAGGATTTGGTTGAGTTAGTTGCATGTAGTTACTTCATATTACACAGTATTTAAATATATAATTACACTGTAACAATGACGCCTTAAAATAGTGTAACCAAATTTTTAATTAAAACCGGAGGAATTTGTCTAAAACTGTCCGGATCTGATTCACAATGATAATCAAAACACAGATGGAGATCGAGTCCATCAACTCCCAAAGCTTCAGTCCTACAGCTCGTCCTCGTCCTTTAGTCATCTGACTAAAAAAGCACAAAAACCCACTAACATTTCATGTAGCACCCCTCATTCTGCCATTTCGCCACTGACATCTTCCTTTCTTTCCCTTTTTCTTCTCTTCTTATACATGTTTCCTTTCTTTGCTTGTCCGTCTGCTATACTGTCTATGCAATAATTTAAAAAAAAAAAGATCTATACATATAAACCTATTTTCACCCTCAATTTATGTGTAACATCTGTGTAAAAGTGTGTGTTTGTGTGTATCTGCCCATTTTAGCTTAACATGACCTTTCTACCTAAAATTGCCTCTCTTTTTTTTTACAAAACTTTTTTTATTTGAAAGAGCATGTCAAAAACATTGTTCATAAACGCAAGCTTACTTATAATTTCATTAGTACCCTTATTAGTGATGAATGAAATGTACTGTCAGGCTCACTTACCTTACAACTTCTCTAACTAGCTTCATGTAACACTGCCCTGCATGCCTTAAAAAACTCAGTCCAATTAAAACTATTGTTACAAGTTAACAAGTGTTGAAGCAACAATGCAAGATCAGTTATTGTGATTGGCTGTAAACAAATAAAGAGATATGGCGCTACAACCTTATTTGGCCCATTTGACCTGATAGGCCATTTTAGTTGATTTCACCCAAAAAATGGAACAACAATAAATGTTGTACAATATTAATGTTACAGCTATATCCCTGATCTTCCCTGTAGTGTATTTCATACATTAATTAATAAATAAATATCACAGATTTGATATTGATTGTGCAGGATGTTTTATACAGATAACACTTAATTCAGTGGTTCTCAACCAAGGGACTGGGGCCCAACAGGGGTCCTCTGCAAACTCCCAAAGGGGACATAATATGATTTAAAATGGACAAAACAATCATTAAAATAAGCCAAAGCCACACAAAATTTCAGCTGAGCAACTTTTTTTTCCCTTTGAAGAACCTGGGTAAATGAGGTGTGAGCTAATGATTTCTAAACCTGGAAAAGTCATGCATTTTTCTAGTTATCCCAAGCCCTAAAATACTTTATCAGGACACAATTTTGATTTAAATGCTGTTGAATGTAACGCTCGTGTTCGCTTGCATGTGTTCTGCATTCTTTCAGAAGACGCGTTATAGCGCCCCCTACCGTACACCAGTGAAAACACTTTGCCCAAAAATTCAAAATGGCAGGGAAAGAGTTAAAAGTCCTCATTCAATAATAGTGTAAAGAATGTAAAGAGGATGCATATGAATAAACAGCCAAAAAGCATTGTTTTTTTAGAATATTTTTTTAAAAAGCCACAGAGTATTTCTAGAGACAGCGAGAAGATCTTTGTACAGAAATAAGCAACAACATAATTCTGCATATGCAACACAGTAAAACCTGCCGCTCAAATATTATTCCAGAGGCAAAAGAACAAATAAGACCAGCTGCCTATGCTAAACTATGACACTACATTACACAAATAGAGCTTTATATTCAAAACACAGGATATGTAAAAGTTTTTTTTCTTGAAATTGTTGAAAAAGTGCAATAAAGGTTTGACTGTCTACAACTTGATCGGTTAACCCAAATAGGTTGTATTGTTTTTAACCAAGCTTTTTAACATGTTCCTATAGTTTACCCAGAATTCCTTACAGTCCGAACGACATTCAAGAAAATGTTTGAGGAGACATAAAACAAAATTATGATTGCTGTTACATATTTTCTTTGGGTAAAAGTACAAAATAAAACCATATCCAGCAGGGTAGGAACAGTTGGGGGGTTTTTTTGCCTCGCAGGTTGAGATTTTTATACAAGTTCTTCATATGAAACGATTACAAGAAATATAATGGGAAATAAAAGATGAGCACTGGGAGTTCTGCATAAAAGTCTGGTTGCATCAAGTGCCAAGAATGTGGCCGGTAAAATCTCACAGTGAATGTCATTCATTCATTGAGTTTGTGTAAGCTCCAATGCAGCAAGAGGAAATCAACCATATAAAGCACTTTCAAATCTACCAAATTCATTCATTTATCAGAACCTGAAGTTTTTGAGTTTCAGCACCAAGTCCAGGATGTGTGATGGAGGTCTACGTTGGATTCAGCATTACAGAATATCGTGTGATAAACATTTCCCAGTCTGCCATTCCACACAAATTTAATATAAGGCATATCTGAAGGGAACTCCCATTTAAAAAACAGGCAAAATGTTGCAGGGGAAGTGACATTGCAGACTGCAAAAAAATAAAAAATAAAATAAAAAGCAGCGTGTCTCTGACTTAACGGACACTGTCACGAGAGGTCAAAAAAACTTTACTGTGGTGACAACATGAGTCCGTATTAAACATATATACAAACTGATAAGTGTATATGCATATAAAACAATACAAAACATGTTTAAGAAAATAATAAGACATGGCACATTATATGACATACAAAAGAGAGAGAGAGAGAGACATCAATCAAAATGCTTAATACAAAATGCCTTGCAGAAATAAAAAGGACGTTGTCCAACGTTCACCTCACTGGAACGAGGGCAATATATATATATATAGATACAAAAACATACAAAAAAAAAGACACAAATGAAACACTGTAAAGTGTGCCTTACAAGCACCAACACGTACACCAGCATATTGTAGCTTTCCTTTTTTCGTAGGATAATAAAATGGTGTCTTTTTAAAACGGTCTCCGCTAAAATAAAAGGAAACATTTACGTAGGATGGCGAGAGAAAAATCGCAATCATCTCGTTGACGTAACCGCCACGTCCTTTCTCAGAACGTCCACTGTCCTCGTTTGATGGGGGTTTCTCCTTCCTGAGAGAAAGCAAGGTATCCCAAAACGTCATTGTTTTTTTTTTCCTATCTCACTCTCCGTCGTTAAGCGAATGATTGAGAACTCCTCCGGGCTGAACGTCCTCCCCGTGGCGCCGGGGAAGGTCTAGTGTTATTGTGAGGATTGTGCTCAGGCTGTCGTGATGGCGTTTAGGTCCTTCATTAAGCCCTCCAGATGGGCCATTTCCTCCGTCAACTCGTCCGTCTCGTAACTCTGAAGGAGAGGAAGAGGGTTAATGCGGGGGGTGGGGTGGGGGGGGGGTGAGCTGGGGTTTGAGGGAATTGGGTTTTATAGGGGAAGGTCAATGGTACTGCAGAAGAAAAGCAGGAGATCAAAGAGCACAGTTGCATGCGTGGAGATGGATGAAGGGGTACGGTAGTATGGGGCATTATATCATTCAGCATTCATTTATACAAGCAACATTTCCAAAATTAATTGCAATGCGCAGATAATAAATACAGCCGTTAAAAGGGGAAAGCAGGTAAAGGTTTGAGAGAAAAGAAAAAAACATGTTAAAATGTTATCATTATATTGTACATTTAAAAATATATTCAATATGTATCGAAACTCCTAGGCCATAAGATTTGATGCATAATGATGAAATGTATACTTTGAACGCAATGCAAAATGTAGCGAGTAAGTCATTTCTATTATGCAATACATTGGCATGTCCCTATCATAATAATTTGGATAAAACACTTCTTCTTTTTTTGGAGCAGATGGCTAACTTTAACTCTTTATTTCTAATCTTTTAGACAAATTGTATTGCCAATGTATAAATGATCAAACTGTATTTATTATAGTTTAATCTCCCAGGCTTTACCAGAAATAATTATATCACAAGCTTATTCCAAATTCCAAAATAATAGAAATTACTCAAGTGTACATGGTTTTGTTGAAAAAATAAAATAATAATAATATATCATATATCACCAGTGATATTCCTGGTGTTTTCTAACCAGAGCATTATAGAAGCAGAAGTGTACATGGTTGTATTGTTAAAAAAAAAAAAAAAAAATCACATACATGGAAGTTTGTACAGCAAGTGATATTCCTCTGTAGTACAGAGCATTATAGAAGCAGAAGTACTCACACTCCCTGCATCTTCATGAAGTCTGATGCCTTCTGAACCATCCGGTGCACTTGGAACTATGACAGGCATAGGAGTTCTCGTCCTTCCCAATGTACCGATAGAGGCTGTTTTAACTGAGTGAGGCCCTGAAACAATCCCACAAGTCAGTGTCTGTCTTTCTCCTTTATTACCTTGAAACTTTACATTATTCATAATAAAGATGCACAAGTTGCATTTATTTTTAGAGCATTCGGAGTGTGACAACTATTGGAACTGTACAAGGTACTGGTAAAAATTAGTTTTCTATTTAAAGACAGAGCTTTTCCATCAGTATTGGGAATTTGCCCTTCTATTCAGCAACACTAAACTGTGGCGTCCCACAAGGTTCTATTCTGGGTCCTATTATATTCACACTGTATACGGTTAGGCTCATTATGAGTGTGACAACTATTGGTACTGGTAACTGTACAAGGTACTGGTATAAATTAGTTTTCTATTTAAAGACAGAGCTTTTCCATCAGTATTGGGAATTTGCCCTTCTATTCAGCAACACTAAACTGTGGCGTCCCACAAGGTTCTATTCTGGGTCCTATTATATTCACACTGTATACGGTTAGGCTCATTTGGAGTGTGACAACTATTGGTACTTGCAACTGTACAAGGTACTGGCATAAATTAGTTTTCTATTTAAAGACAGAGCTTTTCCACCAGTATTGGGAATTTTCCTTCCTATTCAGCAACTCTAAACTGTGGCGTCCCACAAGGTTCTATTCTGGGTCCTATTATATTCTAACTTTAAACGTTTAGGCTCAATATTCCACAAACATTACTTATGCTACACATGCTTTCATTTTATAGCTTGGAATAGGATAAATCTTGGTTAGTAACATATATAAGTATATATATATTTTTAGCTTAATGATGATAAGATTTTATATCTATATCCTTTAACTCTGCCAATAAGATTACTAATAGATTAGCTTTCATTTCAATGAATGTGCCTGACTATGTTAAACATCTTTTATATGTTAAATGCCATTATTTTAGACACTGCAGATTGGATCACCCAAGATAGATGTACATATCTAAAGGATAGTTACCTGTCTGAGACAGCAATGGAGTGCTAGGCAATGCTGCCGAGTCATACATGGGGTGAGCTGGGACGGCCGGCACTGCAAAACTCTTGAGTGGGTGTGTGGGACGAACGTGTGCTGTGGGCGTGGCGAAAGCTGGGTCCTCCTCAGTGACTGAGCTGTGGTAGCTAATGTCTGTCTCTGAAAGGTCAGTGGTACAAGAGGGCTGTCCAGACGGAGGGAGCAGGTCGGCACTAGGGGTGTTCCTTACAGACTCTGTAATTACAACAGCACCTGGGTCAGCACATGTGAGGTTTTGCATGTGAGCAACCTTAAAGACTGACATCATTAAGAAAGCCTGCTTAAAGTCAACATGAATCCGCAACAAATTTAACGCATTAGTGAAACAAGAAATTAAAAGGGGCTAAATTATTTAATAAGTATGGTATACGACACCATAAAGAAGTCTGCCATTTGACCAGAAGATCAGAGTTTTTACATTTTGATTAAATGAATTGTACTCAACAAGATCAATAACATTTAGAAAACAGTTCAGAATCTTAATTCCATGTAGACTTCAAGAAAGTAAACAGGGTAACTTTTAATTTCATGTTGCCTTCAAATTGGTCAACCATCTAGAACAACCAGTGAATGACCCACTTAAACCAGCTAAAACACATGTAATACCAGCTACCACTTTAAGTTGGTTTCAGCTGGAGGGAATATGATAAGTTATACAAATGTTATAAAGCTTTTACCCATCTAAAGCAAGTGCTGAAGAAGGAGGTATGTTCACATATAGAGATAAAGAAGGAAGTGAAGAGATATGGAAAGTTTCACTACAATACTTCGGTCACCAACCAAGTATACCTCCATTTTGAGAGGAAAGAAGAACATATTCCAGCTTCATATGGAGAGACTCAACGTGGACTTATGGCCTTAAAGGAACACTCCAATTTTTTGGGGAAATAGGCTCATTTTCCAACTCCCCTAGAGTTAAACAGTTGAGTTTTACCGTTTTCGAATCCATTAAGCCGATCTCCGGGTCTGGCGGTAGCACTTTTAGCATAGCTTAGCATAGATCATTGATTCAGATGCTAAGCTATGCTAAAAGTGCTACCGCCAGACCCAGAGATCAGCTGAATGGATTCGAAAACGGTAAAACTCAACTGGTTAACTCTAGGGGAGTTGGAAAATGAGCCTACCGGTATTTCCCCAAAAAAGTGGAGTGTTCCTTTCACAAAGGCCCACTAATGCACTCTCACCTGTGGACTCTGCCCTGTCTAGATGAGAGATGGGGGTGGCGATGGACCGTGTGCTGCTCTGGTGGTGGAGATAGCTGCGTGTCGGCGAGGCCAGGCTGCCCAAGTGATAATGATGGTGATGGTTATCGAGGGAATGGATGGGGTGAGCACTAATCACAGCTGCGAACGGACACACATAATAAAGCGCCATGGTTTAGACCTCGCACACAAGGCTATGAGATTATGGCGAGCATGGTGCATCTATAACATCTGCTCATGCAAACAAAGAACTACAGAGACTGAAAGACATGCTATGTTGCTAGGTTAAAGAATTATTGTAAGACTAGAAACATACTCTAGTCTAGACAAATGCAGACGCAAATGCTTGGTTAACTCATTCTCGTTCCGTGGTGCTCGGAAACCTCTGTACTCAAAGTTACCTGTTTTTATTCAGGTAGTTAACTATAAACATGTAGAAAGTTAAAATAACTTTAATTTGGTGAGCAATAAACTGTTGCTTGGCCATCATAGCAGTTGATGCATTTTGAAATGCAACAACAGCTAAAGACACTTGCATCCATGTACTTGAGTAGAGTATGTTTTTTTGGCCTACAACTACAATAATGAACTCAGGGAACCTTGTTTGAGGACTATGTGTTATTCTAAAGAGCATAAACTGTTTAATATCCTAACTGAAAGAAAAGGGGTCCGGTCCCTGGTTCAGGATAATACACTTACGCTGAGGGGGTTGTGCATCAAAGGGCATCATCATTTTAGGTCTCATTCCCCGACGGCCTGCCAGTGTAGACATGCTGTCCTCTGATTCATGGCCTGCAAATCAGACAGCGACCAGCTAATCAGATTGAGACAGGCTCCCAATACAAGAGCCCTGTGAAGACTACCAGCTGACTTCCTAGAGTAAGTTGGCAAGATCATGTGGTGTTTCCACTAATGCAGTGAGACTCTATTGTTTGTCCATTAGAGGGCAGTGTAAACACACACATCAGAGAGCTGTAGGAGTAGGCAGCAGCAGATGGATATCACCATTCATGCCACGAAAACAAAAGAAAAAAGGCTGCACGTTTTTTTTTCCATTTAAGCAAAGAACATGCCAATCTCAAGCAATAATGACAAATAGAAGACATGACATTGAAGCATCCATCAGAAGCAGCAGCTGGAATGATGTCATGGATGATGCAGCAGGTGAAGGTGGTTTAAAGACCCCATGAAATTGTTAGACGTTTCTTTACTGTGTTGATGTATTTCCAAATGAAACCGGAAGTTGGGTCTTTTTTTAAATAGCCAATATCCTTAAGTTTACACCACAGCGTCGCAAAACAATGGTTTGCGACCTGGTGTTGGTGCGGTGGGTCCATTTTTCCAGAAGAGCAATACAATAAGTACATCAAAAATGTATAGAAGTTTGGGAGTTTTCTAGTATAGACCTTATGTAGCTCCCGCCCCTTTTCAGCATTGCACTCATAGTGTTCAGTCTTCCGGTTTGTATTTCCACAGCATGAAGGTAAGATCTTACATATTTATGAATGAACCGCTCGGATCCACTTTACCAGCTAAGTAACTCTTCGATAGCAAAGCCATAGAAATATACAGTGCTACCGCAAAAACGTGGAAACATGGCTGCTAGCTTATTACTCCGCCATATAAGGTCTACATAGACGGCCTTAACAGACAAAAAGCTTTTTGATTTCATGGGGTCTTTAAATCACAGTTCTTACCACGGTACGAGTTACGTCTCTGGAGCATAGGATCCATGGAGCCGTCATTCGGTGTGATGTCTTGGGAGGATCGGGGGATTGGCGTGTCGGTCATTACTGGATTGGTTTCGGGCGATTTGTCAATAGGTTTTAGCTCCAAACGTTCATGATGGATCCAGAGGTCTGGTGGCTTCAGATCTTTGGAGTTGCCCTTATACTTGTGGGATCCATTGGCGGACTTGCAGGCTGCACGTTTCCTGGAGATCATATCAAAGAGTTTGAGGGAAGGTTGTGGCAAACACATTTACCCTTACGCCAGGACTGAGGATTAGGACTGCTCATCATCTGAGATCTGAACTTGAACTTTGTGAGGAACTTACTTCTTCTGCTGTGTTGTGGTACGGCGTGTACACAGGAAGGCGCCAACCACCACCACAATGATGGTAAACGCTCCCACGGACACAATGATGACAATAACCAGGATGTGGTTATCACCAGTGCCAGACATGTCTGGTTTCCCTGAAACATGGAATATCTGTGGTTACAACGTTATAAGAAAAAGAAAATGTATCAAGGCAAACTGTTGCTGTCAAATTTTTGCCTGAAAGTTTATAAAGCCTTGAATGTTTATGACAGAATAGCCTGACAGACAGAAACTGAGAGGGAGTTGGTTGAGTATTGCTATGTGGTTGCTAAGGTGTTGGTAAGCTATTAAGTGTTTACAAAGGGTGGTACAATGTAGTTGATAAGGCATTGCTAGGTGGTTGCAAGGCACTGCTAAGTGGTTGCTAGAGTTGTTGTTAGGGACTAGTGTAACATTGCTAGTTGATTGGTGGGGCACTGCGAAGCTAGGTGTTTTCTAGGCTATCAATATACTATTGATGAGCATTGCTAGGTGGTTGCATGGCATTGCTATGGTGCTACTAAGGTGTTGCTAGGTTGTTGTGGGTGGTTGCTAAAGACTAAGGGATGGCATCGCTAAACTGTTGCAAGGTGTTTGGGAGGGTGTTAATATGATGTTGATAGGGCATTGCTTGGTAGTAGCTAGGTTGTTAAGGTGTTGCTAGGTTGTTGGACTACTGTGTGATTGCTATGGAATTACAAAGCTGCTATGCTATGTTAAATTGCTATGTGTTTTTTCGGTTGATAGGGACTATTGGGTGGTAGTTATGGCATTATTGAGTGATTGATAGGACACTGTTAAGCTAGGTGTTTACTGGATTAATAATATACTGTTGATGAGCTTTGTTAGGTGGTTGCATGGCATTGCTAGGGTGTTACTAAGTGCTATTGAGGTGTTGCTAGGTTGTTGGGGGGTACCGAGTGGTCGCTAGAGTGTTAGCATGTTGTATGCAAGTATGTTGTTAATAAGGCATTGCTAGGTGGTAGCTAGGTTGTTATTAAGGAGTTGCTAGGTTGTTGGGCGCAACTGAGTGGTTGCTAATCTGTTAGTATGTTGTTGGCAGGCAATTGTAAGATGCTGCTATGGTGTTGCTATGTGGTGGTTGCTACCTTGCTATGTAGGTGTTGCTAGGTTATTGATTTGGTTGCTATGGCCTACCGGGAGGTTTCTATGGCATTTGCTTGATGATTGCTGGGGCAATGCTAAGCTGGAAATATGTGTTTTCTGAGCATTGGTAGGTGGTTACAAGGCGCAGCTAGAGTGTTAATATGTTGGTGTTAGATGATTACAAGATGGCGCTAGGGTGTTGCTAGGTCATTGTTAAGGTGTTGCTAGGTTGTTTTGGGTGGTTGCTAGGGACTGAATGGAGTTTGCTATGGCATTGCTAAGCTGTTGTAAGGTGTTTATATGTTGTTGATAAGGTGGTTGAAAGGCACTCCTACGATGTTGTTAGGGTGTTTAGTAAATAAAGGGTTGCTCGGTTGGTATTAAGGTGTTGCTAAGTTGTTGTGGGTGGTTGCTAGGGACTACTAGGCAGGTGTTATGGCATTGTTAAGTGGTTGCTAGGTGTTTGGTCGGATGTTAATATGATATTGCTAGGTAGTTGCAAGGGCGTTGTTAAGGGACTAGTGGGTGGTTGTTATAGTATTACTAGGTGATACTAGGTATAGTACAAAGCCGTGTTCTTGATTGTTGCAATGCTACATCATTGTTAAGTCATTGCTAGGTTACTTCCAGTGTGTCTTTTTGGAAACATAAAAAAAACAGAAATTACCACCCGATCCAAAGCCTTGATCTGATGATGAGGGTCTTCCTGGTTTCACTGGTCCTGAAGCTACAAGAGTTCAAATAAGAATAATTGACAAGTGGCACAGGAATCTACAACTCTCGCATAAAGTTTAAAGTCGTGTTCAATCCATTGGTAAAATAACATGCAGCTTAAACAGATAAACCACCAGCTGTACTTCTGAGAAGAGCATGACGCTCATCTTTTGAGAAAAACTTGCTTTGGGGAAAGACTGTTAGTAGTATGAAGGTGTAGCCACGTGCATCCTACTGATAAACTCTTAGTAAACGGCAGTCAGGCAGGCAAATAAGATGCTTTCCAACTATACACCGACTGGATCTTTCTGTGACTGCTGATGAATTTCAGTGGGCAGGGAAAACATGCTGCTCACTTCTATTTGAGGACATTAGTGGAATAAGAGAAGAGAGAGCAATTACCTTGGTCATTAGCCATTTTGTCAGAGGGTTCGGCTAGCATGGCAAAGCAGGAGAAGAGACAAGTTAGAGGGAGAGAGGCGTGCAGTCAGAGCTAAGCATGAAAGATCAGTGAGGTCAGGGTACGCAAAGGGTTAAGCTTGAGATTAGGTAAAAAATAGCGTACAAAATTAAAAATGAACTCTTTCCCCGCCATTGACGGAAATTTTCGGCTTTCCATGTTTTCATTTTTATATGGTAGGGGGCGCTATTACGCATCTTCTGAAAGAGTACTGAATCTCCTTATCAAAATACATGCAAAGAAGAAGAAGAAACAAGCAATAGCATATGTAAGCAGATGCATATGTAAAATAACGCGATCTTCAACACTAAACGGCATATAAATCAAAACTGCCTAATGTTACTGAATGAAATGTCGACCCAGGACGAGCTACAGGACTGTGAAGCTTTGGGGGTGTTGAAGGACTCGATCTAATCTGTGTTTTGATCATCGTTCTGAATCCGATACGGATGTAGTCTTTGACAAACACACGATTTTCTCAGCTTTTTGCTCAAAATGTTGCTTTTTTATGAAAATGACACAAATGTTGATAGAAAGAAATGCATGAAGCTAGAATAAAACCGTTTTTTGTTTAAAAAAGGTTTTCAAAAACGCTGTCGGGGAAAGAGTTAGCAACCCAACCCTGCTGAAAAGAACAGCATTAATTTCCATGTTGATACACTCTTGGGTTAGGCTAGTTTATTGTGTTTTGCTAGTTGGTCTCTTCTGGTGGTTAAGCCACATAATATGAAGCCCGGCGGTTACACCAGAATCCCATTGTATCTTGGGATTCATATCCCTACATATGCTGGTCTTTTCATCAGGCAGCAGTGATTGTTCTCATTCATCAGATGAAAACTGTCTCTGTGAATCAGCTGGTTTACCTTTAGGAGTGCGAAACTGGACAGCTTCAGACATGGGACCCATTCCCTTGGAGTTACGCGCCTGGATCTTGAAGTAGTAGGTGGTATCGAGGGTCAGCTCCTGAATTTGATGGGTCAGCCTGTTTCCCACTACTGGTTCAATGACCCAATCATGAACCTCTGCATTCACATCAGTGCTGTAATAAATGATGTAACCTGGGAAGGCAGAGAAAGCGATACAGAGGCATGTTGTAGATGATTATAAGTGGTGGTCAGTCACAAAACACCTTTTTTTTATTCACTCTTCCATTCACGGGATACAAATGCAGACGAGAAATGCAGGCTCACACACATTTCAATGTGTTCTTAAGTTTAAAGGTACACTGTGTAGGAATTTCTCCCATCTAGCGGTGAAATTGTATTTTGCATTCAAACGAATAGTGCTCTCTAGCGCCTCGCTTTTTCAAACGCGTTTTGCAACTATGGTAGACGTTATGTACCTAGAAGCTATGACACAATAGCACTTCATCGAGTTTAACTGTACATGTTCTACTGTTATGCTGCCTATATAATGAATTACACAACCAAGCAATGAAAAAAGCTTGTAAATTAGACCGTAACATTGACTTACCTGTCGAGACGAAAGCAGTCCCTTTCAAAGTCTTTCTCCTTCATTTGCTCTTCCCGATATTTACCCTCGTTTTTTTAATTCGCCGGTCACGTTTCCTTTTAATTTCTAGTTTTAGTTTTTTTTGGCGACGAGGATTCCTTCTCCTGTGGTATGATCCTGCATTATGAAGTACCGTGCAGTGCAGCCTTTCAAATTTGCCAGGACAGTGACAAGCGCCTCTCACTGATCTCCTTGTCCGTATCAGTCACGTGACGCTGGCTCTGAACGAAAACGTGTTGTGGAAACGGGTTGAGGTAGGCTAGTGCTTTTTGTCCCTCTCTGCTATTATAGTTTTTCAAGATGGAGGAACGACATGGAAACCTCCGTGGACTTAACCGTCCCATGTAAATAAAGATACGAAATTCTTCGCTTACGAGGATAAGTCGGATCATTGGCAGAGGTAATTTTACACCAATGAGGACGTATTTATGAATAAAGACATTGATTTTAGCTAATAAATTACTTAAAAAACTACACAGTGTACCTTTAAAGTTGGTGAATTTTGTATCATGTGAAGACGTGTGCCAATAAAAGACTGATACGTCACACAGTGACCTCTTTGCTGAAGCAAACTTTAAATCTGCAGGATTGCAGTAAAGTTGAGTAAACTGCATATTTTTATATTTTGGATGTATATGTTGAATAATGGTTTCAAAAGAGACACCGCAGTCAAAAGAGACACTTTTGCGTGTTCAAAGTCTAGTGTGACTGTGGTTTAAGGCTAAATAAACTGTCACTGTCTATAACCGGTGCTAAATTTTTAATAACATTGTCACCTGTGATCTTGCCATTGGCTTCTGAAGGCGGCTGCCAGTTGACAATGATGGTTCGTGGTCGTCCCTCTTTGCTCACTACGGTCACATCTTTAGGTGCAGAACTTGGGACTGGGGAGAAAGACAAAAATGATTCAAGACTAAAAATAGAGAAATTCCCTCACACTTGATGTTTATTTCAAAGTTCATTTGAACTTTATGAACTTCATTTGCTCATTAAGTGCGTTTACATGCACAACAAAACTGCCAAAAATCAGCTTATAGTTATTACTTTTTACTTGATGGGTTATTAAACTAAATCTTCTCTTGAAAATGTCATGCACGTTATTTAAAACGATATAAAGTTAAAATGAACGCAAAGAGTTCATTTCTAAAGCGCAAGGTATACTTCGTGTTTCTCAACGGTCTGCACACTGACCGCGTGACATAATTTTCACCATTAGAAGCGCAAAAATTAAAAATCTGTCATTAATTACTCACCCTCATGGCGTTCCAAACCCGTAAGACTCTGTTCATCTTCTGATCACAGATGAAGATCTTTTTGATGAAATCTGAGAGCTTCCATTGACAGTTTACGCAACTACCACTTTGACTCTTCAAAAAGTTCATAAAGAGATTATGCTATTTAGTCAAAATTTTCTGAAGACACACGATCCCTTTATTTGATGAACAAATTTACGAGAGGTTAATTCTCGTGTTACGCATCACGTTTGAGCTTCAGCAAGAACCAATGAGGTTTGTTCTCGTAAGTCAAACAAGTGAGGTTAAGCTAAACAAGTGAGGTAAAAGACTTAATTAAATATGTTATCATATAAAGCCATCATGTATCTTCAGAGAATTTGGACTCAACTAAAATTCATTTGGATTAGTTTTACGATCTCTTTATGAACTTTTTGAAGCGTCAAACTGGTAGTTGCGCAAACTGTCAATGGAGGGACAGAAAGCTCTCAGATTAAATCAAAAAGATTTTCATTTGTGATCAGAAGATGAACGAAAGTCTTAGAGGTTTGCGACGACATGAGGGAGAGTAATTAATGACAGAATTTAAATTTTTGTGTGAACTAACCCAGACACTCATAGACACTCTTACAAATTGATTAGTATTCAGTCACATGACCATGCAACACAATTGCCACGTTAATGCCGCAAACTACCCAATGTAGAGTACTTACTTGTTTCAAAAGTTGTCCCATGTGCAGTCATGCTCCAGGTGCTGGTCCTCCGGGCCTTCGTCACCATGACCGAGAACTCGTACAAAGTGTTGGGCTTAAGACCCACCACCGTGTGAGTAAGTGTGGTGGTATTAGCCACCTAAAATTAATAAATCAATGTCAGGGGTGTAACAACCACAAATGATCCACCTTCTCCTACAGGTTGATGCTGTGAGCAGCCTGGATTCTGGTAACCATACCTTAAACTTTGTGTTTGCAGGTATGTTGGTCTTCCAGCGCACCGTGTAATAGCGCGCATCTGTGATCTTCTGGTTCTTGGGCAGAGAGTTGTCCGCCCATGTGACTTTGATGTTGTCGTGGCTCAGAACGGACGCCTGAACGCCCACAGGAGGCAGCATGGGTAAAGGTTCTGGTACTGGAGTGTATGGAGCATGGAAAAGTTCGTACAAATCAACATCAGGGTCTATGGGGTCTGCAAGCAAATTACACAATGTCCAATGGAAAAAATAAAAAGGTGAAAGGCGGAAAAAGTGAGCACGATTACGTGTGCAAGGGGAAGGGGTTTTAGGACGGGAGACACGTAACGAAGCGGGAGAACGGGTTAATGGGTTAAAATGGGAGTGAGGAGGGGAGGAATGTGGAGGTGGGATTGGGAAAGGGAGAAAGAGAGAAAATATTGTATTAGAACAGGATATCAAGAGACCATCCAGAGCTACAGAGAACTACATCTACAATGAGTCAAGGAACTACATCAGCTCGGTTCACTAGCATCTACATTACAAATACAGAAGGAAAACGATCAATCTTTAAAAAAAAAAAAAGGCTGTGAGGGATAGACTTAGTGTTTGGATAAAGGTCCTAGTACACATGTAACTTTCACAACCGTTTAATGGAGGTTTTGTCTACTAATATTTTTCATTTTTCACCCTCATGTCAATCTAAACCTGTATGATTCTTCAGATAAATCTATTGTTTAGATTTGAAAGACTGGTTTATAAAGCACACGTTTGTATCGTAACAAAATTTATTACACCTTATATTTCTTGTAAGGTTGGAAAATCTATTGAATTATCAGGATTAAAGGTAACACATATTAGTATGCAGATAACAAAAAGTTAAGATCTGTTGCTCTAATGAATTATACTGCAATTTGACCAAATGTGTCCCGAGAGGAAGCAGAATAAAGGCTTTTATTTATTTTTTCTTTCCTGTCTATTCATTTTAATTCGAGGAGTGGAAACGATGACCTTGTCTAGGTCAAGGCACCGGAGATGCAAATTTTTCTCCACAGCTTTATATCAAGCTAAATCTTTCAAATAATTTCAATGTACGCTCCTACTCGGGTTTGCTGATATGATACTGTCAAATACAAATATATATAGGGAATGAATCTGGAAGTCTGATCCTTTTATAGATTTAAAGCTGTTTGCCTGCCTTAAATCATGTTTTCCTAAACCGCCCTCCAAGAATAACATTTCACAGTGGGAAAATATGCTCACTTATATGTGTAAAAATGAAAACACATTCTTTCTGGCTCGTTTTCAAATGGAAAAGTGGGGAAAAAACAGGTTATTTTCCATAATGCTCTTTCACACAGCACTAGAAGTAAGTGAGGTTTGATCTTTGCTTGTTCCCTGGAACTCACTGTCCAACTAGCATGCAATGCCTAACATAACACTACACACATGACCCTGGACCACAAAACCAGTCATATGGGTCAATTCTATGAAATCTGAACCATCTGAAAGCTGAATAAATAAGCTTTCCATTGATGTGTGGTTTGTTAGGATATGACAATATTTGGTCGAGATATGACTATTGAAAATCTGGAATCTGATGGTGCAAAAAAATCAAAACATTGAGAAAATCTCCTTTAAAGTTGTGCATTTATGTTCACGATTGTGCTGCATTCACTCACAAAAATACATGTTTTATATATTTACGATAGGAAATGTATAAAATATATTCATGGAACATGATCTTAACTTAATATCCTAATGATTTTTGGCATAAAAGAAAAATCGATAATTTTGACCCATACAATGTATTGTTGGCTATTGCCACAGATATACCCGTGTGACTCCAGACTGGGTTTGTGATTCAAATTGCACTCTTCGAACACACATACTGTTTTACATCCAGTAATAGTATATTAAAATCTCTTTTTCTATGCTAAACATGTCTTTATATCCTGGAAGAGGGACAATTGTCACCTTTACTTCTTACTAAACATTCCTACATTCTCTCTAATGGTGGAAGTGATGCTTGTATGAAGGAATGGGTACGCGAGATCTCCAAAGCCCTGCAGCAGATTCCCTCGAGTTCAGTTAAAGGTAAACCAGGAGAAGTGAGAAATGCCATGGACCACATTGCATGCTGGGAGGTAATAAGAATGTACCATTGAGCAAAACGCCAGGTGAGAAATCATCCGGTGTTCAGAAAGTGTCCAGCTTTAGTTTCTCTCTCTTTTATTACTTGTGCAGCGTGAATCAAGTTATCTAATTATTATTAGCCATATTAATAATCTATATCAAAACAAAAATTCGGCTACATTATGCAGCCCTACAAACAAGCACGGCAAACATGGAATTTTTGTTTTTAAAATCACAATATCAGACGCTATAAAAAAAAATAAAAAAAAATATTTATCTAAAAAAAATGCAGCCCTGCTACGTTGTTTATAATTCAGTAGACAAAACATGTTGTGTTCAAAATTTGAAGTTGATATAAGTTTCTATGAGATTTTGTTTAGGCGCTATACCAAAAATGGCCACCGGGTGACACACATTTCATTGAATTTTATAACAAAAAAAAAAAGTGTTCTCCTGTAACAAATTAATAAATTTCTGTCAAAATATCAGTTATATCACAAAACAGAGTCTCAGACCTTTCTGACGATGTTTTGTCAAGATTACAAAAAAATGTGATTATAAAATAGTTAATAAATGTAGTAATATGAAACATGACCCCGCCCACTAGGGGGAGGAGCCTGCTAAACGGTTTTGAAGTAGCGTTTCCGCTTGGGGGATGTTGACAGTTAAGGGGTTAAATCTAATTTTGCACAAAAAAATTTCTCGTTGCTTAAGAAAAGCTGTACTTGCAGGATGAGCAAAACATTTAGCACTTCAGTTAATAAAAAATGTAAATTTCACCATGAACAATGTTTTAAAATGCTAATTATAATCTTTGACCAATGAGCCATGTCGACACGCTCTTCAATGGTGGAGTGACTCATTTCCTGTGATGTTGAGATGTTCCTGTATGTCGGTGTTTAACCAAAGCTCTGCATCTCCATCATGCTCAGCGCTATTAAGCAGCTCTTCAGTTGTGAAGCGCAGATGGCTTTATCTACATCTCATCATCATCAATTCCTCTGGTTGCTAGGAAGAAAAGCATTGGAGGCCACCGGGGTCTGCTGGAGAACGCTTACGACATGAGAGAGCAACACTCAAACACTATGCATAACCGTAGCATCAATATGCAATATATGATTACCCAGAAACTTAAAGGATTAAGTTTAAAAAAAAATGTTTGCTGATAATTTACTCACCCCGATGTCCTCCAAGATGTCCATGTCTTTCTTTCTTCAGTCGAAAAGAAATTTAGGTTATTGAGGAAAACATTCCAGGATTTTTCTCCATTTAATGGACTTCAATGGCAACCCTCTATCCCAATGTTCAAAGAAGGTTCAAATGTCCGTCTCAATGCAGATTCAAAGTCTCGGCACGATCCCAGTCGAGAAATAAGAGTCTTATCTAGCGAAACGATCGGCCATTTTCTAAAAATAAATAAAAATGTATATACTTTTTAACCACAATTGTTTGTCTTGTGCTGGTCTGCGACGCGCCACGCATTACATCATCACGTTGGAAAGGTCACGAAAAAAATTTAAATATAATTTTTTAAAATTAAAACAAAGATGTCGGACGATTTTGAAGTTGGAGGAGAAAATGAGATGGACTTTTTCGCCGTTCCCTACTTTTTTTAACCGGAGTACACAGACAAATAACGAGAACGTGACCTTTCCAACGTGATTACGTAATGACCAGCACAAGACGAACAATTGTGGTTAAAAAGTATTTTATTTTTATTTTATTTTTTTAATGACCAATCGTTTCGCTGGATAAGACCCTTATTTCTTGACTGGGATTTGAACCTTCTTTGAACATTGGGATAGATGGTTGCCATTAAAGTCCACTCTGTGTAGAAAAATCCTGGAATGTTTTCCTCAAAAACTGAACTCGACTGAAGAAAGAAAGACATGGACACCTTGGATGACATCGGGGTGAGTAAGTTATCAGCAACATTTTTTGCTGATACCTATTATTGGCCGATACATCAGTGCATCTCTATTTTAAACTTATTGGAAAATATTATTTCTGTCACTGCTGCGAACCGACCACCGCACACAATATGAAGAATATCAAAAACTTTAGGAGTCAGCAGTCCTAAACCTGCTAAAGGTACACAATAAACACACTCGGCAAAATAAAGATTAATTAGCGTTATTGATAAAATCCCAGAAAATACTGAGACATAATTTTTTTCTCACACCCCTATTGACAATTAATCGATTCATCATTAGCATTCCTATTATTAGGAATACAGCAATGTTTGACGAGGATGTATCTGATGTACACTGCAGGACGAGTGTATTGAAGCTGTGTGTGTGTGTGTGTGCGTGCGTGCGTGTGTGTGTGTGTGTGTTATACCTGACTGGGGTCGTGTGATGGCGCTCTCGTACACAGGGATTCCCTCCCCCACGTTGTTGAAGGCCTTCAGTGTGATGACGTAGTGTGAGCTGGGATCTGGCAGGAGAAACACAATCATTTAACTAATCAAACGGGGCTTCAGCCATATTCATCATCCTAGCAGGGGTGCAGATTTAAACACCATTATTGATCCTCGCTCGTGTAATTAGACGAATTACGAAAACTGAAATTATGCCGTTTCTTCTGATGATTATTTTTTCCTCTTTTCTTTAAATGTAATTACAATGGGGTGGAGAGAGGGGTAAATCTCCATTTTCCCAGTTCTGCTTCCTTTCATTCACTTTTATAGATAACAGATCTGCTTAATGAGTGCTAATGTACTTCACGTGTTTGTCTGATGAAGGAATGAATCATAAATTGAACATGTTACCAATTCAGTTACCAAAAAGTGCAGTGGTATTATTGCGGGTTTAAGGATATATAACGTTAACAGAACATGAACTAAGAATGAACAATACTTCTACAGCATTTATTAATCTTAATTAACGTTAATTTCAGCATTTACTAATACATTATTAAAAACTAAAGTTGTATTTGTTAACATTAGTTCATGCACTGACATCATAAACTAATGTGCAACTGTTTTTATTAACTAACATTAACAAAGATGAATAAACACTGTAACAAATGTATTGATCATTGTTAGTTCATGTTAGTTAATACATTAACTAATGAAACCTTACTGTAAAGTGTTACCGATATAGCAATATAGGAAAAAGCATGTTTGCAGCAAAATAATATGTTTTTGTTTGTTTGTTTTAGGAAATGCATCATGGTAATAACATGGTATTCTTTGAAGTATCAAGTGCCATCTTTAATGCATATGAAAATAATTGTATATCATAGTAGTAGCGGTGTAACTAAACCCTCATGTCACGATTCGATACATATCACAATACTGAACTCACGATACGATATTATTGCGAAACTCAAAGACATATGATAAAAGGTTGACAAAAATGATTAAAATTGTTAAATTTGGTTTTACATTGTGTGTGTAAATGAATAGGCTTGGACTTGGTGCTGGAAACCCAAAGCACTGACATTTTTTAGACTAATATCTCTCTGTACTCTGTCACTGACTAGATGCATTTAAATATAAGACACTTTTTACTGGTAACATCAGACATTTAGCATTATCAGGACCCAACAATATTCCCCCATTGTATTATTATACATTATATTCAACATTTATATATAGTTTAATGTAGTACTGACACTAAAACTCTGAAAACTTGAATTGTTTCATGCACAGTCATTTTAATTTTAGGTGAACTATCCACGATACATATTGTTGCATTTTTGTATTGCGATATATTGTGACACCCCTACATAGTAGACATCAAAACAGCACAGTATTGAAAATCATTACCATGGTACGGTCATCGTATATGTGTATCATCATTTACAGTGAGACATTTACATTCACGTGCACCAGAATACTACAGGTCAGGTAATCTGTGATTTATGTAGTTACATCTAAACTATTTTTTTGTTTGGTTGATTTATTTAATATGATGACAAGTTCAACCTGACATCATTATGATACACCGACTGAAATGTTCACACAGTTTATTATGGTCCTAAATGGAAAATAAATAAATAAAATAAATTGTGTCAAAAAATAAAATGAAAACTTTTTTATTTAATACAAGTTTTAATATAAACTTTAACTATTTATTTAATTATTTATTTGTGACCTTTTTATACCTATCTTCACTCTGAATGTTTATATACTGTATATTTATATTTTCTAAAAAGTACAAAAAATTTCTGTAATTGAATAAAAATATTTATTAATAAACAAAATCTATTTTTAATCTGAAAAAAATGCTGTTTACCATATTTAGCATTTAGTTGAAATTGTATTGAATTTTTATTAGGGCTGTAAACGATTAATCGCGATTAATCGAATTCAAAATAAAAGTTTGTGTTTACATAATATATGTGTGTGTATTGTGTATAATTAATTTGTATACTGTATTTAAATACACACACATGCATGTACATGCAATGTGTTATTTATATATAAAATAGTTATATTTACGTATAATATAAATCATATAAAAATATATATGCATTATATAAATGCAAATATTTCTCAAATATATACATGCATGTGTGTGTATTTATATATACAAAATAATTATACACAATACACACACATATATTATGTAAACACAAACTTTTATTTTGGATTCGATTAATCGCGATTAATCGTTTACAGCCCTAATTTTTATATAATTTTTTTATTGTTTAAGGTTTATTGTCTGTGTTTATTACTCTGTTTATAATGTTTATCACTGCAAAACAAATCTACCTACAGGAACCAGAACATTTTGGGTGCAAACAACATCATTATTATCATGAGGGGTCTTACTCAAGTTCTCAATGGTGTAGTATCTCTGTTTGTAGTCCACTTTAATGGCCTGTGCGTGAGGGCTGCCGATGCCATAGCCGATAGTGTAACCCCTCACCACGATGTCCTGGTTCTCCGGGGGCGTCCAGCTCACGACGATGCTGTTTACAAGAGGCCGCACATGCAAGGAGCTGGGCACGTCTGGCACACTTGTCTCTGTAACCAGACAACGAGAACAAATTACACTTTGTCATCTATAATCCAGCTCCAGTTTTCACAGGATTCTGCCAGTTTGTACCGTCCAGATCGCTCTCGAACGTCTCAGCCGTGGTCCAGTCTGTGGCGGGACCCGTGCCGTTCACCGAAATGGCCGCCACTCGCAACATGTATTCAGTGCCTCGCTGCAGACCTGGAAAATATGGCGGAAAACTCAATACTACAAGCTTAGTGAAATAAAAGACAACATTTTAGTTGTTATTTAGTTTAATATTCAACGATATTATTGATCTGCTTGCATTGACACCATTATATGAGAACTGAACTGAGCTGGACGATGACTTCACGGTTTTCTCCAGAGCGGCTATGTAGTACAGGTGAAGCTCGAAAAATGTAAATATCGTGCAAAAGTTCATTTATTTCAGTAATTCACCTTAAAAGATGAAACTAATATATTATATAGACTCATTACATGCAACGTGAGATATTTCAAGCCTTTATTTGTTATAATTTTGATGATTATGGCTTACAGCTTATGAAAACCTTTTCACAATATTATGATTTTGGGGTTTTCATAAGCTGTAAGCCATAATCATCAAAATTATAACAAATAAAGGCTTGAAATATCTCACTTTGCATGTAATGAGTCTATACAATATATTAGTTTCACCTTTTAAGTTGAATTACTGAAATAAAGTAACTAAATTAATATCTTTTTTACAACAAAAATGAAACATCACTGAGCTTACTTAAGCTGGACTGGGACGCTATTTTCTTCTGGAAACGAACTTTGTTGCATTATTTTCCTGTTATCTCTGTAAAGCTGCTTTGAAACAATCTGTATTGTGAAAAGCGCTATATAAATAAAGGTGACTTGACAACTTTTTTAGCTAAAACTGCACAAATTAACTAGATTTGCGCTTGTTTTTTCATCTTCCTAACATGTTCCGGGTGGTTCCTACACAGCTGCTCACCACAAGTATTAGCAATAGTAACAGTAAAGTACTACATCTCAATCTGCCAGCTCATTTCTCTGGAAACAAACAGAAAAACGCTTCACTCACGTGTGTTTCTCAAGCCATTTACTGAGACACAATCGATAACCCCCCCACGTCGTCATCATCATCATCATCATCATCATCATCATCATCACCTGTGCGACACACTGACCTACAAGCTACAGCTTTGCCTCGAGTGCTGATTTATACACTCGACTGACACGAACAACTACGATTTGAGAATGCCTGCTGTCTTTAAATAAGCCAGAGGTTGTAATTGCTTTAAAATGTTAATAAGCGTCTGCTCAGAGCGTCGAATGCAAAATCAGAGCTGTTCCTACGGCCTTGTGGGAATACGGGAACACACGTCTTCTTTTAACACTCCACTTCAAGCCTTTGAACTGAGAAATATCTCATCTCAACTCAACCGGAATAGAAAACAACCATTATGCTCTTTGATGCCGACCACAGCGTGACACCCGAGAAGCTGTTGATATCTATTTGGGATTTCATTTAATTTTCACTTTTGTTTGATTAATGGAGAGTTTGTCACTTGCGGCTCTATTTTTGCAGGCTCCTCCATTTTGAAATATGTCTAGCTTTTCTAGAGACTGTATATGGGTATGAACAACAAAATGTAATGGTGCTTTCTAAAAAATAAAATAATTATCAGCCAATATGGGTTTTTCAATGAGTGACTATCTTCTAGAGTGTCATGTAATTCATTTTGTTAACAAAATCAATCAATTTAAGTACATTAATTATTATAATAGAATCAGGGTGGATGAATAAATGTGTAATTGTTTATGAATTGTGCTAAATTAACTCAAAGTAACTAAGCTGACAGGCCTATAACATATTTTTGTATTGTCAAGTCCGTCAGCAGATTTGATAACTCAGAGTAAAGCCTCGTGCGAACCAGGACAATTATCGCGCTCGCTTTTCACAGACGTTTAACGCCTCGCGACTAAACAAAGGGCGCCAATGTGAGTAAGTATGCACACTGACGCGCAAAACACCAGGCGTAAAAGTGTAATTTTTTGGTTAAAAACTGGCTGACCAATGAGATTGGCGCTGTTGTTCACGTGGTGGCACTCAAGCACAAAACGGTCTTGCCGAGCACACATTGATAGAGAAAGACGACGAAGATGTAATGAGGCAAGAGGAATGTAGAGCTGATGGTCTCTTTGGTGTCTGAACAAAGAACTTTATGACAGTGACTACAAAAAATCTCCATAAGAGAGAGTTATGGGGTATTTCTGTTTTTCAATAAGCGCCATCTACTGTCAGGGAGTGAATTTGCACGTTCACTTGGTGCATCGCCAGTGAAAATCACTTGGGTATGAACACAAAGACACGAGGAAAAAAGCCTAAAAAAACGTGATAATCATCCCGTGTGCACAAGGCTTTATTCATCGACCAGTTATTGGTGCCGAGGTCGATTGAAAACAACCAAATATCTTTCCGTCCTTCTGAGTTTGACATGTGCTTACCATCTATGAGCTGATAGAGCTGCGATCCTGACGTAATCTCCGCCACCTCGCTCTTCCTCGTCCCCTTCCTGTAGCGGATCTTGTAGCCGATGATCTCCCCGTTCTGAGCGTCTGCCGGTGGAGGTTGCCATCTGATCATGATGCTCTATAAAGTTAACAGTTGGGAAAACCAAAAAATATCCTCAGTATCACACATTCTGATTTTCTTCTACAGCCATAAACACAGTCGCTGCATCCAATATCGAATACTTCCTGACTATATACCGTATTCTCCGGAATATAAGTCACACTTTTTTTCATTGTTTGACTGGTCCTGCGACTTATAGTCAGGTGCGACTTATATATCAAAATTTATTCATACTGACTGAGATGAACCAAGAGAAAACATTACCGTCTACAGCCGCGAGAGGGCGCTCTAGTTGGCGGAGTTGTTCAGAAGCGACACCGAGGAAGAACTCAATGGATTCAGTGTTGAGGAATGAGATCGGGAGCTTGGTGAACTTGCTTACCGGTAACTTGTTGGACTCGCTGGCTAATGTTAATTTAGCCTATTCAGACTCCCAGGTATATGTTCTTTATGCTAATGTGTCGCTGAATAACTGTTAATGTGTTACGTTAACATACCGGACACTATTCAGCCTGTTGTTCTGTGTGCTATTGTGGAGCTGAATAACTCGCCTTTCCAGATTAAATGTCTGGAAAATTAACAATGAACAAATAAAATATAAAACAACATGAAATTAGATTGATATATAACATTGACAGTGTTATATATTAAGAATATATTAAACCAAAAACTTTCATATTTTTAGAAAGGATGTGAATTAAAACGACCACAGCAGGCAACAAGTTGATAAATTCTGTTAAATAAAAATTTTAATTTACCGAATTATCCATTTGTTTTCTGACAGGGAACACATGGAACGAATCACACATTTTGATTGACAGCCATCAAAACCTACTAGTGACCGTGTTTACTCCTTTTTTTTCAACCATTGGATAGGATTTTAAAAAACGGCTGTTGTATTTGTACTTCTGACGAAGCGCTGTTAAATATAGGTGAGATACGCCGCAAAAAGAATAAATAAAATGCTTTCTTAAAAAGGCAAAAGAACACACGTTTTCTAAATATGATAATTAAAAACCAACAGACTGATGAAAACGTGCGGGACAAGGGGTTAAAATGCTTGCGGTGCGACGCAAAGCGGGACGGGTGGTCACCCTAAGCCTAAGCGACGCAACTGATGGCGTAGGTCACATGACAATGACAAAATGGCGAATGTAGTAAGTCCGAATTTACTGTTAGATTTCTAACACAGTGAGTATATTAGCGCTGCCATTTATTCAGCAGCTCCTCCGGGCTTTTACATGCAAAACCATAATAGTAACAAGCCTGAGCACAGGCATCTAACCCTAAGTCATTGTCTCCCCGAGGCCTCCATTACAGAACGTGATCGTCTCCCACATAGAGCATGTGCAAGTATATCAGTCCTGCAACAGAGGGCATTGGGGGAGCCGTGGAGGCCGGCCTGCACCGAACGCATGAATAATAGATAAAGCTGTGAAGTGTAGAGGAGCCTGAGGGACTGAGGCTCGGGATAGATGGAGGAGGCCTGCAGTGCATGCTGGGATAATGAAGGCCGCCCAGCGTGGGTGGGGAATTAATTAACAGTATCCACAGTTGCCGTGTTCACGGGCCATGAGGGAATCAACCGAATTAAATCTGCACCAAGTATGCAATTACTGTATTTCAATTTCCTACCAATTCCAGTTTACCTCGCTAACCGCTGCTTGTGTTTTCAGCAAACACAAACTTGTTTCAATTGACTTATGGGTCACAGGGGTGTGCAAGGTGGTACCAGTGTGGGCCTCATACACTAAGTCACTGTGTTCATTACACACACACACACACACACACAGATTGAATCCCCCCGTCTGTCGCGTAGCCATGCAACGGGACGCGACACAGTCCGTAGCATCCCGCTAATTAACCGTCTTCTCATGCAATATACAAAACTGAAAGAATAAAGCTTCTGCCTGGGACGTAAAGCCTTCATTATAATTCAGTGCTAATTACTGAGCCATAAAACCCATTACAGGCTTGAAAGTGTGTGGATCTGTGTGTAACCACAATGCAAATACTACTGGATTGCAAAACGGTCTTGTTACGATGCTAGGGAGTTGTGAACAGTTACTGTGCAGTTGCTAGTGTTTAAGTCTTGACCTATTGATGGGTTCTTAAAGTATTTGTTGAACGCTGAATGTATTTCTATCACCCATATACATAGTACACTCACAGAAGATGCTATACTATATAGCAAATCACACTTTATTGTACAGGCCTGTTCAACATGTACACACTAGGCACTTATTACAATAACTGGGTACTAACTCTGAACCTAAGCTTAACTCCTGTAGTTGCTGTATATTACCCAGTACTTTCTTGGGTAAGAATGCTGTGCACGTACTGTACAATGAAGTACGCAACCCAAATATCAACTGCTTGATTGTTATATTGTCAAAAAATGCAAACTATAATTTTGGCCAGCGATATATTAACTCTTTCCCCGCCATTGAAATAATTTTCCGTCATTTATTACACGATTCCCCGCTATTGACAATGTTCTGGCTTTCTGTGTTTTCGCAGTTATACGGTAGGGGGCTAGCCTGGCTAACGCCAGACCCAATTCTCGTTGAGACTTGGGTCTGGGAACCACACGTTCAGTTTCTCGTATTTGAGGCGTGGTTTACGAATGCGCCGGCGCCGTTTATTGGGTGCTAAGAATGTCTATCAAATGCGCATAGCCAATCGTTTCCATTATACCAGATGACGTATGTAGAGAAATGGTTTAACGCCAAACGCTGCTCTTTTTTCTAAATAAAATTGCGATCTAAACTACTTAGAACAATATCTAAGGCTGCATCAAAAGGTAGCTTCGCGTCTGCTGCCATGTTGACTACATAGATATAAACAAACTGCTTAGTTGTGTCGCAAAGATGTCGTCATCGTCTTGCTGCTCCCTCCCCATTCTGTGATTGGTTCCCTAAACGAGGCGAAAATCAGATCCATGGTTTCCAGACTGCCTTTCAGCGAGAATAAAATCGCGCTGCGCAAAGGCAGTCTGGGGAAACCCAGGCTAGTAGGGGGCGCTATTACACATCTTCTGAAAGAGTAATGAATCTCCAGTAAAATAAAACGCTGACAGGACACTTAAAAAAAAAAAAAAAAAACGCTGGCAAGGAAAGAGTTAAAAGTTGTGTATATATATATATATATATATATATATATATGCGCTTGATTGCTTGTATCGTCACATAAAATATAAACTATATTATCGCCCAGCTCTAATCTGCTAAATGCAACTATAAGTCATGAACACATTATAAACATAAACATCACAATTTTATATTACTAATAATAAACTATGTCTATAATTAATAAAAAATACTAATATTACTTTTTATAGTGGTTACTTGTAAAAACATTCACACAAATTGTATTTAAATTAGTGCTGGGCAACGATTAATCGCATCCAAAATAAAAGTTTGTGTTTCCATAATATATGTGTGTGTACTGTGGATAATTATTTTGTATATATAAATACACACACACGTGCATGTATATATTTAAGAAAAAATTGTTATTTATATATAAAATATTTATATTTATATATAATATAACTTATATATAAATCTATACATGCAAATATTTCTTAAATATATACAAGCATGTGTGTGTATTTATATATATATAAAATAATTATCCACAGTACACACACATATATTATGGAAACACAAACTTTTATTTTGGATGCGATTAATTAATCGTTGCCCAGCACTAATTTAAATGTATTCTTTATCACTGGCATAATTTGGCCATCAGTGTTTGTTGATTTTTTATTTTTTTTATTGTAAGATAATAATTATTATTGCTGTTGTTGTTATCTGTATTGATACTTTGGGGATACTGTTTCTAAAATAGTCATGGCAATAAATAAAAAAATCTATAATGTTGTGGTCCTTAAATATGGCTTATGTTCTTCATCCTAAATCTTCAAACAAACCGTTTTCAGACTCTTTGAGAACTGAGGAGCAATTACAGTATATTACGAGAAAAGTGTTGTTGTTTTTTACCATGGAAGCATGTAAACCTATTGTAAAAGATTACAATTAGGAACTCTTTAAAATACCATAACAGGGGCACTTTAACACTTAGGCTTATGGGGTTTGTTCAAACTCTAAAAGCAAGTCATTCTTGCCTTAGCAAACGCCATGAAATAATAGTGCTAAATGCATTTTCACAACCCTAGACGCTAGCTTGTCTATATATGACTAGAACAATAAACACACTCATGAATAAAAACAACAGGAGGTAGACTCATATTCCCCGGCAGCTAGACAAATATAAATTGTATGTTGAGAAAGAGGGGGAGGAGGAGAACACCGAGGAAGAGTAAATGAGGATGTGAAGCTTTGTGACAGTGCACAGATGTGCATTTACAGATGAGCCTCTTCATCAGATCGACTGTACGCTTCACTGTTCACTGTCATACAGCCTTACCTTCGAGTTCAGCACTTCAACCGTCATGTTCTGTGGCGGAGCGCTGGGGACTGAACACAGGAGGACGGGGTTAACAACAGTCGTATACACATTCATTACATGGTTCTACTGCATTCTGATTGGTTAATGCCAGTACTGAGCAGTCAAACAGTTTTGTATAATGACCACTAAACTGTATATTTCACTATTGTCAATGGCTACTTTCATGTTTCTCAAAGCACTCCACTGTGGCATCTACTGTATATTCAGAGCTTGACATTACATAATTTGCTCACCAGCCACTGTGGCTAGTGGCATTTTCACAAGCCATAATTTTGACATCGATACCATGGTAAAAAATGGCATAGATATTTATATTATCTCATAATTTGGCAACAGGTTTATTAGGCTGCTGTCACTTTAAGACCAAATGCACGGATTACACTGTTACACATGCGTTTTCTTTCTCAGGTGTTCACGTTCACTTAAAACATAACTGACTGTGTTTACGTGAATTGTCGCCAAGACGTGCATTTTCACATTATTTTGTGTGTATTTGACCGTTTAAGCGCAATAAGCAGCAAAAATAACAAAATTTAGTCCTGAGAAGCGGCTTTATGTGCGCACACAAAATCTGCGGGATTTAGTAAAATTATGTGTAATACGTGCAATCCCACGGCAAAATTCAAGCCCTGTAACACCAACAATATTCATCAAACTAAACGAGTGAGTGAGGAGAGGCGGAGAGGGAGAGAGAGAGAGAGGGAGGGAGAGAGAGAGAGAGAGAGAGAGAGAGAGAGAGAGAGAGAGAGAGAGAGAGAGAGAGAGAGAGAGAGAGAGAGAGAGAGAGAGAGAGAGAGAGAGAGAGAGAGAGAGAGAGAGCAGCTGATATCGTGTATCTATTCTGTGGAAAATTAGAAGTATTGGAAGCGTTTCAGATATTTCAGTATCGATATGTAACGAAAAAAATATTTTTGACAACACTACATTGCACTTAGTGTATACTTTCAGATGCCTTTTTAAAAGAGTACAATTGAACAATGTATATAATATATCTAAAATTCATCCAACCAAAGTGACTGCGTTACACACCACTGCTGATACCGGGTGTTAATGTCAAGCCTATATTCAGACCAACACACTTTATAAAAACTCCATTTCACAATAACCGTAAGAAAAATGGCCTAATTTTACAGTGAGCATAACAAATTTAACAGATGGCTAGAAGCTCACGAGTCCCAGTTGAAGTATATAGTAATAACTACAAAATACAGTTTCACGGGAGGTAACAAACCAGTAATTCACTCAGCATTGGCAGGTATGGCATTAAGTTATTTTGGGACCCTGCTGGTATTGCTGTGTTGATGCAGCTACAGTTGCTTTATTGCCTAGTAGAGCTACACCCCTTATCATGGTAAATGAGTGGAGGAGTGCTGGAAACTGACTAGCAAGGCGAAGCAAAAGCAGAAGATTTACTGTAAGTACCATCAGAGTATGTGCGCACGGATATGTCCTCAGTGGAGACTCCAGGTCCGTGTTTGTTATAGGCCACCACTCTGAAACTGTACTCTGTGAACTTCTTCAGTCCAGTCATGGTGTAGGACAGTGTGTTCACATCCAGATCCTGAGGAGAGAGAGAGACACGTCAGAGATACAGCCAGCTAATATAGCCAGTTATTATACACAGAGACTGCACAGATATAGAAATGTAAATATTTTGACTGATACTGATAATAGACATATTTTATTATATAAATATGATGTAAATATACTTGTGAATAATATGAATATAAGTGCATAATACAAATAATTTATTAATATATACATTTATATATATATATATATATTATATATATATATATATGGGGTGGGGTGGAGGTTAATGTGAAGGTGGAGGTGGAGGTAAAGGTGGAGGTGGAGGTAAAGGTGGAGGTGAAGGTGGAGGTAAAGGTGGAGGTGAATGTGAAGGTAAAGGTGGAGGTAAAGGTGGAGGTGAAGGTAAAGGTGGA
The DNA here is from genome assembly GCF_949152265.1 of Phoxinus phoxinus. NCBI lineage: Eukaryota > Metazoa > Chordata > Actinopteri > Cypriniformes > Leuciscidae > Phoxinus > Phoxinus phoxinus. Next base: position 5,050,582 of record NC_136877.1, on the reverse strand, counting down.
GGTGAAGGTGGAGGTAAAGGTGGAGGTGAATGTGAAGGTAAAGGTGGAGGTAAAGGTGGAGGTGAAGGTAAAGGTGGAGGTAAAGGTGGAGGTGAAGGTAAAGGTGGAGGTGAATGTGAAGGTAAAGGTGGAGGTAAAGGTGGAGGTGGAGGTAAAGGTGGAGGTGAAGGTGGAGGTAAAGGTGGAGGTGAATGTGAAGGTAAAGGTGGAGGTAAAGGTGGAGGTGAAGGTAAAGGTGGAGGTAAAGGTGGAGGTGAAGGTAAAGGTGGAGGTAAAGGTGGAGGTGAAGGTGAAGGTGGAGGTGAAGGTAAATGTGGAGGTGGAGGTGGACTCTAGTTTTACCTGCTCAGTGTCCATGCCCTTCTCCATGAGGTAGATCTTGTAGTTTAGGATTTCTCCATTGCCTATGAGGGGCACGTCCCAGCTGAGGCTCACAGTGGAGGGGGACGTGATCACTGCATGAAGGTTTGGAGCAGGACCAGGAACCTGGACTAATACATAGAAAGAATGGAGAAAAATTAGAAAAACAACATTATGAAAGCACTGTGTGTATATATATATATAAATTTAAATTTTTGATTTTTTAATTTGTAATTTTATTTTATTTTATTTATTTCAAACAAATATTTAATTATTTAATTATTTCATTTAATTTAATTTCATTATTTTATTTTATTTCATTATTTTATTTCATTTAATTTAATTTCAGTTTATTTTATTTTATTTCATTTAATTTTATTACCGGCACCTTTTGTCTGTCACTGTTTCTCGCTGATATGTTCAGTGTTGCTTTATCAACCTTGTTTGTGTTTGTAAACCAGTCACGCCAATAACGCTTTGAAAAGCACTTGAACAGAGAGAGTGAGATCTCTCATGACAGTGGTGTGTGTGGACAGAATAACACACACACGCTCAGGCTGCAGGATTGACGTGATTTCATTTGCTCAGCAGAGCGGAGAGAATGGAAATGAGATTCTATGTTGCTTAACTTTTGTTTACTTGCTAGGGTCATGAATCATTACATTCAATTATAGTGTCCGACGACGAGTGTCCGTTAAATCTGTTGTTTTCCAACACGCTCACAACTGACGTGCCTTCAGGGACTCGTCCTGCACGGCCAATCCAAGCTGAGCATTAAATGAAATATAATATCATTCAAATAGCATGGACATTAAACAACTGAACGATGGCCAGTAGTTCCTGAGCCGACACTTTTATATTAAAGGGACAATCCCACTGGAGAAACCTAAATAGTTCACCAAAAAATGTAATATTCAGTTATAATTTACTACCCGTGTAACTTTACTTTTAAATTATGAATAATGTTCACGCTGCTCTTTTCCATAAAATAAAGCATAAAGTGACCACTCTAGTGAAAAAGAAGTAGCATACTTTTAAAATTAGTACTTATTATGGAAGTAATATACTTTAAGTGGAAACTAAATGTAAATGTTATAGAACACTTAATTGCATGTTTAACTATAATTTATAAATTATTTAATGCAATTAGCCGTAATATAGAGTACTTTTTTATCCACTGTAATTTCAATATTTCCTCTTTTGTCTTTGAAATATTGTTAAAGCCTGCTGCTAATTGTTCTGACAAATTATAATAAAATAACTATAGTGTGTTATTCATCAAGTAAGTGTATTTCTTTAAAGCACAACAAACGACTATTAAACCAATGATTTAAAATGTGCTTTACAGAAAAAAACTTTTAATTTGAAATATTAAGTACAAATTGCACTTTTTAAAAGTGTACTTAAAGGGTAACTAAACCCTAAAACTACTTTTTTTAGTTAATGATCTGTAAGACTGGGGCTTTATTAATGCTGTTCATTGATTCAAGTAATTTTTTTGACATTTGGATATAAAGTGTTTTATTTCTACAATATATGGTGTAAAAACGTGCTGCCCTCTTCAGGTTGAACGGTGGCTACTGCAGTGGCAGTTGTGGTACCCTGTGATGTAAGAGGGTACCAGCTAACCACGCCCTTGCCTACAGAGAGATACGTCTCAGGTGCACTCCCCCCTCCACTGGGCTCTGCCCACTTTTGCAGCATTTTTCAAATATTGCCAGTGGGTGGAGTCAGGCTCTGACCAGGGGTTTAGTTACCCTTTAACGTATTAAGAAATAAAATCATGACACTTAAGTGGCCTTTTATATCATTCATATTATAGTATATGCAAGTAAAGCATTTAAATATATTTTAAAGATTTGAAGTGTACATTAAATACAATTAAGCACACTTCTTTTCCACAACACTGTAAAAAAAGATTAGTTGACTCAACTTAACTAAGTCAAGTCATCTTGTTGCTTTGACTGAGTTAATTTGAGTCAACTTATAGTGTCAAGTTCATACATCAATTTGTGTTTTGAAGTGTAATAAACTTGACACTATAAGTTGACTCAAATTAACTCAGTCAAAGCAACAAGATGACTTGACTTAGTTAAGTTGAGTCAACTAATCTTTTTTTACAGTGAAGGTTAGGGACTGTCAAGCCCCAACAATGACAGATCATATGATTCACACACTATATTCCAAGTCTTCTAAAGTCATACAATAACTTTAAGTGAGAAAGACACTCAAATATAGGTAATTATTTGCTGAAAATCACCATAAAGTGATCATATGTGACCCTGGATCACAAAACCAGTCACGAGTCGCACGGGTATCTGTGGCAATAGCTAACAATACATTGTATGGGTCAAAATTATCCATTTTTCTTTTATGCCAAAAATCATTAGGATATTAAGATCATGTTCCATGAAGATATTTTGTATATTTCCTACTGTAAATATATTTAAAAAAAAATTGTGAGTGAATGCAGCACAATCGTGAACATAAATGCACAACTTCAAAGGAGATTTTCTCAATGTTTAGATTTTTTTGCACCCTCAGATTCCAGATTTTCAAATAGTCATATCTCGACCATATATACAAACCATACATCAATGGAAAACTTATTTATTCAGCTTTCGGATGATGTGTACGTCTCAATTTCAAAATATTGACCCATGTGACTGGTTTTGTGGTCCAGGGTAACATATGACTTGGAAAATAGCCCACAAATAGTATATGGACTACTAATACTTTATTTATGTCCTTCCTGAAACACGAAAGTCTCCGCTCACTTCAGTAAACACACACTTTCCCTGTAATGTGAAGAGCAACATGAACGTTCCTCATAATATCTCCTATTGAGCTCCACAGGGGCTTGAACCCCTTCACCACACGTCTGCAACCACTACATGCATCCAGTTATGTTTACACTGAACCATCCGTCATATTCAAGCTCTAATATAAACCGCATTCGATGTCTTACATGAATCATTTTGCAAACTTTGATCACGCGTTTCTGGCATCCGAGTGAGAAATCGCTTTATCTCAGTTCCACAGACACTCGTTCTGTCCAACATCGGCGGCTGCTTCTGATCCCGGGATGGGATTAAGTGCGTTCGCCGAGTGTGTGTAGATGACTTGTGTTCAAATTCACCAGGATCTCCGCGCAGCAGGATTCCCGAGAGCGCCAGATTCCCGCTAACACACATTATAAAGTGTCAGAGCCAAGGACACACAGAGGAGCACGACTGACCCAGAAACTGAGTTTGAGCTGATAATGTTTCACACTGATGGAGTCAGGCCATATACCTTCAAGAGGCATGTTTGCTTAAAAGTCAGCAGGTGTTTACCGTGTGTGCTTACCTCTATAATGAGATTTTAAACTGAGGCATTGGGAAAGAAAAACTCCAGAGAACATGTTCGGCATAATCTTCTAAGGCCCAAAACACACTCCAGACAAGTACGTGAGCGTGAACACGACACGTCAGCTTGATTTCATGCATTGATGCCCACTGGAATTTGTCAGAGCGTAATTCGTAATCGTAACACAACTGTGTTAAAGTCCCCCTGTGGTGAAAATCAAGCTTTTAAATGTTGTTTATATGTCTAAGTGGGGTTTTTAATATGCTTTAAGACAAAGTCAAAGTCTAAGTCTAAGAGTATAAGAGTATTTTCTGCTTAAAACTGCAGTGAACCAAAGACAGTCTCAAAAACACGGTTTGAAATCGCTGGTGTTTCTGACGTCACACACTACCTTGTAACCAATCAGATCAACGTGTGATCGTCAACCAGTGGATCTCTGCGCTGAGTGAGTGAGTGAGTGGAGGCGGGGCTCATTTGCATATTCATAGAACCGCAAATACTAAATGAGGCAAGGGTGTGGAGTTACATTCAAGCTATTTTAAGGCATATATAAAAAAAATTCAAGGAAAACATTTTAAATATGTAATTTTGCTGATCAAAGATGAGTTTTAAGGAATAAAATGATTGACTACAGGGGGACTTTAAGTTAGTAAACATCAAATTTGAATTACTCCATGAATCTCATTAGGACATATTCTGATTTGATAAGCATGTTAAAGCTACACTATGTAACGTTTGGGCCTCCAGCAGTTAAAAAAGGAAACGGGATGCATATCGCAGAGAACGTTGTGTTGTTTGTGCTTCGGCTCTGCTCCTCCGCACGGATGAATGTGGCTTGAGACACTGGTGAACATCTTATAAGAGTGGATAGACTAATAAATAACAGTTTCTTTGTACAACCGGTAAATAAGAACAACAAGTTTTTCGACAGTGTTGTCAAATATCTATTCCGAAGCTGTAGGGGGAGCTCTATAGAGAAACTTGCGAGCAAAAAGCGAGAATACAGCGAAGAAATTCCCAAAACTGCATAGCCCTGCTTTAAACAGTTGAGTTTTACTGTTTTTGAATCCATTCAGCCGATCTCCGGGTCTGGCGGTAGCACTTTTAGCATAGCTTAGCATAGATCATTGAATCTGATTAGACCGTTAGCATCTCTCTCAAAAAAATAAAAATTACGCAGCGCCTGAAAATAGTCCCCAGCTTGGTAACTTCCAACGTGACCGGCACTAAGTGTGTAATATCATTGCGCTGCTGGTACGGCAGCAGTTCCTTGATTATTATTATACTATTATACAGGAATGAGAGTATAGTTCCTAGTCATATTGGCCTAGAAAATCGCAACTTTGTATTTTCTTTCGGTTTTAGTACACGATGTAACTACAGAAGAGTCCAGTTTTAAATAGGAAAAATATAGAAACTCTTTGGTCAGTTTTTTTGAGAGAGACGGTCTAATCAGATTCAATGATCTATGCTAAGCTATGCTAAAAGTGCTACCGCCAGACCCGGAGATCGGCTGAATGGATTCGAAAACTGTAAAACTGTTTAACTCTAGGGGATTTGGAAAATGAGCTTATTTCCAAAAAAAGTGAAGTTTTCCTTTAAATCCATGGGGAATGTTGGTGATGTTGATTGAAAAGCCTTCTTACCTTCAGGCTGGGTGGCTACTCTCAGCGGCGCTGAACTCTCTCCAGGGCCGTTTCTGTTGTGCGCCACCACACGAAAGGCGTACGTGGAGTCTGGCATGAGGTTCTGGATGGTGACCTGCATCTCTCCTGGACGACTGGTGTTCACTATCCTCTCCCTGTACAGGATCAGAAGCGTCACGTGAGACTCAAACAGGAGATGACTGATGATTTGGTGATTTAAAGCTTCTCATATTTTTCTGTAGTCAAAAGCAACTCCGTCAGAACGGCGTTATAAATATGAAAAAGAACAACATGTGGCTTAAAATAATAGCAACAAATGAACAGAATACAATAATCAATAGCATCCATTATTAACGGCTTCTCGGAGGGTGAAGGACACGAAAACATGCCTGGGTCATATTTCACTTCATAGTCAAAATGCAAATAAAATATTTCTGAAATTTTTTACATTATATTTTATTATATTATTTATATATTTGCATTTTTTTGCATGTATGATATTGTTTAATGACAATTAAGCACAAACATTATCGTAACCATAATACATATGAATGTTTTAATTTTTTGTGTAATTCTAAAATCTCATTACCGTAATGCAGTATTTTTTTAAGTTATTTTAAATAGTACTAAATATACAGTACACTAATTAAAATGATTCATATAAATAATCATTAATTATGATGAATAAATACTTCGATAGATAGATAGATAGGATAGATAGATAGATAGATAGATAGATAGATAGATAGATAGATAGATAGATAGATAGATAGATAGATAGATAGATAGATAGATAGATAGATAATTAAATTCTAATAAATTGCTGGTACATTAAGGCTCAAAAGTTTAAGGTTGGTATTTGATCAAAAATACAGTTAAAACAGTAAAATTGTGAAATATTATAAAAAATTTAAATAGATGTTTTCTATGTGAATATATTGTCAATTATAATTTATTTCTGTGATCAAAGCTATATGTTCAGCATACATTTCTGATTACTATCGCTTCATATTTTTGTGGAAACCGTAATACATTTTCTCAGGATTCTTTGATAAATAGAAAGTTGAGAAGAACAGCATTTACGCATTTGAAATAAATATTTTAGCAACATTACAAAAGTTTACTGTAACTTTTGATTAATTTCATGGATCCTTGCAGAATAAAAGTGCAAGATGTGTCACCATCTTCCTGAGCCCAAACTTTGCTACAGTAGTAGTGTGTATATAAGAGATAAACTGCGTGCCTGTTAGTGCCCTCCAGGCTGTAGTACACTGAGTAGGTGACGTCTTCTCCGTGTGGTTCAGCGGGAACACGCCAGGTCAGTTTGATGAAGCGAGTGGACACCAGCGAGGCCACGACGTCCCGCGGGCCGGAGGGTTTGGGACCAGCGCCGACTCGGGACCCTGGCATTAGATGGTCAGTAGTGGCACGGGTCAGTGAGGTGGGAGGGGGGGAGGGCAGGGCTACATCTTTCAGTGTGTGAGTCAAAGCAGGAATAAAGGGTGGAGGGGGGCGGATAGTGAAGTCACACAGAAATACAGGGAGGGAGGGAGGGAGGGATGGATGGATGGATGGAGAGCAAAACACAGGAGAACACATAAAAAGAAAAACAAACAAACAAAGAAAAACATAACAATGGCTTTTCCATGACAGGAAATCAACAAAACAGTGAAATAAATCACAAAGAAACATGAAAAATGCAATCATGATGGAATAATGTCAGGCATGTAGTTGGAGAAAAACAGCTGAAGTGGAAAAAATGAGAATATTTTTCATATTTATAATAGTTCATCTCAAGATGCGAAGTACAGGTGAAACTGGAAAAATTTGAATATCGTGCAAAAGTTCACTTATTTCAGTAATTCACCTTAAAAGGTGAAATTAATATAATATATATAGACTCATTACATGCAAAGTGAGATATTTCAAGCATTTATTTGTTATATTTTTGATGATTATGGCTTTTCACAAGATGAAAACCTTTACACAATATTCTCATTTTGAATTTGTGATTTTCATAAGCTGCATCATACACTTTTCACGATATTCTAATTTTCCGAGTTTCACCTGTATATTGTTTTTGCTAAAAATATGTCAAACACCTGGCATGGCGAATTTTCTTGCAGTATATTTGATTGTTGGGAAGAAAAAGGCTTTATGTGAATGGGTTTGGTTGTGAGTAAATTAATAAATACATATATTTTTGTGTGGACTATTCCTGTAAGTGAAGGTGGATAAAATCCAAGCTTTTTGGGTGTGCAGAGCATTCACAGCTTATACTGACTTACTGTGCGTCAAAAATCTCTCGATTTTATGTTCTCTAAGGGAATGTTAGGAGACTTGATGTAACTGATGTCTTTATTCATTAGATTAGATTATACTTTATTGGCAGAGTCAAGTCAGAGATGTGACCTTGACCCACACAAAACAATTACAATCGCTAAACTTTCAGACAAGTGAAACTCGAAAAATTTGAATATCGAGCAAAAGTTCATTTATTTCAGTAATTCCACTTAAAATGTGACAGTAATATATTATATAGACTCATTACATGCAAAGTGAGATATTTCAAGCCTTTATTAGTTATAATTATGGCTTAGGAAAAATATTCTAATTTTGAATTTGGGGTTTTCATAATCTGTAAGGCATAATCATCACAATTATAACAAATAAAGGCTTGAAATATCTCACTTTGCATGTAATGAGTCTATATAATATATTAGTTTCACCTTTTAAGTTGAATTACTAAAATAACTTCACAATATTCAATTTTTTCGAGTTTCACCTGTATATTACACTTCCTTAAAGCATTACATTACAACCTTACACTCCTATACTGCGCTTGTACAATTACCTTCATAATCTCTTGAGCTATGAAAGAACATAAAAGGTTCTGCGAGATGTATTGTGTTGAGATGTGCTCGGCATGTCTTATTGTGAACAGACAGTAGCAGAAGAAACTGATAATATACACTGTTAGCAGCACTCATTAGCTTATAGCTTCCCCTAAATGACAAAATCCATTAGACGGAGAACAAATTAAACATTAGTTGTAGCAATTACAGTCTTCCACAAAGACAAGCCATCAATGTTCATCTGTCTAGCCTCAGGGAGAAAAAAAGATATCACTCAGCATTCGTCTCTGGTTCAGACAATCTCTCTAGCTTTTCTTCTTCCTCTGGAAAACTTCACATTTAAACTATATAGCTACACTCTAAAAAATGCTGGGTTGTTTCAACCCTATTTTGGGTAAAATATGGACAAACCTAGCCGTTGGGTTAAATTTTTACATTACATTTTTAACCCAACGGCTGGGTTTGTCCATATTTTACCCAAAATTGGGTTGAAACAACCCAGCATTTTTTAGTGTACAGCAATCTATTCCCTTAACGTATTATAAATTATACAACTAGTTAAAATGTACCACAATAAATACAATAGAACATGATAAATTCTGGTAAAGGTGGTCATGATGAGAAGATTAATAAGCTTTATCATTTAAATTGGTGCAGGATGATGTTTTACCCTCTTTTTAGTTGATTTTAGATCATGTTTGAGTTTTAAAGTGGAATATTCTCAAAAAAATTAAATGAGTTTTTATCATCGGCGCCAAAATAAAAGCGTCTCATGCCAATCTCATCACGCTTTTGGAGTGACCGTGCCTATACGGTGATTTGCAAAATTAAACTAGGGATGCACGATATGTCGGCCACCATATCGGTATCAACCGATATACGTTTAATTATAATGTTAGCTTTATCAGCCCAAAAAGAAAATGAGGCCGATATATTAAAGCCGATAAATGAGACGCTTCAGATGCGCACGGTTCAACATGATGGTTTTTAATTGATTGAAATATGATTGAAATCACTTCAAAAAGGAAAATACAGTTAAGTGCGAGTCTGTCATATCGGCTACATAAAATTATGAGAATTGTGTGCTTGGGTAATGGCTTTTAATGGTGAGACTTGTGTTTTTGTAATCAGGTTCTCAAATTATATACAATTTTGGATTTAGATTTATCAGCCAACATAATGGTTATCGGCTTTCAAATAGCCTATAACGAGTTATCGTATCGGCCAACATTTTCACTAAATTAAACAATAGGGATTTAGTCATTTTGCACATAATTGGTCTGGGCAGGGTTTCCCAAAAGCATCATAAGCTTAAGTTGATCGTAGAACAATCGGCACCAATGTTGGCCTCTACGATCATCTTAGGCTTACGATGCTTTTGGGAAACAGCCCTATTTAGTTCGTATGGCTTTTTATAAAACGGTTAGTTCCAATCCTTGATTCTGATTGGTCAATAGCTGTGTTTTATTCACGAGGACCGCTTCACCCAACGGTTCTGTGTATCACTACACAACACCCCTAGCGACCGCTCTTAGCAACGTAAACACATGTCTGATCTCATTAATATTGTTCATTGAAGCTATAGTAGAGTATTGTGAGAGATCGAGCGAGTGTACCTGCATTACAGGTCAGTCCTATATATTCATAATTTAAAAAAATTAGTTTGAATATCCGCTGCGATATCTTGTCCTTTTAACAGTTAAGGGGTTTCCCGTGCCTATAGTCATCTGTCAGTGTCGTCTTCCTTCTCCGTGATCACAAGTTTGAGTCCTTTCAATGTAAAAGTCTTCTCTACTGACTGACTCACTCATAAAGACAGTCTTTGCCGCCATCTATTGGCGAAATAATGGATGTAACTTCTGTTGCTGTTTACAGTCAGGGACTATTTTTTCCAGCGGAAGGAAGGCTTTTAGTGATTTTACTTCATGAAAGTTGCATAAATACATATTTTTTGGCTTTAATAGTTGTATTGTATGGTAACCGTTTTATAAAACCAATAAGGTACTCGAGACAAGTGCTGTAAGTTATCGTGAATAACTCCGCTTCGAATCGTGCCTAACAACGCCCTTCAGCCGTGACTTATTCACGTCACAGCCTCTCGTACCTTATTGCTTACTTAAAATCTCAGAACACACGCAATAAAAAGTGAGTGTACGCTACAGGTTAAAATGTCCAAAATGGAGTGTTTGGACAACATACATTTGTCAACTAGGATGTAATCAGGATCATCAGCTTCAGTCGGTCTGATGGTGAATGCAGTCATGTGACGTACGGTGGTTAAAGGAACACTCCGACTTTTTGGGACTTTAGCCTATTCACCTTATCCCCCAGAGTTAGATAAGTCCATACATACCTTTTTCATCTCCGTGCGTGCTATAAGTCTGTTTGACGCACCCACCGCTAGCCTAGCTTAGCACAAAGACTGGATGTAAATGGTTGCAGCTAGCATACTAATCCAAATAAGTGACAAAATAAAACAAACATTTTCCTATTTACATGTTGTGATTTGTATAGTCACAGAGTGTACAAAAAACAAAGTCACATGAGACACAGACATATTTTAACTGTATAAATACTGGGAACTATATTCTCTGAAGGCGAAGCACTGCTACTTGGGCGGATTGATAACCGCAGCACCTGAGACGCGCCGTGGTGAGGAGCAGAGAGTTCGTTCAGAGTTTGGGTAACAGAGTCAGCAATTTATAAATAGTAAAAGCGTAGTTTACAATCATGGATTTTCGCTGTATTGTAAAGAACTGTGACAATAAACAGGGGAGACCAGGTAATACCATGATGTTTCATAGAATTCCAACTAAAAACGCTGACCGGATGAAGAAATGGCTACTTGCTCTGGATATTGATCAAAACACACCTAATGAGATTATCAAGGGACATTATGTTTGCTCGGTACATTTCACTGAGGACGACTATTTTCAAAAAATGGAATACAGCCATCCCATCGATATCACATACAGGACAAAGTGGAGCGGCTGCGGTAAGTGTTCCGTTATATTTTTAAATGTTTAGCCTAACGTTACTGTAACAGTGCTTAGATCTAATGTAACGTTAGTGACACTATTATATGAATAGGGTGGTAACTACTATTGCAGTTGTTTACGGGCTCCATGTATCCCCTGTAATGTTAGTATTGTTGCCTCGAACGCGCTCTGTCGTCCCAGTAAACACTTGAGCGGAGCTAGAGGTCACGTTGGTTTTGTTGACAGAAGAAACAACGGCGCGTCTCAGGTGCTGCGGTTATCGCTCCGCCCAAGTAGCAGTGCTTCGCCTTCAGAGAATATAGTTCCCAGTATTTATACGGTTAAAATATGTCTGTGTCTCATGTGACTTTGTTTTTTGTACACTCTGTGACTATACAAATCACAACATGTAAATAGGAAAATGTTTGTTTTATTTTGTCACTTATTTGGATTAGTATGCTAGCTGCAACCATTCACATCCAGTCTTTGTGCTAAGCTAGGCTAGCGGTGGGTGCGTCAAACAGACTTATAGCACGCACGGAGATGAAAAAGGTATGTATGGACTTATCTAACTCTGGGGGATAAGGTGAATAGGCTAAAGTCCCAAAAAGTCGGAGTGTTCCTTTAACAGAGAAGATTAATACCGTTTCTATTCATAGCAGAGAGCAATAGCTGGTGCCACTGGAGCAGATGGTGACTTCGCTTATTAATGATACACACTGAAGCTAAGAAAAAGGTCAAAGGGCCTTTGGTGTAAGACGGAATTATTCTTAACTCCACTTTTGCTTTAAATCGATGTAATTATGCGTTTAATACTCACACTTTAACATGTCGAGAGTATGCAAATTAGTTTCTCCTTTTAAACAGAAACGGTTGCTCAGAGCAATGATGACTATATACTATGTAGGTCACCAAGAATCATATTAATATCCTAAATAGGTAATTGCACTACATGAGGACATGGGGAAAACATAAATGTAGGAAAAAACGGCCTCATTCATCTCCATGTATTTATGATGTGGCTCTTGGAGAGAGAGAGAGAGAGAGAGAGAGAGAGAGAGAGAGAGAGAGAGAGAGAGAGAGAGAGAGAGAGAGAGAGAGAGAGAGAGAGAGAGAGAGAGAGAGAGAGAGAGAGAGAGAGAGAGAGAGAGAGAGAGAGAGAGAGAGAGAGAGAGAGCACGTCTAATGACCACTTATTGAGCTCCTTCTTTCATCTCACACAGACGGGTAAAGACTGAAATGACCACGGTACAGGAGATGTGACACACAAAGACTTCATCCATTGGCATTAAATCTAACACCTCTCTACTATTGATCTGAGGGAACATGCTTTTATCGTGAGGGGTCTGGAAGGGGTTTTCATAATGTGTGAAGGCATAAAAAGTGGGTTATATCATTCTTTCATGCTAGGGTTCATGTCCTGAAATCAGACAGGTTTGACTAATGCTGAAATGTGGAGCAGCTCTTGATCTATAGACACTGGATAACATCTCTACAGGAGTGTTTGAGGAGGAGAAATGGGCCGCGAAACACATAAATCTCTAGGGTGAGATCTCTCTTATATCGATATATGTCTTCTCTTATTTAAAAAAGGTAATTGATCATTTATCTCACAATTCTGACTTTCTCACAACTGGAAGTTTTTATCTTACAATTCATATCCCACAATTCTGTGAAAAAGTTGAAGAAATGAATTCGCAATTGTGAGAAAAAAGACAAAATTTATATCCTGTAATTCTGACTTTATTTCTTCCAATTCCAAATTTAACTCACAATTCTGACTTTTTTTAACGGCGAGTTTATATCTCGCAATTTAGACTTTATTTCTCGTAATTTCAAGTTCATAACTCGCAATTATCTCAGAATTGTGAAAAAAAAAGAAATTATCTTGTAATTTATTTCTTTACTTTATTTCTTGCAATTCCAAATTTAACTCACAATTCCGAGTTTATATCTCATAATTCCAAGATTACAACTTGCAATTATCTCACTATTGAGATATAAACTCAGAATTTTGAGAAAAAGACAGAATTTATATTTTGTAATTCTGACTTTATTTCTCATAATTCTAACTTTATAGCTCACAATTCTGAATTGTGTGATATTAACTGTGAAGAAAAAGTAAAAAAAATACTGAGATATAAAGTTCTAATTAAAAAGGCAATTGCAACTTTTCATCTTACAATTCTGTCTTCTCTTATTTAAAAAGGTCATTGTAATTTATCTCACAATTCTGACTTTTTCCCACAACTGTGAGTTTTTATCTTACAATTCAAACTTTATTCTGTGGGGAAAAAAGTCAGAATTGCAGATATATACTTAATTTTATAATTTATAATTTTTACACTGTAATTATGACTTAATTTCATCCAATTCCCAGTTTATAACCCATAATTCTGACTTTTTTATTTGCAAGTTTATATCTCGCAATTCAGACTTTGTAACTCACTGACTTCTGACTTTATTACTTGTAATTCCAAGTTCATAACTCTCAAATATCTCAGAATTAATATAAACTTTTTTAGAAAAAAGGCAGAATTAATATCTTGGAAATCTTTTTTTATCATCATTCCAATTTTATAGCTCACAATTGTGAATTGTTTGATATTAAAAGATTATTATAATATTATTCATCTCACAATTCTGACTTTTTTCTCAGAATTGTGAGATATAAACTAAAAATTACAAGTTATAAAGTCCGAATTGAGAGATGTAAATTGCAATTATGATAAAAAAAAAAAAAGTCTGAACTGGGAGATAAAAAGTCTCAATTACCTTTTTAATTTTTTATCCCATAGAAACAAGCTTCCATTCAAATTCATGTTTTCGTAGTTTACACGGAGATCGTTTTCAAAAACTTTCACTTTGAAACTCGTTTTAAGTTTTCAGCTTCCCAAAATACTGTGATCATGAAAATGAACGGACGAAGCACATAAAAAGTTTTCCGACCCCTTAAAAATATATATATATATTTTTTTTTTATAAAAATAAAAACATTCATTAAAATATCTCCCTTAAAATATCTCCAGCCTTTTCTTGGCAATTCAATCCATTTTGTTATAGCAAATAAACACAAAGCAAGGGAAGGACACAAAAAGAAGCCTTTAAAAAAAAAATTATAATCAGATATGATATTCAAGAAGCCAAGTACACAATAGTCCAATTTTCCATTGGAGATCCGGCTGGCCCGCAGCGATTGTGCATGGGATCTGAAGCCTGAACCTCTGCAGAGGCGACAGCAGTCTATCTCTTCAAAGTAAACATCATGAATATGAGCGGATGATGGATTAAAGGCCATCAACACCCCTGTTGAGATTAAACAGGTCTCTCACGTGATGCAGAGCAGCGTTTCGTCTCCTGAGACGTCTTGCTTCCATAGTCTAAAGAGATGAAAGCGCAGATCTAGGGGGAGGAACGGGCACCTCGACGGGACGTCCCGCCCAGCACCAAAGCACAGGATTACGGGTCTCAGCGTGAAGCTGGCAGGGGACATCCTATGTGTTCACTGGGAAGGCAGACGCCCATCTGGCACGTCATTACTGTATGTCTATACCCAGTTACACCAGCCCTCGGGGTCAGTAAAGCACCGGCCCCATTCCCTCCTGCACCTGCTGAACCTGCATCCCACAGCGCTCAAGTCCCACAGCCAAATCTGTCCTTTTCTGACATGCACTTCAGTCCCATTTGTCACGCTCAGTCCTAATACCCAAAAATATCACTGTGCTCCTTTGAGAAGCTTGAGCTCAGGGTGTTTGGAGACTAGACACACAAAAAAAGTGCCAGTGACAGCACTTTGTTTCAATGCGGAGCAAATATGAGATTATTAAATCAAACTGAATCACTGGGAGTTCAGGATAAGAATTCATGCAGTACAAATGAGCCTTTCACAATGTAGCAAAACCCACAGACCTTTTACATATCAGTTGTTGAGACACCACAGAGAACCTTTTCCTAAACTGCAAAACTCACAAGTGATATTTACCTTGATTTGTTTTTTCAGTCTTAAAAGGTCCTTGCACACAGAGTCCGAAATGTTCGTATGCGTTTTTTCATATTCGTGATTCAGTGGCTCTGAATTGTCAAAACACCATTCACCATTGCTACGGATGCAAAAAACTTCTTCAGTGTGTAAGGGGTGATTGACAAAATATGAGGTCGTATTTATTTTTTAACGTGCAAAAATTTTGGACACGAATTTCGGACTAAGGCCTCATCCACACTACTGCGTTTTAGTTTAGAAACGAAGAACAAAAACTAATACGATCTCCGTCCACACCAGCGCTTTAGCTGCGTATTAGAATTGATCTCCGTCCACATTAAAACGACTGAAAATGCGGATTACGTGACCATTCACCAACACTGGGCATGTGCGTGCCGGTGTAAACAGGCGCATGTCGGCAGTGACAGCATTGTAAAATGCATTATTTACTTGCACAACAGCTGCTAGCAAAGACATCAACGTCAGTAACGCTTGTAATTCGTTATCCATGTTGCAGTCACTAACGTTACGTAGTCCAGGCTGGTTTTGTATGTTTTCTTCCCGGGGACGGGTCATGTGATGGGTGGCTGACGAATCAGGGAAGGATACGCCATGACTGATGACACCCAATCATAGAGCCGAGCGTGAGTCTCTGCGTCATCGTTTCTAATGTCCTCCGTTTTGACCGTCTTCACTAAAACACCCTCAAAACACAGTTGATCGGTAGCGTTTCTAAACTTCTCCGTTTTAGGTTTTCGTTTTTGCCGTTGTAGTCTGGACGGGAGGTGCAAACGTAGCAAAAGGTCTCCGTTTCTAAACAAAAACGCAGTAGTGTGGATGGGGCCTAAGTGTGCAAGGACCTTAACTGACACTGCTGTCTAACTTTTGAAAAAAAACAAAAAAAACGCCCGCCTTGTTGGTAGAAGCTATTTACACTAACTCCGCCCTCCAATGTCTGGTTGGACTAGACAAACAAAAGCCAGCTATAATTCGACAGCCACAGTGATGTAGAGAGCAAGACGTGTGGCAGAAAGTTTTAACGCGAGTTCGAATCCGCCCTTTTCCGAACTCTTTCTGTCCCCTTTCCCATCGCATATCAGATTAGGCAATTATTTAAAATGAATATGAAGAAAATATGTGAAAAGTGAAATTAAAATGCCTAAGGCTGTGTGTCTGCCAAAGCGTTTTTTCACGCGGCTGGTGAATTTTTTCCATTGTTTTCAAAATGGGAGCGCCGCGTTTTTAAAACACCAGGAGCGTAACGAGGCTCTGAACCTTTTTTTCACGCTGAAGCGCACTGCGTTTTTTACTGGTCGCCGAGAGTTGAAGAATGTTCAACTTTGGATAAAACGCAGCACTCATCACTGTCACTTTTTACCCAACCGTCCAATCACAGTGGAGAAGGGGCGGGACTAATACCACACCGACCAACCGCCACATTCTGCTTGTACAACGTCAACAGAGGACAACAACAAGCACAATAACAGAACAAAATAATTTAAAACAAGAGCCAGAGAAAATACGTTACATTGTATCGTCATTTTAATATAGAATCAACACGAATGTGTGAAATTAGTTACTAGTAACACTTTCGAGGATATTCCATATCATAACAAGCTATTTAATAATAATAAAGTGTTTATAGGGGCTTTATCATCCTAATTAGGCAGCATTTATCTAATAAACATAATCATTTACACTCAATATGTCATTATTGCATAATGTTCTATAATGTACTAAAATACTGAGGTGTAAATAGTATCTAACTATTTACACGTTGTAAAGAAAATACTATTTTTACAGTGTAATTTCACAATATCCTATTTTTTAATTAGTGTAAATAGCCACTGCACAAAAATAAAATAACATTATTAGGGCAAAATTGTACCATAATTGTGGAAATGATGGCACAGAAAATGAATATAATAATGGTTATAATGGATAATAAAAAACGTAATGGTTTAAGTCGCTCTTTCTTTCATATTTTATATATTTAACCTGTATATTTATTATTTCATAGTTTAACCTGTAATAATTTCAATAATGGATTTTCAGATTCATAATTGAAAGTTTGTGTCTGGGATAAGTATTCAACAATAAGTCTACATCTAGCCGTTTTAAAAGTAGCAACAACAATAAACAAAGAGTCCAAATCAGTGTCATTTATAAGTTATTTTAATAAAAAAATGAACCGCTGGGAAATATAAAGTGTCTGAAGTTGAAGAAACTTGATTCAGTAATCTAGTATTGCATTTCAAACACTGTCATCTGATGCGTCATAAAACTGGTTTATTTTTTATTTGGGTGAAATTACATTTCTTCATTCTCAAACAGAATAATTCCTTTGAGTTAAGCAACAGCTACAGGCTTCGCAATGTCAACTACATCACATCAATATTCCAGCCATTGAGTGATGAATCTTATAAACAAAGCCGAGATGTTGGAAAGCAGCTCGAGGGCTCTTTCTGAGGCCATAAATAAGCCACGCGTATTTGCTCCGCTGTCTGGCACACAGGCCCAGTTAAAGTGTCACACAAACACAGTGAGAGGCCTCAGCGGAGACATACTATTTATGTTTTATGGCTCCACAGGCTCCTCAGCTGAGATATAAACACAAATATAGCCCAAATCAGCATTGTATGCTCTCAGATCCATCACCTTTTCTGTGCTCAGACTCACATTGTATCTTCATCTATCATTTTTCTACACGCATACCTGGAACTGGAGCCCAGTCGCAAGGTCCAGTAACAACTATAGTCAAGCATCCATCAACCCCCATGAGGGACATCTACAGTGTGTCCGACTTTTCTTCACTCCATCACTTCTACACACTTCTACACACTTCTACACACTTCTACACACTTCTACACACTTCTACACACTTCTACACACACGCGACCTGCAGATTACCAGCACTCAGAAAAATGCAGCTCTTGTCTAGAAACAGATGCTGGGAAATTGTTGTTTTTTTTGCGGGGTGTTTGTGCCATACAAGTTTTTTTGGAAGAGATGGAATGAAAAATGTAGGATTTTTTTCAGTTGCCATGCATCCTTAATAATAATAATAAGTCACTGCCAGGAAAAACAAGCATTCACATGCAAATATGGAATTAAAATGAATCTAGGGAAAGTAAACAAGCTGAAACAGTGAGACGGCATCAAACTGTCAGGTCACGTCCTGATCTCATACCAGCTATACACGTCTTTTAATGCTTGTGGCGACACACATTTCTCTTCATGGCGCTGCACGAAGTCTTCACAGATATTCAAATCGACGAATTTGACGATTACAGTGTAGTTTCCATGATGAAGGAATGGTTGGAAATATTATGGAAGTCAATGGTGTGCATCAACTGTTTGATTACCAACATTCTTCAAAATATCTTCCTTGGTGTTCAGAAGAAGAAAGAAGAAAAATTCAAACAGGTATGGAACAACTTGGGTGAGTAAATGATGATTTTTTTTTGGGTGAACTATCCCTTTAAAAACTGAATGTCTATAAACTTTTTAAACTTATTTTAACTTGAGCGCCGCATTATTTAAAACGTCGCTGTTATGGGTGGTTGCCATGCCAGGGTGTTGCAATGTGGTTGGTTGCTAAGGCTTCCTTAATCGTCTTTAGTACATTGTTGCTAAGGTGTAATGGGTGGTTGCCAGGGTGTTGCTATGCAGTTGCTAGGGTGTTCCAATTAGTCTTCAGCACATTGTTCGGTTGTTGCAAGGGTTCTATGGGTGACTGCAATGCCAGGATGTTGCAATGTGGTTGCTATGGCATTCTTATTAATCTTTAGTGCAGTGTTGTTTAGGTGTTATGGGTGGTCACCAGGGTGTTGCTACACAGTTGCTAGGGTGTTCAGAGTAGTCTTTAGCACATTGTTTTGTTGTTGCAAGGGTTTTATGGGTGGTTGCCATGCCATGGTGTTGCAATATGGTTGGTTGCTAAGGCTTCCTCAATAGTCTTTAGTACATTGTTGCTAAGGTGTAATGGGTGGTTGCCAGGGTGTTGCTATGCAGTTGCTAGGGTGTTCCAATTAGTGTTTACCACATTGTTTTGTTGTTGCAAGGGTTCTATGGGTGATTGCAATGTGGTTGCTATGGCATTCTTATTAATCTTTAGTGCATTGTTGTTAAGGTGTAATGGGTGGTTGCCAGGGTGTTGCTATGCAGTTGCTAGGGTTTTCAGAGTAGTCTTTAGCATATTGTTTTGTTGTTGCAAGGGTTTTATGGGTGGTTGCCATGCCAGGGTGTTGCAATGTGGTTTCTAAGGTGTTCTAAATAGAATTTAGTGCATTGTTGCTAAGGTGTTATGGGTGGTCACCAGGGTGTTGCTACGCAGTTGCTAAGGCATTCCAAGTAGTCTTTAGCACATTGTTACAGTTACAATGGTGTTATGAACAGTTGCCATTGTGTTGCTGTGCAACTAAAATGTTCCGAATAGTCTTTAGAGCAGTTGCTAAGGTATAATGGGTGGTTGCTAGGATGTTATGAGGTCTCTTTCAGTTGTCATTCATAAATTCCATTTTTTTTTTACCACAGATTAAAATACCTTTTCTGTGCTTTCTGAGAAAATCTGAGCAAATCTACATAAAAATCTCTGCAACTACGGTTGTGCTTAAGATAATCACAGCATGTCAAATCTAGAGCTAAGGGGAAAAAACAATGCAGCATTACCCTAATGAGTATGGGAGCATTTATTCCCTCACAAAAAAAATTATAATGAGCAAGTTTCACAGACTGTGTCACAAACTCCCTGTCTGTAACTTAATAAACTCAGCAATCAGCTCTAACAATAAGTGAAGATAAGCAACCGTGTTTTCCTATTCACCATGTGCTAGTCCAGATGGCAGCGAGAAGTGAGGCTTCAAAAAGCCTCCAATCAGACCCGTCTAGCAGCTTTAACTAGAACACGCTGAGAAGCCTGCCAAAATAAAGTGTTTATAGGCCATTTTAATACAAGAGGAGCAAAGACTACATCAAAGGCCCATAGAGAATACATAGAGACACTGGCTTCGTCTCAGAAAGATACTATTTTCACAGAAAAAGAGTGACAATCTGACAACAAATCTGTGCATTCAGTGCTACTCTCGTAGATGGTTGGATTCAAATTTTTAGATTTTCATCACTATTTCTATTGCTCATACGAAAGGACAGGGAGTTGAACAAAGCCCTATATTATTAACTACAATGTGTTATCCTTCACAGTTATGAATGTACAGGAATAATATCTCAAAAATCATGCTATACGGTTTTGCCTGGCAGACTTAGGGACCAGAATATCATAGACACACACACACACACACACACACACTGAACAGGTGGCACTGCCAGAGAGGAAACTGCAGCAGATGGCATCATGCACCTGACTTACACCAACACTAAATTCAACCACTATACTTTCAATTAGATTCATATTAAACAAAGATCATCTACATGAACAAATCCTCCAGTTTCCCTGAGATGTTTATGTTTTTTTGTTTTTTAAACAAAACACTAAAATAGTTGTGATATTGTTGTAAAACTAAATGGACCACTATTTAATGGTGCTCCGATTGATCGTTATCAGCCGATACTAGCTCTATATAGTTTAATCAGCGGTCTCTATAAAGATCGATCAGAAGAGATCAGATTACGCAAAACTCGCGAGACAATTTTTTTATGCGCAGCTAAAATTGCTTCACTATATTAACCGGTCTGGCAGTTCTACCAGATGTCTGAAAAGGACAATAAATCTGCAACGTCCAAATCAGTGATTGTCGTAAAATGCAGTCTTCTGTTGCTAAACTGCTGTGCTCGATAATATAAAGAGTTATTAAAACCGCATTAGGCCGCAAAAGTAATACACAAGCGGCTTTCTGTGCGTGCGCTCCGAGACAGAGATGAACAAGGACAAGCAACGTGAACTTTGGCTCTTAAACACCATTGGTTATGTCTTAAGTGAACATTAACAGCTGGGAAATAAGTCACATGTGTGTCAGTATATTGGATCCGTGCATTCACTCTTAAAGTGACAGCAGCCTAATATTCCTGATGCCGTCTGTGTCGTTAATGTTAATCTAACAACAAAATATAAAGAGAAATCACTCACTGCTCTTTAGTAGACTGATTAATCTATATTTAATTTATAAAGTGAAGACTATGCAGTTGTTTTACATTTGAATACTTTCTGTTGATAAAGACTGTTCTGTTTTTTATTTCACAGGAATGCTATATTTGTTGAGCTAAACGTTATTTATTGTTTAAGTTTCTTTTAAAAAATGACCAAATTTGAAAGGTGAGACTGTTTCATATCTAAAGTAAGCTGGTCTGTCCTGTCTGTCAGTGTCCTCTCTGCTCCGCGATGTGTTTTTCAAGCCTTCTATTCATCATGTAGTATTATTTATTTCGGTGATCAGTATCGGCCAATACTGCGTCCAGTGATCGGTAATCGTCCCCAAAAACCCTGATCGGAGCACCCTTATCTATAATGAGACGTTATGAACACTTTTTGTAATGAGAGTGTACTAAAACTAATATAGGAACTTCCCTGCTGGAAGAACCAGGTGATTCCACCTTAAACTGGTTTTAGCTGGGTTTTCCAATAGGGTTTACAATGGAAACGTTTAAAAAATATTAAATCTTAGACGTACCTTGATCCAGTATGATGAGCTGAGCACTCGACTGCACATTACCAGCGTCATTCTCAGCTAAACACTGGTAGAAACCTTCATCTGACTTGACCAGTCCCAGCACCTGCAAGTTCTGCTCCTTCTATAAAGAGGCAAACAAGAACATTGCTGTCAACTAGAAGAAATCTCCATATAGACTCACTGTTAAGGTGATGATACAGAGGGAAACTTTTTGAGCAATGTTGGTGTCAACGGGCAACCAGATGAGACACAGGGCCTACGACCGATCTAAAATTATCCAGATATAAATGTATTGCCCATTTTCAATGGGAAAGTGCCCAAGCAAGAATCGCTCGGCAACAAGATTGCACAGCAACATTGCTCAAAAAGTTATGTATCATCACCTTTATGCTTTATAGTGCATTCTGTATCACAAATGTTCAGGACAAAAGGGTCAACAGCATTTCCTCACTCATGTAGAGCAAGCTGGCAACTTACAATGATCTTGAAATAGTCGCTGGGAATGACGGCATCTCCGTTCTTCACCCATTTGATGGTGGGAGCCGGTGAGCCGGTGACCTCACACTCGAAGATGACGTCTGTGGCTTCATGAGCATATATGTTAGCAGGTTTCTTCAGGAACTGTGGGGAAGCTGAGAAGAGAAGCAAAAAAAAAAAAAAAATCGAAATTACACTTCAAATGCCTGTATAATTTCTTCGGAAAGCAACACGATTTGCTTAGCATCTCAACCTTTAAATATCCTCTCCCTGAACACCGGGATGTGGCGGAATATGTACAGTAGCTCCTAATAGCCAGAGGAGAACGCAAAAGGCTTGCCATTAGTAAATGAGGTTATCTGATGTTGGAGAAGATAAACATGACATGGATCATCTCAATAACAAGGTAGTGTGCGGCAGAATGATGCAGGTCTGTCTGCTAGGATGTAATTGGATTGTTGCTCTGTGTTGTGCCTGATTCGCTACCACACAACCACAAGCCAAGCATTTCCCATTACATGCATTACCATCACATCCCATCACACAAAACATTACACATAATATGCATGATTCATACACTCTAAAAAATGCTGGGTTGTTTTAACCCAAATTTGAGTCAAATGTGGACGAACCCAACCATTGGGTTAACATTTTTAATTAAAAAAATTAACCCAACGGCTGGGTTTGTCCATATTTGACCCAAATTTGGGTTGAAACAACCCAGCATTTTTTAGAGTGAACCCTTAAATCGCACAAAATTCATGTGTGTGTATATATAATTTAATTTTTTTACACAGTTATTTGAAACAACAAATTACATATTACACCGTGTCATTATTTATTTAACAAAAATAAAGCCAAAATAGAAAAGCCATGGGTGACAAACTAGACTTGGGTAAAATATGGACAAACCCAAATGTTGGGTTAAAAATGTAATGTACAAATGTAACTCAACGGATGGGTTTGTCCATATTTTACCCAAAATTGGGTTGAAACAACCCAGCATTTTTTAGAGTGTAAATACACCCTATGATTCACTTGCTTGTTGGGTCACAATGAGCAAAGGGGAAAAATATCAAATAAAGATTATGAATTTTCATAAAAATAAATATTGCCAGTGTACATTCTCAAAATCACCATCCAAAGCTAGATTGGCTAAAGCTAAACTGAGCTAAAATGCAGATTACTGGATGTAGAATATCTGGATCTAGCATGTGTAAGATAGACTGACAGAGGTAAGGTGATGAATGGCTGAGAGTGTGTGTTCCTGCAGTTTGCTGAGGTCTGCACACACAACCTGCTGAAAAACACTTGTCACACACTGCTGGGTTCCTGCTCAAGCCAGCTCCACACGGGACAGATGGTTCATGTTTCAATCACTCAGTATATCTCAAGCCCAGGCGCACACACACAGGGAAGCACTGCACAAATGTTGCACATATACAGATGTGTGATTGTACAAGCTTTTGCATTATTGCTGGACAACAACAACATAACCAAGCCAGTTTTCACATTAAAGTCAACACGAAACAGAATTCAAAACCTATTTTACTTCCTTAAGCTGATTTGCATCCTAGTGTGAAAAACAAGACATGCTTTTGTTATCAGGAACTTGCTGGATTGTGAAAAGTGAGCATTGGGGCTTACAAAATTTAAATCAATCTGTTGTTTAATGTGAACGATTAGCCCGGATGATTTTCAGATCATTTTGAAGTAAAAACTCTAGGCGACAACATCCATTAGTCAAAAGTATTGTGGGAATATGTGAAGTTGGTCGTATGTGGTCTTATATCAGAAAATTTAAGTTTGAATTTTTTTGAATAACCACGCATAAATAATATTCTCTCAAAAATGCAAACATGTACATACATGTTGCTCACATATTATGATAGCCATGTCCGTGCTAATTAGTGTAATTACACCTTTGCCATTAATATGTTTATATAAGCAACTTTAAAAAGATATCAGGGCATGTCAAAACATCTCAAGGACCCCAAAAACACCTTGTTTAAACTAAAATGGAGTCAGACCTGATGGCTTTTTTTGCAGTTGGTTGTGAAGGACTGTTCACGTTGCATTAACGTTCACCAGAATACATTTTCAACATTAACTATTGTCAGGATTTTAGAAAGGCTGTATTACCTACAAATGTGTCCTAAAACCTTAAACTGCTTTTATTTGGTTAACATTATTTTCCACTTTCATGTAATAAAACTTTGGTTTTATTATCAAAGTCATTTCAAAGAAATAGCAAGTTTATTAATGAAGATATTCTTTTGAAATAATGTGTTTATTTTGGCCGATACGATAACCGATAATTTGAAAGCCAATAACCGATATATTGGCCGATCAATCTAAATCCAACTTTTTATATAATTTTTGAGTGCCTGATTACAAAAATAAAAGTCTCATGTCCCAAACACACAATTATGATGTTCTCATGATAGTTGTATGTATCCCTGACAGACTTGCATGTTGCACTTTACTGTATTTTCCTTTTTTTTAAGTGATTCCAATCATATACTACTTAAATGTTCCAATTTTGTAATGCACATGTTTTCAATAACCCATTTATGACATTCATAAATTGTTTTATATGTACTGTCAATCTGTTTTGTTTGTTGTGTTTGTTTCTGTGATTCTGTGTAACTTGTATAATTGTTGCCCCAGGTCTCCCTTGTAAAAGAGATTTGGGGTGGCAGTCTGATCTGGGACAGTCTGGGACAACACCTGGTAAAATAAAGGATAAATAAAAAATAAAAAATATTTAAAGCAATTCAAAACCATCATGTTGAACAGTGCGCATCTGAAGTGTCTCAGCTGAAGAAAATAATACATTACTTATCGGCTTTAAAGGGGTCATGACATGAGAAACCAAATTTGCCTTGATCTTTTGGTATATAAGAGGTCTTTGTACCATTAAAACGTCCTGCAAGTTTCATAGCTTAAGACGTCCTCCCCATTATAAACGAATCATTTATTTAATCAAGCTCTAAATACAGCTCGTTCTGGATCCATGGTAAGAAGTGACGTCACGGTACGAAGTGACGTACCAGCGTTTGCATACGACCGCCTCCAGCACAAGACAACTACGCTCATTTCGTATCATTGTCACGACCGCGCACCTACAAGTGTTCAGTCGACGGACAGCGAGTGGGTCTGTGTACAGGGAAATTACGATGCCGCAGATGTGCTGTTCCTGGCTGTGGACAAACAACATCTTTGAATACGCTGCGAAAGATCCAGTCGTCAGGGAAAAATGGATGCACTTTATTTTTTTGCGGACGTCCCAGTCCATTTGAAGGATGACTGTATTGAGAACAAATCCCAAAATGATGCTGGCTTTGCCAGAAAACTGTTGCTCAAAGATAAGTCCGTGCCGACTATTCTGGGCTCAACAACGACGACGCAAACTGTAAGTAATGTATTTAGAACTTTAAACTATTTTTTAAATACGCTGATCCGCAAATCCTCTGGCTTGGGGCGTTAATAATTGATGCATGCATAGGCACTGACGTTAGCCAATCACAACAGTGGGCGTTAACACTGAACTCTTAAAGGGGAAACACCCCCAAAACAGACTGTTTGAATCAGAGGATGAGAAACAGGGTGGGAAAAGGTCATAAATCACTACATTTTAAAAGTTTTTTGTAAAAAAAACTATAGTAATACTATAATTGCACCTAAGGGAACATAATAATAAATAAAAAAAAAACCATGTCATGACCCCTTTAATGTAACGGTCTCATTTTCTTATCGGGCCGATAGCGATAACATTAAAAATATCGGCCGATACCAATATGGTGGCCGGTATATCGTGCATCCCTACTAGTAGCATGTAATACTATGTATTAAGAAAGTAAATAATTGTGATTTGATGTTGACTTCAAGAAATAACTGTGAGGAAAGTGTGCTGAGACAGCAGAAGAAAAGATAAAGGTAAAGCCAGAGCATTTGTTTCATGGTCACAGACCGGTTGCGTTCCCTATACGTTCTACATGGAGATTATAGTGAAGATAAAACCGTCTCAAATGACCACACAGCTCTTATCACTGCCTCGCTTGCATTCACTTGCATGTCTCAGGTTTCTCGCTGTATTACAGACAATGTCAAAGCTCAACACACACTCCTGTTTCCATTCATCCACCCTGCATTTCAGAGTAGGCTGAGAAATAACACAAGCCACTCGCTTATGTTCTGTGTATCACAGAGAAGACAGTCTATCAAAGTTTAATACGATTCTGGGCATTTCACAGACAGCATAACAAACCCATAGAGAGCAGAGGTTCCCGCATCTCACACTTCTGCATGTTGACTAGTTACGTATGGTTGACATTTAAGGCTGCCTTTTTTGTTGTTATCTCGGGACGCCTGTCCCGAGATAACTCAAATAGAGTTCGTCAGCTCCAGTTATGTATCCAGCCTCTCATGGAGACTTCAGATGCCCCAACGTCTGTGATGAGACGACTCGACGCCTGTGAAGAGACGACCCAACGCCGGCGATATGTTATGCCCTAAATTTCATGATTAACTAACTGTATTTTTGTATGTATATTTTTGAAATGCATTTTCTGTAAAGCTGCTTTGAAACAATGTGTATTGTGAAAAGCGCTATACAAATAAACTTGAATTGAATTGAATTGAATTTAATATATGAGCAAACAAGACATGAACGATTTCTTTCACATTTGAAACAGGAACACAAGAATCCATACAATCTCTATCAATAGCCCACAGAAAATATTTCTGATTTGTTAAAACAAACACACACAGTTACAATAACTCGCAATGGGAGTAAACAAGACCAGAGGGATTACGAGCAGAAGTGTGAATCTCATATGTGTTAAAGCATGAATTATTCAGCAAACACTTCTGTGCTAGGCAAACTAACGTCTGGTTGTGTGTTTCCGATGTTATTCCTGTGAGTGAACATGATAGCTTTCTGGCTACTATTATGCAAAACTCCCCAAGTTTACTGGCTTGCCCTGTCACTGAAGTTGAAAGACTGGATATAGATCTATAAATATTACACCGTTTATTCTGCAATTATGTCAACATGCATAATGTGTCTTGTGTCTATATGCATGCATTTTTTGCTTTTATGGACAGTCCTTATACTTCTCCTTGTGAAAAAAGTACACTTTATCATACTTTTAAAAATAAAATAAAAACGAATTATGGAAATAATATACTTAAGAAGTGTGTAATGTTTTCTGATACATGTTCATTGACATTAAATGAAAATGTATTAAATTGAAATTAACTGAAATTAGTTGAACTTGATATTAAGTAGGACTTAAGTATGTGTAATTTAAATTCTGTTGTCTTTAAAATAGTGCATTGTTGAATGTACCGACAAACATTTATGGTGAACAAGGGGTAGTGATGGTGCAATGGATAAGACACTTGCCTTTGGTGTGAGAGACCCGGGTTCGAATCCACTGTGAGACACCAATGTGTCCCTGAGCAAGACACTTAACCCTTAGTTGCTCCAGAGGCGTGCGACCTCTGATATATAGCAATTGTAAGTCGCTTTGGATAAAAGCGTCAGCTAAATGAATAAAAATGTAAATGTAAAATGTGAACTAAAATATATATTTGTAATTACACATTTGTAATAATGAAGTTAAAATATATATCAACTAAGTGTATTATCAAAGAATATTCAAATTATAATCAACTTTAAATGTGCTTGTGTGTGTTAAGTCAACACATCAAAGTAAGTATACTTCTTTAAATCACAACAAAAGATCATTAAATCAAGATTTTTATAATAATTGGACTGTCGCGCCAAACTTTAAACTTAAAAAAAAAAAGAATCAGACTTACATTTTGATCCTTGTTTTTAATTTACATTTAGGATAGATTACATTTAATCCTGCTGATCCATTATTTTAAACTCTGAATTAAATCTCAGTTTGGGATTCACTTTAAATTTACAGGTGAGGAGGGTAACATTTTTTTATTTTAACACAATAACGAACAATAAGAAATGAATCCATCATCATGGCGGGAAAAATCACAGGTTTTAATCACAAGGTTATATTTTTAATCCCTGATTTGTAAATCTACTGCAAGTGGAGCAAAACTGCGGAAACTAAAATAAAAACTAGATCTACAAATCCTTGATTAGCTCTAAACTTATTTCACATCTTAATTTGATCATTAACATGGACTAAAATCATGGACTTAAAATGTACTTTAAAGTAAAATTTGATTACTCTACTCAAGAGACCGTCATGAAAGTGGACTCTCTTTTAAGAACACTTAAGTGGCCTTTTATTTCATTAATATTGTATTATCTGCAAGTACTGTTTAAAAAATAAAATAAATTAATATGCACATTCTCAAAAGAGCACAATTAAGCTCACTTCTTTTTTTCACAAGGGATCATCCATTGAAATTTTG